>NC_082708.1:59951720-60319102 GCF_030144855.1 Hypanus sabinus
AACTGCTTCAGAATCCTCTTATTTGCTAATTTTCAAAATGCTTAGTTAATTTTTTTTCTATTGAAAGTAGTTTAAATTACACACACAAAATACTGGTGGAACACAGCAGGCCAGGCAGCATCTCTGGGAGAAGCACTGTCGACGTTTTGACGTCCTGACGATGGGTCTCGGCCCGAAACGTCAACAGTGCTTCTCCCTATAGATGCTGCCTGGCCTGCTGTGTTCCACCAGCATTTTGTGTGTGTTGTTTGAATTTCCATCATCTGCAGATTTCCTTGTGTTTAGTTGTAAATTACTTGACTCTTTAAAATACTTAAAACTCCAAGCTCTTTCATTAATAAAGTATCTTGCTGCAAAGGTCATTAATTTTATCTCACAAGTAAATGAGGGGAAAAGCATTAATGACTTTATTCATGAAAGAGCATATACTACCAGGCAGCATTCCTAATGTCACAAACATGAGAAAATCTGCAGATGCTGCAAATCCAAAGCAACATGCACAAAATGCTGGAAGAACTCAGCAGGCCAGGCAGCACCTATAGAAAAGAGTAAACAGTCAATGTTTCAGGCCGAGACCTGTTGAAGGGTTTACTCTTTTCCATAGATGCTGCCTAGCCTGCTGAATTCTCCCAGCATTTTGTCAGCATTCTTAATGTGACTTTCTTGCAAACAGAATACTTCTAACTTTCTATTCCAACATAGAACACATGATGACTGAATCTTTAAAGGATTGATGTATACAAGTAACAAGTACTGTTCAAAAATCAATATTACATTCCTCATTCACAAATGAAGAACAGGCAAAACTGATCTCTACACATCTTAATCTGACACAAAATCCTTTGAGATAGTAATGTTGTCAGATCCCAATTTCTAATTCATTCCTGAACAGTACCTCGAATGAGGTAATCATACTCTTCTACATGAGAAGGAAGCACTTTTTATTTTGATTATTTCATTGTAACTTTGGAATAATTACTCTTTAGTCTCTAAAAATCAGATTATCATGTGCACAGTTCTTCTCTCCAGATTATGATCTGAATACATATTCAAGCTCTCTCTTTTTGCACCTCAAAAATCAGTCAATTGAACAGAGTTTTATCAGCTTAAATGGTAGTCTCCCCGATCTCCTGCAACGCTCATTGTCTCAAGCTTAGTATCTGCAGCATGTCATGTCCTGTGGTAAGCTTGTTGATCACATGTAGGCCTGTGCCCAGATAGTATCAAATCTTTACAGCTGAAATAATCCTCATGTTGAATGAATTTTCATGAAAATTCATTACATATAAATTTATAATTTAATTGGTCCCATACTAATTTCTATGTACAGTATGACAAACAATGAGTGCTCCTTTCACAAAGTGGGCCTAATTTGGAATAGGCCCTTTGTTTTCAAATCAGTATTCTGAACCTAAGCAGGTCTCATTGTGGATTTTGATGCCCTCCTCACCATGCACTGAAGGCAGAGATTATTTAGTTCATATTAAGCAGATTCCACACATTTTCCCACCTCAGCTTCTCAATTTGCAATGTCAAAGCAATCTTTAGATTCCCTCACCTTTTCAGCATTCTCTCACTTGCATCAGCACCTGTAACCTCTGCTGTTACCTATCCAACATTTTCAGCCTACCCTGAAATGGTTTTGTCTGCATGCACATATTTATTTTTGAAACAGGCAACCATAACTTACATCATAGCCACTGCGTGAGCAGAGTTCCAGATTCCACAGATAAATCAGTTCTCGAGAATTTGTGAAGTCGCAATGATCTGTTAATAAACTTAGCTTTACAAAAATTCTACCTACTCTGATAATTTTCCTTGATTGATTTCTAGTTGGTTGCAATGTCCTTGAAATGATCCAATGCATTCTCTAGGACCTCATGAGTGTGCTTGTAACCAATACCATTGTCACTTATTTTATCTGCTTTATCTGCCACAGTGTACAACCTGAATTCCTCCTTCTGCTCTTTCTGTCGCAGAGTCATACAACTGATGCATCATCAATAACTCACTCTGAGATGTAAAGGCGAGATATCGGCTTTTATTGACTGGAAGAAGGAACAAGCAGTGAGTGACCACCATACTACGTCCTGGAGACTGAGAGGCCGGGCTCAGGCCTCAATCGCCTTTATACAGGGGTCTGTGGGAGGAGCCACAGGAGCGGGGGGGGGGGGGGGGCGTGTCCAGACAGGCATATGTAGTTCACCACAAGGACACAAGCCCTTTGGACCAGCTGGCCGACCAAGATGCCTCTCAAAGCTGGTTCTACTTGCTTAGATTTGGCTCATATGCCTCAAAAGCTTCCTATCCAAGCACCTTTTGAATGTTGTTAGTGCACTTGCTATTGGCAGCCCATTGCATACACTGACCACCTTCAGCTCCCTTTTAAAACTCTCTTCTCACCCCAAAACTAGTTTTCACCCCCAAACCAGTTTTCAATCCCCCAACCTTGGAAGACTTTGTGCACTCACCCTATCTATGCTCCTCATGATCGTACACACCTCTGTAATACTGTCCCACATTCTCTAATATTCATATGAACAGAGTCCTAATCTACTTGAGCTCTCTATAACTCAGCCCTTTGATACCCTCTTAAATCTCCTCTGCACTCTTTCCAGCATAATTTCATCTTTTCTGTAGCCAGGTGTCCAAAACCAAATGCAGCCTCACGAATATCCTGTACAAAACAAACTGAAAATACACGTGGACTAAGATGTTAACTGTCCTGTGCTATCATCAATGGGATTATCAGTTGATCTGCCACCTGTCTTCAGGAGTTTCGGCCACTTATGATCAAGACTCCCTCGAGGTGGTGGGCCAGCAGTGCTAAAGCACCACCTCCCACCGATGAGCTTAACAACTTGGCATCTGCCTCTATCAGAGTCGTTGGTCACTTCCATCCAACAGATAGATACCTGAAGAGTAGACTATGCAGCTACTGAAGGGTTTGCAAAAGATCGATACACTATCCGACTATCTGCCCCTCTGGACGTACTTAGTCCACACCCATGATGATCCTGCCTCTGCTGCCTCAGCTACAGCCCTACTGGTTGACTTGATCTCTCTTCTAGTGAAGCCAAGGTCACGCAGCCACTTCTGGAAAGTGAACGCAATAAAGCCACGGCACCCTACTTCGAATGGATAGCATGAGACCGTCCACCCTCTGTCTCTGCACTCTAATCTTAATTCTGCATACTTGGTTAACTTGCGCTCATGGGCTTCATCGATGTTGTCTTCCCAGGGGACTGAGAGTTCACCAATAACCACTTCTCTACTGGTGTCAGACCAGATGATTATATCTGGATGCAATGTGGTGAAAACTATTTGCTCCGGGAAACTGCCTTTCCCATCCAGGTTGGCCTTGACACACTAATCATTGGCTGAAGAAAGTATGCTTGATCGTGGGCCTGCGCTGTACACCCTTGACTTGGAACCTTCTTTCACAAATGATATGCAATGTTCTGTGCAGCATGGGGCATGAGATAAGTTGTGCTGCAGTACTCTCTGCTCACGAATGTCCTGTGTAACTGTAACACAACATCCCAACTCCTGTGCTCAATGTTTCAACTAATGAAGGCTAGCGTGCCAAAAACCATTAGACAAGTCATGTGTCATTCCATTGGGTTGTTAGGGATGTTTCATTTGGTCCATCATGTAACCCTTCAACTGAAATTACAGTTTCCCCATCTATCAGCCTTGAACAAGTACTATCTTAATTAGAAAAGATCACACTCAGACTGCAAGCATTCCTATTTAGATAAAGTTTTGAAGCACAAGTTCATCAATTAATACTTCTGACACCTCATCTCAGTATCTGTCTCATTCTTCTCTACAAGACACTGGAAAATAGTCAACAACTGAAATTATTAACTAAATAACAGAGCTAGAGAGCATTGTTACTCTAGATTTCTTTCAAACATTTCTTACTTCATTTTGTTGCAAAGCAATTAGTCACAGAGCATAATCCCTACAGATCTGATAACACTTAGCAAAATTTATTACTCATTGACTTGAATTACAGAAGATATGTGACAGGACATTGAAGTTATCTCAGAAACACAAAATCACTAATATAATGAACTGAGAAGAAAAGAATTCAATGAAGTCATATCCTTTCTCTGTCACTTAAGGAACAGTGTCCGTATCAGACAGAAACACCACTTGGTAATCTATTATCACAAGAATACAACTTTTAAAAATGGATAGAAAGGATATTATCCTGAAGAAAATAGAGCTCCCTCTTCAGGCATGGGATAAACAACATTATAATTTCTTCAGCAGACTATTCAGGTTCAAAAACACAAAATGTTAATTTGTGCTTTTAAATCAATGTCTATTAATGCTGTGTAGCCAAATGTGGCATTCATTTACACAAATCAAAACCTCACAACAGCAACAAACACAAAATGCTGGAGGAACTCAGCAGGTCAAGCAGTGGCTATGGAGAGGAATTAAAAAGTCAATGTTTTGGGCTGACACTACCCTTAATCAGGACTGAATAGGAAGGGACAAGAAAGCAGAATAGGAAGGTTGGGGAGGGGAAGGAGTACCAGCTGGAAGTGTTGATGTGGGAGGAGGGAAGAAGTGAGAGGTTGGGAGGTGATAGGTGGAACAGATAAAGGGCTGAAGAAGGACAGAAGAGTGGATCTTGGGAGAAAGGGGAGGAGTGACCCCAGAGGGAAGTGACAGGCAGGTGGAGAAGAAAGGGGGCAAGAGGGGAGCCACAATGGAGAATGGAAAAAGAGAGCAAGGGGAGAAATTGCTTAACGATGGAGACATCAAGCTGAATAGCAATCAGCATATTAGGGCTTCCATGTTCACATGGACACACAAGGAAAAACAGTCAAACAGCATAATATTCACAGAAACTTCATAACTGCCGCACGTTATCCAGGTCACTACTCCTTCTTTTAATTTCCTTCCCTGATATTTCTATTTGGCACCTTAATGAGCCAGTTGGAATTCTCCTGTCTATCTGCCTGTCCCAGATATTCAGCAACATCCTTTGCAGTCAAGTATCAAATATAAACTGCTTTCTATTTATTGAGATCCACTTACTCCAGCAATTCACTGTTGCTTCTACTTAAAGCCTCCATCAAGTAAACCGAGATTGCTAGAAAAAGTCAGTTTTTGATGGGAATACAGTGTTGGTGGCACAAGAGCCATATTCTGTCTCTTAATGTCCCGATAAACATCTCTCCATTTGCACTCAGTCCTTGTGACTACCACCATTTCTTCAACCAGAAATTGCATTAGCTTCCTAGCCCATAGTGCCACTTGCATTCAAAATACAAAAATTATTTATTACTGAAATGTTTAGGTTGGAACATGACATTCAGAAATTATCATTCCAAAGAGTATGATTAATTTGCAGGCAGTTTATGCATTAAGCAAGAGCATCCATGTTTGGGAAAGTAGAACCAATACATGAAGAAACTCAATGCAGAAGCTGAAGGCAAAGATGGTCAAAAGCTGTAGAGAACTAATTCCGGTCAAATATAAAATTGAAAGACTGAAGGGGAAAAAGGAATAAAAAAAAACAACAAAAAATCATGACAGAAGTTGGGACAGAGTTGGTGCTTGACTCTCAAAAATCCAAATAATGCTAGATTTTAAGTCTGATAGATCAAAACTTTAGCAGCAATGCAACAGCACTTAACAGTGCCTTTATCACAAGCAGCGTAAAGGCTGCAGAGTGCCAAGTCTGTATAGCTGCACACACTTTAAAACAATTGTCTCCAGTTTAGCACACAGTGAGTTACTGATTTCATTTGTATCACTTATGTGGGAAGTCAAGCACAGGTCGAGTATTTCCCAGAGTGAGAAAGACAAATATTTAATATTGCAATCACCCACATCATTTCAGTGCACCACCTACTACAAGTGGTCAGAGAGGATTGCCAGCCCAGCTGCTCTTGGCTCAGTTTGAAACATGTAAAAAAAAGGGAGAATACTTAAATGTAAAAACAATATCAAATACTCAAAAATAAATGGGTCATTTTACTATAAACTCCAGGGAAATCGTAACAGCACCAGATTAGTATACATGTTGGAAGTTGCAGATATAAATAGACGTGTGTGTCATGATGGCTGCAATCCTTCAGAAACAGATAAATTTGTCATACAACTCTGTAGCTGACCACATACTATACAAACAAATGAACTGTCAGTGCTAGAGTTGAAAGCCAAAATGAAATTCAGTAATCCACAAGGTCCTACTGCCCCTGGAAGCCGTAAAATTTTTCATTTTGGTTCTGGGTTCATTTACTTCTTCCTGCTCAAATTGAAGCACAAAATTCAAGGTACAAAGATGGGCAATATTAAGTTTCAAACTTGTGACAAGTGATCAGTATATACCTTTGCTTCTAGCACATACATGTGCAATGCAATAACTTAGATCACTTCAAAGTATTGACTAATAACTTATTCTTGTTAAAATAGTGAACTAATTACGATATTCCTATCTAAACCATATTTCAAATGTTCAAAGCTCTGCACAGTTTTTCTACCATAATGTTGATCGACCGTAACTCAAATCTGTTTTAAATAGAAAGGAGAAAAATTAGAAATCTCATTAAAACCCATTTTCTTATGGCATTGCATTAACCAGATTTAAAGAACCTGTTATTTTTTCTTTTGGTTTCATAATATTTCCATTAGTAACAAATTAGATTGATATTGACTTATAGTAACTGCTTTATCTCCCACTAAATGTTTCACTACTATTTTATAGCCAATGAAAATGTTAAAAAATGTTTAAGTAGATGCATTTATGTTTCCCTTTTCTCCCAAAGAAAAGAATGACACAACCACGTAGTAATTGCAAAACCTTGGTGCTTTGCAAAATAGTCAATTGTTGGAGAGTTGCTTCACAATAAAATGGGCCTTTAACCATAATTGCTTCTGTTCTACACCACATAACTTCCCTGTCCAACCCCAATCCAGGTTCACACACACACCCACCAATCTCAGCTTCTTCGCACAGCTAGAAACAACTCAATTCACATCTATTCAGAGCAGAGCTAACAAGGAATAACCAAAATTTTGTTGCTGATCTACAAGCACAAACTTGCAAAATCTATATCATAGAGTTAGTACCCCCCCCCCTTTTTTACTACTTTAGACTAATGTGTGGTGGCTACACGTTTGTTAGGTTCCTTTCACGTGGCAATACCACTGCACTATGATTTGTATACTGTAGATAGTCTCACACACACACACACACACACACACACACACACACACACACACACACACACACTCACTCAATAGTTAAGCATGCAACATCTCTGCAAAGAACACTTCTCATATTCACTACCTTCCTCATTCAGTATTATCAAGTACTAAGCAAGCAGAAAGCCCAAACTAAATGGAAATTATCCAAAGGCAAAACATTGAAAGGGCTATGTTTTTGTTAAAATGCTGTCTGTCTGCACAGGAATTGGGGGTGGATTCAAATTATTGTAACCTCAGAGTATGCATCCTTTCCACTGACCTCACCGCACCAAAACAAACCACACCACACTTAGAATCCTGGGAAACTACACAGATGAGGGGAGAGGCACAACTACAGCTGTTAGGAGTGAACTACTGACATATGATTCAGTACGTGAGTATGCAAGCCAATGGAACAGTTATCTTCAAATTACAGCATCCTTTGAAATAATGAGGACAAAAAGGAATGAAAGAAAAACTTACTCTTCAGCACAGAAGAAAATATCTTTGCAGATTTTACAAGAAATATCATAGGCACTAGCAAAATGACAGATTCAAATTTCATATCAGATCTCCAAGACAAATAGCATGGGTTAGCAAGATTCTGAAGTGAATTTTAAGGATTGTTTTACACAAGAAATATTGATAAAAGCAATGTTAAAGCGGGATTATTTACTGTAGAGAAACAACCATTTGTCCAAATGAATGAACTCTTTCAAAAAATGTCTGTTCAAGTACTGACCTTATCCCTTTGGAACAGCATTACCAAATCAGTATTAAACAATACATTCTAAATCACTAATGTTATAATTAATCTGTGACATTTTTCAAATATCTTAAATTTATGTCTTCATCAACAAGCAGAACTAAGTCTTTCCTTGCTTCATTGAAATCCTTCATACACTTAAATCTTCCCTCAGCTTGTCTAATCCATCCCTTTTAGATCCTCTTGATAGGTGAAACTGTGGCGCCCAGATAGAGAAATGAGTAGGACCAACCTATTATGTATTGCATATATTGGTTAAATGTAATTTACTAGCTTTTCAACCCTGCATTTTACATAGCCCAAGATCCATAAGTCCTGCTGTCTGCTGTACTAACACTAAAAAGTTGTGCACAAAGCACCCTTCGTTACCATACTGTAGCATTAGGACAAGATCAGTTAGGATGTGGAACAGCTTCTTTCCCCAGGCCGTAAGACAACTGAACTCTCTGCCACCACCCAGATCTCACCAGGTATGAAGTGTCACTATCATTATAGGGTTTACCTTGTAACTTGCATTGCATTTGCACCTTAATATTTGTTAATTCATTTGTGGTAATATTACCTCATGTGCATGAGTTATAGTCTATAAGATTTTTCTTCTTTTTGACTGACTGGAAAGATGTGACATTGATGTGACTTTTATTAAACTAATTTAATGTCTAGACATTTCAGCCTGAAACACTTTGGGTATACCGTTATTGAAGTTAATAGCTTTGTGCACCTTGGTCCGGAGGAACTTTGTCTCATTTGGCTATGTACATGTGTACTGTTGAATGCCAAACTAGAACTTGAATTTTGTTAATTATTAGAATAATTCCAAGAATTATTAAAAGATGCATAATTTGCATTGTGTGCAGGTTCAGTTTTGAACATCAACCAAATAATGTGACTGAGAACGAAGTCCCAAGTGAGAAACCAAACCTGGTGATATAGATGTCGTTATTTATCATGCCAAGCAGATATTCTTCTGGAGACACTCGTGGTAGAGTCTCACAAACTCAAAAGTCCATCCCTTTTTATACTCTTCTGATCAATGACAACAGCAGGTGATTCAATACAATTTCAATATTTACAATATTGCTTACATTAATACTTTGGGTTGATAATTTTTCCTTTTAAACTGATATCTACAGTGAAGACACCTCTGAATGTTCAAATATCTTAGCTGGGACGCTTCCTCAAGTTTATTTACAATGGTGCAAGCTATTTAATCCTCTAGCTGCCTGAATTGTCGCAAGCCAATTAACACAACCCCATTGTTTCAATGTTTGGCTGACACAAGTGCAATCTCTTGGTCTGTGGGTCAACCTGCACTTTTAACTTCAATTTACTGCTTGCAATTTACAATAACTGAAGACTGGTTCTTGCTTGAATTAATATCTGTAATAGTCACAACTCTAGAATATTCCTGAACCATTCTGCATAAGCTCAGGACAGTAGCGATGACAAAAACGTTACGGTCCAACCCAGGTCCAGTCCAATGATCTGCTTTGCATCATTCAGGGTAGAAATTGTAGCCTGTGTCCCCTCTGTTAATACATAACATATACTCAGTACAGCAGGGTATCAAAATGTATCCCTTCTTAGTGTATGCAAGGCACAGGCCCTGACCATCAATTATTCAGGAACCTTATGCACTGAGTTTTCAAGAAATGAAAAAAACAGACTGGGACAATAGGATTACTGCAGAAATTAGGTTGACTATGTTATTACTCATTATAGACAATGACAATGAGAGGGGATTTCATTGAAACTTACATACATCTGATAGAGCTAGACAGACAGGGTGTAGGCAGGATATTATCCCAGACTGGGAGGCAATCTAGAACCAGGAATCATGGTCTCAGTATATAACTATGACTAAGATGAGGAGAAATTTAGGGAGAGAGACTGAAGATGTAGAGAGAAAACTATCAGTACTGGAGGAACTCAACCCATGGGAGGATGGAGAAGACAGGGACATTTTTGGTTGAGATCCTGAATCAAGGCTGAAGATATATCTTTATATTTGAACATAACACAGATTTTAATATTGGGATGTGGCAAATTGACATATGCAGGTTTCCTCTATATAACAGTCTTCAATAATAAATCAGTTTAGTAATTATTAAGCTCTTTTTACATAGCATCACAAACAATGTAGTAAAATGCCATTCAGCCCATTTCACCTCTGCTGAAGCTGATTCCTCATAGGAACCTGCTTCCAGTCTTTAATCCAACCAGATCAGCATGTCCTTCCATTTCTTCCGCCCTCCAGTTACTCATCAATTGAACCCTATTTCTGTCAACATCATGTGATTGCATTTCCCAGAACTTCTTACTCCAGATACAAAGGAAGAAATGAGTGCTATAGTTGGTAAAACTGATGGAAGTGACTGAAGGCAGTCTATGTGGTAGACCTGTTTATGTGAGTGTACTGACATAATGCAAGATGGTAAGATGGTGAGGGCTAGAGACAATTACCAAAGACTCCCTTGCTGAGCCGGGGAGGTTAGATTCACAGTACCCTATCTGGCTGAGCTCTAGGAACCGGAGAACGTGGCAGAAGAGTGCAGGGCAAGATTCTGAAGGAATATGGAAGCATTAATAGTAATATGGTCAACCACACGGCGAATGGAATGCACAGTATTCAACAGGTTTAGATTTGGGAATTGCCAGTAAATTCAGAATATCCTAAAGATAACAGGAGAATTCGTTTTTACTGTTGCCTTTGAATAACAGATCAATGATTTTGCCATTTCTGATACAAGGGTATAGGACATTAACTATAGCAGCTATTAGATGACATACTAATCAGTTCTCATTAATATTTGATGGCCAAGTGCTATAGTTATATTTGAAAGCTTAACATAAGTTTACTGGTAGCTTGTAGATTGAGCATGATGTTGTCACCAAATCTATAAATTTCAAGAAACTGTTAACTTCAACAATGGCACACCCAAAATGTTTCAAGCTGAAATGTCTAGACATTAAATTATGTTTAATAAAAGTCAGATCAATGACACATCTTTCCAGTCAGTCACAAAATCCTGTAAATGTTAAATACTGGACTGAATGCAAGGCCATGTTTTATTGATGTATTTACAACAGTGCACAAAATTAAAATTACTAATACTGAACCAAACCCAAAATGTGAAGTTGAGGGCATGACCTTAGTTTTAAAACTTAATACAAGTCTGTCTGAACTAAAATCTTATGTTGACTTAAGAGCTTTCCCTCTGTGCACAAAAAACATCAGTGCATTTCATAAGATGCTCAAGTAAGAGTTTTGAAAAGGAATCTCTTAAACATATTATGTCACAATTAAATACCAAAAGAGTAAATGACAGATGAACGTTTTAATCAAAAATGTACAATAATCTTTTTTTCTTATAAAGGGCTATATGTAAGCCAATAAATTGACTAAATTTAGTCATTTATTATTAGATGAAAACTTATTGAAGGGCTAAAAACAGAACTTCTGAAACAAAAATTGCAAACAATGATACTGCAGTGATGTTAGAGTTAAGACATTGTTCAGAGCCCTGAAATAATAAACACTAAACATAAATTAAGCAAAACATTAAAGTGGTATTGCAGCTGAATAAAGGCAATAAGGAGATGATAAAAGGTTTACACCAAGTACATGGGCACTGAGGAAAATGTGACAAAGTTAAGAGGTTAGGAGAAGCAAAGAGGATCTATCACAGTCACACTCCCATCAGGGAGGAGGCTACATAGCATCCACACCATGACCACCAGACTCAAGAACAGTTATTTTCCCCAAGCTATAGGCCAGACCAACACCTTCACCCAGTAACCCACTCCTACACACTCCCACTGCCAATACTTCATAATTTTCTGTCAGTCTCATTATGTACAACACTCAAATACCTTGCAGCTCTTTATGGACATACAATGTATATAGTTATTGCACTTTTTGTTTCATTAATATTGTGTTCTTATCTTATTGTGTTTTCTTGTGCTGCACTGGATCCAGAGCAACAATTATTTTGATCTCCTTTACACTTGTGTACTGGAAATGACATTAAACAATCTTGAATTGCTTTGCTTCAGTACTTAGCGAGGAGGTAAATCAAGCTGACAATACTGCTGGATTTGATATAAGAAATGAGATTTGAGGTAATCACTTTTAAAAACAAGCCCTTTGTCCAGATGAATTACACCAATATATTTTCAAAGGAGGGAATTGGCACTATGATGTAGTTTTCATATTGGATTTTAATATGATATTGCACCAGGGAACAGGTGGACTGCCTATATTTAAGTAGGGAGATACATCATTTCAACAGAATTATAAATCATATATTTTATAACCTTAGGAAAAATAATAAAATCTCTTCTAAAAGGTAATAGAAAAATGTCTCCAAACTACAAGTATAATGAATAGTCTTATGTGGAAAGTCCTGCCTGAATGATCGCACTCAATGCCTTAAAGCAAATAGAATTGAATGCTATGGTCATAATAGAACAACAGGACTCCACAAAGCTTTTACCATGCACAAAATGATTAGCTTCAAGGGAACAATTCAAACATTTAATTGAATATTCTACACTTGCCCAAAATAGAATAAGCTTTAACATCATTCTTGAAGCTAAATGATGTCCAGCAACAGGTACCTGATTATCCCCACTGCTACCATAGTATATCAATTACAATGTCATCATATATTAATTAAAATTTTAAAAATTATGGCAATCCTGTCCTTAAGGTAATCCAACAGCATTCTGAAACCTCTATTTCCAGGGACGGCAGGGGACCAGGTGTGCAAAAGATGAAAACAGACTTCTCTCCAAGTCACACATCATTTTCTGTTGGAAATGGATCGAAGGGTCTAAATTTTAGAACTTTCACCCAATAAAAATGTTGACACTTGGGCTGTTGACGTCTTCACCTGGGCTCAAGATTGCAACCCACTACCACAAAGGCTATTTGGAGATGAGTAACGAATGACTTTCAGTAATACCCATCACCTCTAAGTGGATATGGAAAGAAGCACCTGAGATGTTTTATGTCATAATCACCAAATAAATGTAAATTTATATAATTATTGTTATTTATCATCATTCTTTTTATTGACAAAAATTAGCAAAACCAATTTGAATCATGTGACTATTATAATATAGGTAAAATAATCTGCTGCACTTGTGTGGTGGTCATGGGTTAAATTTTATTCCAGTGATGCACTACAGCAAGTTGTAGAGATATTATAAAGAATTCAATTGTAACATAAAACAGAACCAATCTATTGTAGTGAATGAGTCAATTCCAAACTGAGCTCTTTGGATCTTCACACACCACTCCCCTCCCCCACCCCATGTTGACAAGGCAAGTCAAATTAGATGGGTCTTTGCAATTTTAATCTATGTTGAATTAAAGCCAAGAAGTCAATCTCTAATTACTGAAATTGTAGTTGAGCATGAAAAATACATTCATCTCAGTGAATTGGAAATGTAATTGGAATTTTCAAGCCTATGCCACAGCAAGCACAAATTGGCTGAAAAGCTGTGAACTGTATATACTTAAGCTAACTTACTGTGCATATTTCCAAAATACTAAATTGCTCAATGAGCGAAATGATTAGGATGCAGATTAGTGAGATGGCTTGTGATCGTAACTCATTGCTCTGTTCCCAACATGGGGGAGGCCAAATGCAGAATGTACAACCATTTTTGGAACACCACTATTCACAAGTATGATTTAGAGTCTTACAAATTTTATTCCACTCTTCTTTTGACATAGTCTTCAACCTTCTAAGTTCTGCTAACAAAAGTCAAAACAAGCTTGGTGAACAGTGCTGATGAGTTTTTCAGACACAACAATTTCATTTAATCCATGTTTTGAGATTTTCTTTAGCAGGCAATTAATTAATCTACATTTCTGTTCATGACCCCTGGAGATCAAACTTTCATTCCCTTAGTTTCTCCATTTCTACCTCCTTTTTCACTTATCACCTTTCATAATTTAATTCCTGTCTGCCTGCCATTCAATCATAAATGCTCTTTTTTGATCTCTTTACCAGCATCTTAAAGCCCATCTCCCTCTAACTTTGCCTAGCTCTGGAGATCACCAACCTGAAACATGAACATTTTTCTTTCCTCAGAGGCTGCTCAATCTGGGTATCTGCAGTATTTTGTTACTTATTGAAAGAATTTTAATATATTAAATTTAATCCAAGACTCAGGCAACAATATATTCTTTAAACAAATAAACACTACAATGCACTGCAATGCCCTAAATACAAAACCCAATTCTCGATTAAAAATTTCCTTACTATTCCATTAGGCATTCCAATTCTAATTACAATCAGTAGCATTTAAGAGGTGTTAAATAATTTTATTTATACAGCCTGAATACAACTCTAATGCTTTTCAACAATTTCAGCTGATTAGATTAGTTCAATGCAATTTCAAAAACATTGAAACATTGAAATGTTTATGAATTCGCAATCCTCAGCTCTTTCTAAAAAATAATCCATCATGTCTGAAAGTATGAGAGATAAATAGGCAGAAGAAAATGTTCATCTAAGACAATGACCTCCAACTATACCAATGTCAGTGTACTGCTTGATGAGCCCAGGTTAAAAGTGGAGTTTTTTCACAGACCCCATGGTTCAGATTGCTACAGTAGTATCCTAAACTGGTCAGTTTAGAGTCACAGAAACAGCTCTTTAGCTTTATCACATGCATGTTAATCAAGCACCTATCTATGCTAACCCTAGTTTGGGACAGAGAGAAATTCATTGTTCAAAGCTACACGTACAAAAGCTGGATGAACTCAGCAGGTCGAGCAGCATCCATTGAAACAAGCAGTCAACGTTTCGGGCCAAGACCCTTCGTCAGGACTGAAGAAAGAGGGGGCAGGGGCCCTATAAAGAAAGTGGGGGGAGGGTGGAAGGTGCCAGGTGAAAAACCGATCAGAGGAAAGATCAAGGGGTGGGGGAGGGGAAGCAGGGAGGGGATCGGCAGGAGAGGTGAAGAAGGAAAAGCACTATGGGTAGTAGAAGGTAGAATCATGAGAGAGGTGATAGGCAGCTAGAAGAGGAGGCCGACTGAAAGTGGAATGGTGGAAGGGAGAGGGAGGGAATTACTGGAAGCTGGAGAACTCGATGTTCATACCAAGGGGCTGGAGACTACCCAGACCGTATATGAGGTGTTGCTCTTCCATTATTGCATAGACAGGTTAAATAGGTGGGCCAAGTTCTGACAAATGGAGTACATTACAGACAGACTAAATGAGGTCAGCAGGTTAATCAATACCGCTACTCCAAGGGGTATTAGGATCCTACTTCAATTGGCAGAGTAAATGGAAAGCTGGCCTTTGCCACAGATTTATAGAGCTTGGGCATTTCTACATCTGTAGTTCCATATCCAGAATCAGTCTAATTTTAAGGATGGATGCACTTGCTTTAGAAGGCAATGAAAAGCTAACTTAGTTGGGGGAAGCAGTTATCTTTTGAGAAATTTGCATCAATAATCTGTAGAACTTAAAACAATGAAGGAAAATCCTTTGAAATATACAGATTCCTGAAAGGATTTATTGTGTCTGTGCCTCAAGAATGTTTTTCCTGTTTGGGGGAATATGGAACTGGGGCATAGGCTTAAGATTAAGGGATGGCTAATTAAGAATGTGGTGAGGAAGATTTTCTCTACGAGAAGGTGGTGGTTTTTGGACTACAGATAACCGTTATGGCAAGCACTGATAAATGAAGATGGGGCCAATAATTAGATCAGCACTTGAGAGACTGCAAGGCTTGCTCCTATTTGCACAAAACTCAATGCCCTGGTTACACCACTCACTTCAATAAAAAACAATGGTTCCCAACAAATTATTGACATTAAAATCGATGCACTGAAGAAAACCTGAACCAGGAAGAAAAAAACTTATTAAAAGTATTAAATATTTTGACGACATCCCTTTTCTTTTCCAGTCCTGAAGAAAGGTCTCAGCTGAAAATATCGACTGTTTATTCACTTTCATAGATACTGCCTGACCTGGTGAGTTGCTCCAGTATTTTGTGAATAGTTTATTATTTTAACAATTGATAAAATTATAAATTTAATGAAATCAAATGGAATTTCATTTGTAGACCACATTCAATGATTTGGTTGGAACAGGCATTTTAAAATGAATAAAATTTATCAGAAACAACATTTTAAGAATGTAATGCATCTTTTTCCTGTCCTTGGAAAAAGTATTTTTTACTCATCTCTAGCTTTCTTTGAAAAAGGGTTGAGCCACTTGAACTGCACTGGCCCACATGACAACAGTACACTGACAGAGTTGTCTTGATAAAGTAAGGCTCCTCAAACAACTGTGGGAGAAACAGGTGTTTCATGGTATGGATAGATTGTTGTTCAACTGGACTATTCCCTTTCACATGAGATCAAGCTTTTTAAAGTGTTGTAGCTGCAGCCATACAGGCAAGTGGCGTGCATCTCATCACCTTGACAATGGCCTGGTACATGACAGAAAAACCTTGGAGTGAGGATCGAAGCTACTCATTGTAGGAAACAGCCTCTGGTCATTCCAACATTCATGCAACTACTTTCCTTAATAAAGACCCTTTAGAACAGGGGTTTCCAACCTGGATTCCATGGACCCCTGGCCACTGGTCCATGGTATAGAAAAGCTTTAAAATGTTGATATAGATGCCACTGAACATCAAAACTGGGTAGTGAGATTATTTCCGGGTGCATCATTATGCTGTTCTTGTCACCAGTTCTACTTTGCACTGATCAGCTATAATCTAGCTTTTCAGGTGTCAAATCAGTAAACATTACTTCTAAACTCATAGCAAAGGGAGGGACATTAAGCAAGTTGGATTTGCCAGAAAGAAAGCTCATCAGCTAAGTTAAAATGACATTTCAAAGGCTGACATAACCGACCATGAAATACATCTTCTTGTAAATCTTCAAATTTTCTGCAGCATCTTGCCGTGACTCAATGGGTATCAAGAAAAGAACACAAAAGACTTGGATTCTACTCGCACATTTCCCAATCACTGCAACTGACTTTGCTCAAGGGTGTGGCATTCTCCTAACATGATTTAATTTTACTAGTATCAGGTGTCACAATTCATCTCTGTACCTTGCTGCTTCTATGGTGCTACCAGCCAGCCAACCATGTTGCAAATTTCTTATATCTAGCAAAATACTAAAACTGATCAATTTTTAAATATTTCAGAGAGAATTTGGATGTACACTTAATTAATGAAAAAGCTGACATGGCAAACAATTTATAGTCATAATTTTTTTAAAGGGCATGAAATTCAGATTATTCAAGAGAATGAATATCAACAGATGGAGTTAGTACTTAAAGACCTGAGAGATTAAACCACAATTGTATCTTAGTAATTCATACCATGAAAATGTGATATTTTCAAAACATTTTGCAGTCAGAATTTGTAAATACAGGTATTCCTTGGGTTACAGAAGGATTCTGCTCCTGATAACTGTTTGTAAGCCGATTTTGCCATAAGTCAGAAATATGTTTTATTGTAACCCATATCACCTCACTGTTTACAAGCCAATGGTAATTATGCCCTTCAATAATCATCTTAATACTACTCATAACTAATGGAATACAGTGGATTCCAGTTAGTTGGAACACATCAGGATCACTACATTTTGACCCAATTAACCAGCTGCCCCAATAAGCCAAAATTTCACGGAAGTAGTTAAAAGCTATATTTCAAGCAAAACAATAAACTACCATTTAACTGAGTTACAAATTATGTATTTAAATTAAATGGAGAACAAAATAGAACACAACAATACTATAAAACTACAGTTACACTGCTGTGCTCTTTTGATTTTTTTGTAAATGAATAGAATCAGCCCAGGAACGAAGTGCAGAAAATGGAGTGACTTCAATACAATGGTTTTGATAATTGCATCCTCCAAATCTTCACTTTCATTCTAACATTCATGATGATTGTTGATGCCTTCAAATTCTTCATAGTTCCTAGCTTGTTGAAGTAGTGAAATCGTTTCATTTTCATTCAGTGATTTCCACATTTCCAAGGCTGAATGCTCAAAACAACAGTGAGCACGGCAATTCCGAATTGTTTTACTGCTTATTTCTCACCAGCTATCAGTGACAAAAGTCACTGTTGCCTTTTGAACACTGACACGCACAAATGATACTATTTAAAAAAATTGTTCACCAAGTATGTTATGACCAAAGGCCAGACAAGTGCACGAGACTGACGCTAGTGAGAAACTGGCTGGCAATCCTGTTGCAATTAAATGGCATAGTGTTCCAAATAAACAAAGAACATGCCAGCTATTTTCCATTAGTTTTTTATTTTTCTTTAAGAGTTGTCCAAAATAAGTGACTGCCCCAAATAACTGATGGCCCAATTAACTGGAAATATCAACTTGTCTTTCTTATTCAATGGGCTAAGGATCCCCACTGAAATAAATGGGGTATCTGGTCCTACATTGATCATCCATTTCAAATCAAAGTTAGGTTTATGATCACTAACATGGATATCGGGAAATTTGTTGGTTTGCAACCTGTAGGACAGTGCAATATATTAAAAAATCTATAAAATATAGAAATATAGTAATATATAAAAATCTGAAAAATGGCAGATGGAGTTTAATACAGACTAATTTGAGGTATTGCACTTTGGAAGGGAAAAACAAGGTAGAGCACTGAGGAGTGCAGTAGAATAGAGGGATTTATGAATATAAATACAAAAATCCCTAAAACTGGTGTCACAGGTAGATAGGGTAGTAAAGAGAGCTTTTGGTACATTGGCCTTTCCCACTCCCCGCTGAACATCGATGGCTCCTCGGTAGAGATCGTAAAGAGCACCAAATTTCTTGGTTTTCACCTGACAGAGAATCTCACCTGGTCCCTCAACACCAGCTCCATACTAAAGAAAGCCCAGCAGCATCTCTGCTTCTTGTAAAGGCTGAGGAAAGTCCATCTCCCACCCCCTCATCCTCATCACATTCTACAGGGGTTGTATTGAGAGCATCCTGAGCAGCTGCATCACTGCCTGGTTCGGAAATTGCACCATCTCGGATCGCAAGACCCTGCAGTGGTTAGTGAGGTCAGCTGAGAAGATCATTAAGGTCTCTCTTCCCGCCATCACAGACATTTACACTACACGCTGCATCCGCAAAGGAAACATCATTATGAAGGACCCCATGCACCCCTCATACAATCTCTTCTCCCTCCTGCTGTCTGGGAAAAGGCACCGAAGCATTCGGGCTCTCACGACCAGACTATGTAACAGTTTCTTCCTCCAAGCTATCAGACTCCTCAATACCCAAAGCCTGGACTGACACCTTGCCCTATTGTCCTGTTTATTATTTATTGTAATGCCTGCACTGTTCTTGTGCACTTTATGCAGTCCTGTGTAGGTCTGTAGTCCAGTGTAGCTTTCTCTGTGTTGTTTTTTTTTTTACGTAGTTCAGTCTAGTTTTTGTACTGTGTCATGTAACACCACGGTCCTGAAAAACGTTGTCTCATTTTTACTATGTACTGTACCAGCAGTTATGGTCGAAATGACAATAAAAGTAACTTGACTTGACTTGATAAATCGAAGTATTGAGTATAAGAGTTGGAATGTTATGGTGGGGATGTATAAGGCATTGGTGAGGCCGAATTTGGAGTATTGTGTGCAGTTTTGGTCACTGAATTACAGGAAGGATATTAATAAGGTTGAAAGAGTACACAGAAGGTTTACAAGGATGTTGCTGGGACTTGAGAAACTGAGTTACAGAGAAAGGTTGAATAGGTTAGGACTTTATTCCCTGGAGCATAGAAGAATGAAGGGAGACTTGATAGGGGTGTATAAAATTATGATGGGTATAGATAGAGTGAATGCAAGCAGGCTTTTTCCACTGAGGCTAGGAGAGAAAAAAAAACAGAAGTCATGGGTTAAGGGTGAAGGGGGAAAAGTTTAAAGGGAACATTAGGGGAGGCTTCTTCACACTGACAGTGGTGGGAGTGTAGAATGAGCTGCCAGATGAAGTGGTGAATGCGGGCTCACTTTTAACATTTAAGAAAAACTTGGACAGGTACATGGATGAGAGGGGTATGGAAGGATATGGTCTAGGTGCAGGTCAGTGTGGACTAGGCAGAAAAATGGTTTGGCAGAGCCAAGAAAGGCCAAGAGGCCTGTTTCTGTGCTGTAATGTTCTATGGTTCTATAAGAAAAATAAGTACTGTAAAAAGAGAACAAAAATATGAGGTAAAGGTCATGGGTTGGTTCATTGTCCTTTCAGAAATCTGGTGATGGAGGTGAAGAAGCTGTTCCTAAAATATTGATTGTGTGTCTTCAGTCTACTGTACTACCTCTCTAATTGTAGTAATAAGAGCATTTTCTGGATGATAGAGGTCCTTAATGATGGATGGTACCTTCTTGAGGCAATGTTTTTTGAAGATTCCTCATCACTGGGGAAGCTAGTGACCCTGATCAAGCTAGCTGAGTTTACAATCTTCTGCAGCTTTTTCCAAACCTGTGCATTAGCCCCTTGATATCAGATGGTGATGCAACTTGTTAGAATGCTCTCCATGGTACATCTGTAGAAATTTGCTGAAGTCTTTGGTGACATATCAAATCCCTCAGCACTCGAGGTACTAGCCATGGCCTGAATGTTTCTTTCAATTCTAAAAGTCTTAGCATTTACAATTATCTTTAGAAACCTGAAAAATATGCTGAAAGTAAATTTCTCACTCCCACTAACCCCCAAGCAGGGCTTTCTATTCTGTTCATAGAAATTACAGTAAATTGGAAAAGCTTACAATCAGTCTGTCAACATTTTAATGCATAATGGCTCCCAGAATACAAAAGACCTGCTTGTACAAATTCTCCCGTGTGTTCTTAAAGCCTTTTCAAGCTAGTAATAAAACATTTCATATTTCTTAATGATTGGATAAAGTATATAGAATGGATTCTGGTTAATTGGGCTATTGGTTAATTGAGGCAACTGCTTATTTGAGACAAAAAAAGGTCAAGAAAATATGCAGATAATGCCGTCCATTATCTGCACTAAGTGTCTGCACTGATTTACATTCAATTTTCATTTACAGTCAATCAAAAAACAGTAGCATACAATGGATTAATTCCTTTATCAATAACTATTAGGAACAAATGGAAGTGTTCTAATTAGTTCCATATTTTATTTTAATTGTTACTCAGTTAAATGGTAGTTAGTCTTTTTTACTATTTCCATGAAACTTCAGCTAATTGGAGCAATCTCTCAATTGAGCCATGATATACTGGACCCAGCATCTCCCAATTAATTGGAATTCACTGTATTTACATTAATAGCTCTAATATTATTGAAATAATCTATTTAACTTTAAGTCTACTTTTATTTTACTTGGTTTACAATGCTTTTCATCTAAAGACAATGTTTTTGGAAGTCAGATATTTAAAGGTACCATTCTCAACTTCTCCTTCTGTCAAGGCAGCTCAGAGATGGGGCTTTAGCACAGCACTGCCCACGATGTGCTAGTGTCTGGACCTCATCACAGAACTTCAGGATGTGGAAGCCAGGCAAGACTAACCATTAGTATTTGGCCTAAGTATGGGCCAGTTGGCAACAGCTTGGATTCAGCACACTTCTGGGAAAACTTCATTTTATCAAGATATTTAACAACAACAAAAAATGTATTGGGCAATGGCTCAGTACAGCTTGAGAAGTTCCATTAATGAATGTCTTTCAAACATCTGTTCTGGTACCAGAGCAATAAAAGCTTACTTTCTTCTGTCTTTTCCATGTGTCCATCACTATCAGGTAATCAGAACTCTTTTAAAACACAGGTGATTACTTGCTTTTAACTGTTACACTGGTTAAGCAATACTCTCAAGTTTATAGAGGGTGAGTTGTATACCAGAGAAACAGCCCTTTGGTACATCACATCCACTTGCTAACATTAACCATAACTTTTGATGTGATTGCACAAACAACTTTTCTTTTCTATCTCGATCCTCAAATGGATAAAAAATTGCATTAATCTCTTCCATTTCATGCACGTTTGCTCTTACCCCATCCTCCTGCCACGCTACCATCGATAGGGTTCCTCTTGTCCTGACCTACCACCCCAACAGCCTTTACGTCCAATGCATAATTCTCTCAAATTTCCTCCACCTCCAACTGGATCCCACCATCAAACACATCTTTCCCTCCCATGCACTTTCTGCTTTCCACGGGAATTCCTCCCTACGCGACTCCCTTGTCCTTTCATCCCTCCCCACTGATCTCCCTCCTGGAACTTATCCTTGCAAGCAGAACAAGTGTTATACTTGCCCCTACACCACTTCCTTCACTACCATTCAGGGCTCCAAACAGTCCTTCCAGGTGAGGTGACACTTCACCCATGAGTCTGTTGGAATCATACTGTGTCCGGTACTCCTGGTGTGGTCACTTGTGTACCGGTGAGATCTGATGTAGATTGGCAGACCACTTCTTGGAACACCACCTTATATTCCACTTGGGTAGCCTCCAACATGAACATTGATTTCTCAAACTTCCAGTAATGTCTCCACACCCCCCACCCACCTCTTCACCATTTCCCATCCCCTTGTCCCTCTGTCTTGTTATCTCCTTGCCCGCCCATTGCCTCCCTCTGATGCTCCTCCCACCCCCTTTTCCTTTCTTCCATGAACTTCTGTCTTTTTCACAAATCAACTTCCTAGCTCTTTGTTTCATTCCTCCCCCTCCAAGTTTCACCTGCTGCCTGGCGTTTCTCTCCCCTCCCCCTATCTTTCAAATCTACTCCTCAGTTTTTCTCCCCAGTCCTGCTGAAGGGTTTCGGCCTGAAATAGTGATGGTACTTTTTTCCGTAGATGCTGCCTGAACTGTTGAGTTCCTCCAGCATTTTGTGTGTGTTGCTCGGATTTCCAGCATCTGCAGATTTTTTCTTGTTTGCATCATTAATACTTGGATAGAAAGTCAATTTGTTTAACAGCACAGAACAAGAGCCAAAAATGCTATCCAGCTTCTGATGAAAGTGCAATTCTTAGACAGAAAAAAAATGTATGAGGATTCATTATCTATGAAACTTCGTACTGAGGCTGCAAAATAGCCATACTGGCCCTTAAAAAGAAGAAAATAATATCTCTGGATGACTTCATGCTTGAAGAGTGTCTCCGCTTCTAAAACTGAATTCACTGAAACATTGTCCAGCTATAAATCCACCGTGGCTAAAGATATCATAAGCAGTCCCCAAAATGAAATTCTTTTTCAAATTTAACAGCACAGCTCTAAAGTCCAAGTGATACTACAGTCCTTCCAAAATACAACTCCAATTTGTTTGCATGTTATATATAGTTTCTGGAGTAATAAAACATAAAATTAAGTACTTAAGGAAATGTATATACTTAAATACGTACCTGTGTGTGTTTGTGTGTGCATGTGTGTGCACGCGCGTGCACACGTATTAAAGTATATTTATTTCCTTAAGTACTTAATCTTATGTTCTGCTACTCCAGTTTTCTTTCCTAGTTTTTAGTGAGGCACATACATATTAAGTGATGGTGTAATAGCTCATGCCATTCATGTACTTCCATAATGAATTATCTAAAACAAAGAACGTATAATCAAATATATATTTACATTGCACAAATATTACTGAAATATTAAAATACACTATACCAAAGCAAGGAGGAGAGTAAACTGTGACTCAGTATAGAATGCAGCTCAACTCAAACAGGTAAAGTATTGCTCTCTGGTCTCTGGTGGTTGCAGGAGTTGACTCTGGGATTGCAGCAAGTGGTTCTGACAGCTCTCGACTCCTTTTTCCTCTAACAATTGACTCTGCTCTCAACTGATCAATGTGTCATCTTCAGACAACATCAGATGCAGTTCTGTATAAGTATTCACTTTTGATTATTTCTACAGTCTGTCACCAGGATTGCTTGTCCAGGAGTGAAGCATTGAACTTCCTTGTTTAACGAGCCCCTGATTTCTCTCAACTTTTTCTTCTGCGTACTCCAAGACTGGGTTTGAGAAGATCTAAGTGTGAACACAAGGGATGATCCTGGAACAGCATAGTTGGTGAGTTGTTACTTGAGGAATGTGCTGCATTGCAATATGCAAAGAGGAAATTGGTAAGCTTTTGATTCAGTGCAGTTCTTTATTTAGACTCTGGACAAACCTTTCCGCCAGGTCATTTGTAGCTGGGTAGTGTGATGCGGATGTAATATGTCACATTCCATTCATTTTCAGGAATGACTGAAACTGTGGCTCATTGTCACTTGCCAAGTGTTCTGGAAAATTAGTCCTCGTGAAGAGGCTTCTCGACACATTAGTGTGCAAGATTGGAGTGGAGGCCATTGGGAATCCAGTGCTCTGTGTGTGGCCTCCTGTATATTGGTGAGACCTAATGCAGATTGGGAGACCATTTTGTCGAGCACCTTCAGTCCACTAAAAGCGAGATTTCCTAGTGTCCACATATTTCAGTTCTACTCCCCATTCCCTATTCTGATATATCAGTCCACGACCTTCTCTACTGCCATGATGAAGCCACACTCAGGTTGGAGGAGCAAGACCTTATATTCCATCTGGTAGGCTCCAACCTGATGACATGAACATTGATTTCTTGAAATTCTGGTAATTGCCACCTTCCTCTACCTCACCATTCCCAATTCCTGTTTCCCCCTCACATCATCTTCTAACCGACCTATCACCTCCCTCAGGTGCTCCCCTCCCTTCCCTTTCTCCATGACCTCTGTCCTCTCTCTATCAGATTCCCCCTGCTCCAGCCCTCTACTCTTTCACCAACTTCCCATCTCTTTACTTCACCCCCTCCCCCGGTTTCATCAATCACCTGCCACCTTGTACTTCTCCCCTCACCTCCTTAAGAAGGGTCTCGGCCCGAAACATTGTGTGTTTACTCTTTGCCATAGATGCTGCCTGGCCTGCTGAGCCCCTCCAGCATTTGTGTTGCTTTGGACTTCCAGCATCTGCGGATTTTCTTGTGGCTGCATCCACAACTACCAAGAAATTTGTACACACGAATGGTCTGGCAAAATCCACACAGGTCCCTTGCCAGAGCAAGGCAGGCCCTTCCCAAGGATGGAGGGGCACTGCTCTCATTTATTTATTTATTGAGATACAGTATGGAATCGGCCTTTCTGGCCCTTCGAGCTGTGCTGCCCAGCAATCCCCCGATTTAATCCAAGCCCAATCGCAGGACAATTTGCAACGACTAAATAATCTACTAACCAGTACGCTGTTGGGATGTGGGAGGAAACCGCAGCACCCAGAGAAAACCCATGTGGTCACAGGAAGAATGTCCTCCTTATAGGCCATGAACCTGGGTCATCTGTACTGTAAAGCATTGTGTGAACCACTATAATACCGTGCTGCCCAAGATCTTTGGATGTACTGGCATCCCAAACAGCAAGCTGCTCGAACTGCTGATCTATCCCAGGCAAACAGACAAAGCTTCGAGCCAACAGTTTCATTTTGACCACATCTAGATGACTGGAACTTAGCTCCTCCAGCACCTCAGTTCTCAGATTAGATGATACGACGACTCTCAATCTCCACATAAGATGACGCCCATCAAAAGTCTAGTTCATCAAAGCAGTGACAAAAATGGGGGAACTCTGATTTCAGCCATTATGGGTTGCCGTGTAGATCTGACACAGTGTGGGGTCTTTTCTGGTTTCACTTTGGATCATCTCTGCCCTAATATGGAGACTTTAAATTTGCATTAGGGAGAATACGTTGAAAGGCGCGTCTTTATTTCTCAATTATTCAGGCGTTTTCTTTTCCCAGAGTAAACGGAACAATCCATCAGCATTTCCATGATCAGCTGCCTTCTTGAATTCAATCTTGTAATTGCGTCCTCCAAGAAATAGAACCCATCTCTGCATTTGTGCTGCTGCTGCTGTTGGTAGAACATCTTCTGTGGATTGAAAATGGCCTCTAGAAACCAGACTGAAGGCCTCTGTCAACCCATGCATAATTTTCTCTATAGCGGTTAGGCAATGCGATGCAAAGTCCATGGTGCATTCACTTTCATCACTCATAACAAGTGTCATGGCTGCACCTATAATGTAAGGCAAGGTGTCACAGGCCAGCTTTACTGGGCGACATGGATCATAATATGAGTGTACAGTGTCTGACATCACTATTTCCTTTAATTGGGTCTCAGCCCAAAACTTTGACTGTACTTTCTTTCCATAGATGCTACCTGGCCTGCTGAGTTCCTTCCAGCGTTTTGTGTGTCTGGTATATGTGAACCCCTTCCATAAAAGTAACAGAATTTTGTTCAGTCAGGAAGGTGTGTGTTTGGGCATTGCAATTTCTTCAATTCAGCCACATATGCTGAAATGGACTCCCCTTCCTTTTAATTCTGCTTATGAAACCTAAAGTGTTCTGCAATCAACAATGATTTTGGTTCTAACTCTTCCTGCACTACAATCACAATATCTGGAAAGCTAATTTTGGCTGGTTTGGTTGGAGCAGTTAAACTTCTAAGCAAACTATATGCTTTTCCACCCACTGCACTCAGCAACACTGGAACTCATTTTTCAATTGTTATTTCATTTGCTTCAAAATACTGTTCAATTCATTCGGTATGCATCATCCAGCATACACGTGTTGTGCAATCGAATACATCTATCTTTCTGATGTAGCCAGCCATTTCAGTTTTTCTAAATTTATTTTCCCTACTCTGTACTCAGTTTATGAACCTGTAGCTGTACTTGTTAATTTGATCTTTTTCTGCTTGCTTTTTAAAAAATTCAATCATCTCTTTCCCCATTCCAAAGAAAAATGTGCTGCACTTCAACAGGTAGGTCATCATCTCAGGTTTGTTTTAAGACTTCCTTGTCACCACTGTTATGTTTCTAATGAAACTAATCAAAAGAAAAACACAGGAGCTGCTACTTAATTTTCTTTCATTTCTTTTAAGTGAGGGGCTTACTGGCATAGTGATTTAATGACACATGCTATTCACCTACTTTTACATATAACCCACAATGAATTGTAAATAAAGAATACTTAATCAAACAATACATTTACATGATTCTTCAATTATTACTGAAATATTAAATACTCCACTTTAGGGTCAGTCATAGAAACAGACTCTTCCATCAGCATGCCCACGTTCAAATTTATTATCAAAGTACATATATCTCATCAGATACAACCCTGAGATTAATTTCATTTTTCTGCAGGCGTTCTCATCTATAGACTAGTAACTATAATAGGATCAAAGGTCAACTAGAATGCAGAAGACAACAAACTGAGTAAATGCATATATAAGTAAATAGCAATAAATAATGAGATAACAAAATAAAGAGTTCTTAAATTGAGATAGCTGGTTGTTGGAATACCTCAATGGATGGGCAAATGAATGTAGTTATCCCCTTTTGTTTGAGAGCCTGATGATTCTTGAACCTGGTGGTGCGAGTCCCATGGCTCTTGTACCTTCTATCTGATGGCAGCAGTGAGGAAAGAGCCTGGCCTGGGTAATGTGCCAACCAATATTCCTGCCTGCCTTGCTCATTCAAGTACCTATCCAGGGCAACATTGTGTAAATTGCACTACTCAAGGAAGGCATTTCAGATTTGGTAGCTTGTCTGTGATACAAATATTGCGCTTGCTGATCAAGATCTGCAGGTGAGATAAAGCCTTCCTAAATTTATGTGAAAATACTACTCTGATCCATATAAATTTTAAACAAAGTTGCTCTCATTTGAGGATACAATGTCTAATTTTATACTAGGAAAGTTACAACACTTCTGGGAATAATGCTTTTGACAGAATAAGGGTACAGCACAAATCAAAAACAAAAATGTAATCTTCGAAAGTAAGGAAAATTATGCATTTAATCAAATTATTGCATTCAATATATGCTTCAATATAAACTGAAGAGGAAGAATTAAGGCAGACACAAACTTATTCAGTAAAATCTTAGAACAACTTCTGACTGCAATTTTTAATTCTTATCACATTGGTAAATCACAAGATATCTGAGGATTTAACTTGGTCCTAACATATCAATGCAGTTATAAAGAAAACAAGACAGCAGCTATACTTCATTATGAGTTTGAAGAGATTTGGTATGTCAACAAATATACTCAAAAATTTCTATATTTGTACCATGGAGAGCATTCTGACAGGCCGCATCATTATCTGGTATGGGGTGGGGCTACTGCACAGGACTGAAAAAAGCTGCAGAGGGTCGTAAATTTAGTCAGCTCCATCTTGGGTATTAACTTACAAAATACCCAAGACACCTTCAAGAAGCGGTGCCTCAGAAAGGCATTATTAAGGACATCCAGCACCCAGGGCATGGCCTTTTCTCATTGTTACCATCAGGTAGGAGATACAGAAGCCTGAAGGCACACGCTCGGCGATTCAGGAACAGCTTCTTCCCCTCTGCCATCCGATTCCGAAATGGGCATTGAACCCTTGGGCACTACCTCACTTTTTAAATCTATATTATTTCTGCTTTTTTTGCATGATTTTAATCTATTAAATATACATGTACTGTAATTTATTATTATTTTAATTTGTTTTTTTTCTATATTACGTATTGTATTGAACTGCTGCTGCTAAGTTAACAAATTTTACGACCCGTGTCAGTGATAATAAATCTGATTCTGATTCTAAATGTTTCATATTTTTTAAAAAGATATAATGGATGTCAGATGACAAAATATTAGCTGGTTTATTATTTAGCCATAGCTATTTTGAGACATTTGGCAATTATTAGCTTAAGAATTGCTTATGGTTGTAAAGCAGGCATCATAGAAGAATGGAGAAAGATTTGACTAATTGCTATGAGGAAATACCAGTCTCAAGACATTTACAAATACTCAGGTGCCTCAAAAAAATAGGATCAAACTGCTTCTCACTTTCTGTGAGAAATTACAAAGATAATGCTTTGGGGAAAGCTGACATGTCTGGTGGCTCGAAGTTTTGTCTGGAATTAACGGATTTATCTCATTGTGACCTGATCAATCTAGGTTCACTTGGTAGAGCTACCTCAGCGACATACAAATTGAACTTTGCAAACAGACAGGTATAAAAGACAAGTCACATCCTAAATTCACATAGACTCAAATAAAATTGCTAAGAATTAAATAAAGACACCAGAGGATTGGGAAAATAATGGTTGACTAGAAGCAATTAATACTAAAAACTATTCAGAAGCCAGAAGGAGGGATACAAGCAAGTGTTTCTGCAGATGCTGCAAATCCAGAGTAACATATACACAAAATGCTGGAGGAACTCAGCAGGTCAGGCAGTGTCCAAGACAATAAGGAAATACCAGAAAGGAGCTTACAGTTAGCTGAACGCTCTACTGCCAAAATGAATATGAAGGGAATATTAAAGACCATAAGAATACTTGTGAGGGGAGATGAACAGAAATATCAGACTCATATTGATCAAAATTGTGTGACAAGATCATGGCTAGCTGAACAAACAAACTCTGTCTGGCACAATGAGTGACAGGCTTAAATAACAACCTCCATTTAACAATTATCTGTCCCACTTTACTTCACAATTGTATCAGCAAATGCAAAATGGCACAGAAATAAGGGGATATTATGGTGCTGATAAAATTACATTTTGAAGAGGTATTGAGACCAAGGGTTAACTAATCCCAAAGTCATGGTGAGAAAATGTGGCATACCTTTGGACAAGGAGGAATTTAAATTGAAGGATAGCTTGAAATCAACAAGAAGGCAGACTGGAAGTGATGCGGGCAGGTACAATATAAAGGTTTTAGAGAGGGTGGGACAAGCAACAGACATCATGTTTTGGAAAATAAAATAAATTTGGTGTCATATAGAGCATTACAATTGTGACAAAGGAGATTCTATTCAATTGCCAAGCTGTGATGAGAATTTGTAAAGCAAATAGAGATTGAAGAAGTGGCTGAAAGAGAAGCTGGAGAACTTAAGATGCATAAATAGTATAGAATAGTACAGCACAGTACAGGCCCTTCAGCCCACAATGTTGTGCCAACCCTTAAACCCTGCCGACCATATAACCCCCACCTTAATTTCCTCCATATACTTGTCTAGCAGTCTCTTAAATTTCACTAGTATATCTGCCTCCACCACTGACTCAGGCAGTATATTCCATGCACCAACTACTCTCTGAGTAAAAAACCTTCCTCTAATATCCCCCTTGAACTTCCCTCCCCTTACCTTAAAGCCATGTCCTCTTATATTGTGCAGTGGTGCCCTGGGGAAGAGGCGCTGGCTGTCCACTCTATCTATTCCTCTGAATATCTTTACACCTCAATCATGTCTTCTCTCATCCTCCCTCTCTCCAGCGAGTAAAGCCCTAGCTCCCTTAATCTCTGATCATAATGCATACTCTCTAAACCAGAGGAAGGAAGGAATGTTTTCCAGGAGAAATAAAAGACTGCACATACTGAAAAATGAAAAAAAAACAGCTGGAAAAAGTCCATGGGTGAAGAAGCAACAATCTGTGGAGGGACAGGGACAATTTGGGTTGTCACCCTACATGATGTTTTGGGTTTGGACCCTACATCAGGTCAGAGCAGAGAGAAGGTAGCCAGTGTACAAAAGTGGGAAATGGAAAGACAGATGCTGAGAAGTGATTGGTGAAAACAGATAAAAAGTTAGACAGCTGGTATCACATGGGAAGGAGAGGGAGGAAGATTAAGGAGAAAGGTTGATAGGAGATAGGTGGAACCAGTTAAGGAAGGGATGATGGGCAGATGGAACAAGATGGAAGTGTCAACTACGAACCAGAGTTTTAAAGGTAGGGGCAAAGAAACAAACATTAAATTTACAAATTAAACGTGTGGTTAGAAAAGCCATTCTTTGGAAATAACATTTGGAGCACGAGGCACAGGCGTGAACACTTCACTTAATTACTTATCAGATATACCATCATTTTTTAATTTAAAAAAGTAGTAAGCAAAAAGACAAAATTCCTTCTGCAAAACATACAATTGCAGGAGGAACTCCAGCAGATCAGACAGCAGGAGGGATCTCCTCTATTTTCTGAACATCAACACTCATCCCATCTCCCCACCATTTTAATAGAGACAGGGTCCCTCTTGTTGTTACCGACAACCCCATGAGCCTCCACATCCAACACATAATTTTCCCTAACACCCGCCATCTCCAAAGGGATCCTACCACTGAACACATCTTGCTTCCATCCGCCGAAAGCAAAACCTCACGATGGCCAAACATTTTAATTCCAATTCTCGTTCCCACTCTGACACGTCAGGCCATGATGGGGCCACCCTCAGGGTGGTGGAGCAACACCTTAAATTCCGCCTGGGCAGCCTCCAGTCTGATGGCATAAATATTGATTTCTCCATCTGGTAAAAGAAATTTCCCCCCCCCCCATCTATTCCACACTCTGGCCTCTTACCTCTTCTCACCTGCCTATCATCTCCCTCTGGGTCTCCTCCTCTTTCTCTTTCTCCTGTTGTCCACTCTCCTCTCCTATCAGATTCCTTCCTCTCCAGATTTGTACCCCTCCCAGCCATCTGGCTTTACACATCACCTTCCAGCCTGTCCTGAATCCTTTCTCCCCACCCTCTTACTCCAGCATCTTCCCCCTTTCTTTCCAGTCCTGAAGAAGGGTCTTGCTCTGAAGCAATTGACTATTCACTTCCATGGATGCTTCCTGACCTGCTGAGTTCCTCCAGCAGTTTGCCTGCATTGCAAGACAAAGTGCTGGGAATGTTAGTCACACAGCCCACATCACAGGACGAAACATTATTATTCTGGGGAAGTAAACTGCAAACAATCTTAAATCGTAAAATCATAAATATTGAAAGAAACATTTGAAAAGTGAAATAAACTATCATGGTAGTTATTTGAAATGGAGGATTTTAGAATACATCTTTTCTAGACCTAGCTAGAACTATGCCCAGATTGTACAGCATTCAACATAACATTTGCCCACATCTTCCACCCAAACCTGACATAATTTTAACCTTCTTAGAAATAAAATATTTACACATACTCCTTTTTCGAACCCACCATAAATCACTTTCAATAGGGAAAACAATGTGTTGTCAAGAATCTATCAATTTTGTTCTGTAAACAGTCACCAGTAAGCAAGAACGAGCAGAATGTCTTCCAGCAGAGGGAGAAAAAAAATTCCTGGCTTCTGACTGGGCTGCTCAACAGCTTCTCTGATGTTGGCGAAGTCTACTCCCGATTGTAGGTTTGAACTCATGCACGGCAGTGATTGGTATCATTACGTCTGGACCATATTCAGTGTTTGCATATTTGTAATCCGGTACTGCAACAGTAACCAAGAGTCCAAGAAAGAGAAGCCACCTTTCACTTCGAGGAGGCTTCGAGTGTAAAATTGACGACAGTCCTCTGCATCTGGCACAGCCAGAAACTAAACAGAAAACAGTTGAAGTACAGCGTTTATTGAGATTGCTTGGCGCCAAGGCAACTGAAGATTGTTTTTGGAGGGGGGCCTGATCAGATAAATTGCAATCCCAGCGCGAGAAAACAGCTGAAAGTCAACGCGCGAGACTTGAAAAAAAAACACAATATTATACGGAAGTCTTTGCAAGGGAGCTAGTACCAGAATTGAGACGTGATAGAAACAGCAACATGATTCGAATAAACCAAACACTGTTTAACATCAGGGTAAAAGCTGTAGCAATGTATTTGCATGGGAATAATTACGTTCATTTACAGAAATAGGCTGTATCCCCACAAAGGGCAACGACTTAGTTCAAATTTAAAGCAACCAAAAATATCCGAGTGCAGCTCCTCTTCTCATTTTATGGTTAACTGTCTCCGTCTTGAGGATTTTGGAATGAATTCCGCAAATATATTCAAACGTCCCTCATCTTTTTAAATTTCCCTCTAACGCACGACAACCCTCTGGAAAAGGGCGACTGATGCTAATACCCAAAATACTGAGTCAACCTAAGCTTTGTGGAGACCAAATGGAAATACTGTACCCTGCACCTGGAAACAAAGCAGGTGTCCAATGTTGACAAGCCCATACTATTTCAAGACCAAGTCATTTTGCATTGTCCCGTGTACTGTTGAACGACAGTTTGAACCGGACAATAAGAGCTGTTTACATATGGTTTCTACTTCTGAAACTCGTATGCCTCGAAAATTCAGTCTAAATTAGTATCGATTTTATTGTTTACCTCTGGTAGTCGAGACACACAATCATGACAACTAAAACAAACCCCAGTTAGTCTTTATGATATTATTGCATCCAGTTAGTCCTTGAATGCTATTACAGTATCGGCTCCTAGGAACTTGTTTTCATTTGATCGGATGCCAATCGGCATACATCAAAGAATGAGCACATCTTGCATTAACGCGTTTATGTTCCGAAATTGCCTGCACTTGGAAACACACTGGAAAATCTTTCTTACTCACATATCGCCTCAACTTCTTTTCTGGCGGGGATTTTCTTAACCAGCCGCAGCAAACCACTTCTCCGCTCATCTTGGCCAGTGGCTATAGCGTAAGGACGGTGCACTCACATTCAGGGAGACGTTGACAGCCTTCCCCTCAGATCGCAAGCTGTCCAGTGAAATAGCAGGTAAACACTCCGTCAAACGCCACGGAAGGCAACCCCGAGACTCCCTCGCTCCAGATGCCGGGCTCATGTAGGAAGTAGTGCAGCAGGGAGATTGTTTCGGGTTGAGCCACGCCCCCGCCCATCCCGCTCTTAAAGGCGAACTCCACTTTCTGTGTTTGGCACGGAGAAATGCACCATTTTATCAACTGTTAGCGAAATATTCGTTTTCTTGGAATAAAATCATTGAACATGACAGCCTTGTATATCTCAAATAGAGAAATAGCAGAGAGCGATTGCCACCGCAGTGTCTGGGCTTCAAGCCAGTGGAGTTAGTCTGCTGTTTTAAGTAATTTAAAGCACAGATCCCATTGACAGCTCAAACAAACAGACGCGGAGGTTGTCAAACCAGAATTATTGGTCAATAACGCACAACTGACCAAATCAGTCTACGTACAACACATGAAGATTTGACGGTTTATATGTCCTAGCAATTCCCAATTTAGACAGTACACCGAATTTTATTTTTAAACTCTTATTTCCCTTCTCTGGCTCAGACTAACCTTTAAGAGGCGTAGTTAACCGAGTTGTGTTGGGATACAGAATTACGCTTGTAAACATTACTGTGATATTCTTGTTCCATTTTCTGATTAGGTCGAAAGACCCCACATTTCTGCGGAACATTTTCCCAAATGGTTTCCACAGCCAGATCCAGTAATTTTGCAGAAAATGGATTAGCAAGTTTTTTTTTGAAAGCAGATAATCTTTAAACAAAATTCCTCATTCTTAAGTTTACAGCAGTGTCTATTTTGAGATGTTGCTGATTCTCACCAGCGGCTCTCTGCTACCACCCTAGTGACCAATTAACACGAGCTGGAACAGATTAAATTCGGTTTGGTGGTTATTCAACACGAGGACAGTTGTTATCCGGAGCCACGCACACTCTTTGTAGGAGTTATTGAAAAGCAAATTGGTATCTCAGCCATTTCCTTGTACGGAGACTTGGAGCAGTGGGAGCGGCTTTCAAGTCACATTTGCAACGTGCATACTTCTTGTCATCGCGATCTTTATGGCTACCCAGAATATCTGTATTCGGTGAGCTCACTAAAAGCGCCACTTTCAATCCAGTTACTGGGCATTTTAGAAATTGTGCTTCAGGAATTATCACCTGGTAAATCCCGGAGCAGAATTTCTACCCTCACGTAAACGGCAATTAGACTACCTAATTTAGTTTGTGTTCATTTTGCAAAAAGCTTCAGCGCTTATACAATAACATGCGAAAAATTACACTGGACAACATTTTTTTCTTAAGTGTTGCTTCCTCTGAATGTTTGTTTTATAGTAGACCACTTGAAGCTGAACACAGATATGTTTTCAGTCTACTTGTGTCAGGTAGGAATTTGGAGAAACAAGAAATTAACTTTTATTGAATATAATGCCTTTAAATTGCATAACGGTGTTGACGCTTTGTAATAATTCAACTAAGCTAAAATATTTTGTTGATTATTTTCGTTTGTACTGTGTCTGAGGCTTCTTGCTTAAGAGTCCAACAATAACCGGCCAGCATTGATAGATTCCATTACTCAATTACATTATTGCTGGAATACCATTACTCCATAACTGCATTATCATGGTGCAATCCTTCTCTGACAGTCCCTAGATTTACGGGGAAGAAGTCTAAATGGGGGTGCAGAAAATGAATCTTTAGTGACTTGTTGCTCTTTATTGTTTTATATGCTTAAAGCATATTGTCAACCAGCTGCACGCAGTTGTTCTGTGGTTGCCAAGCACATTTTCAACAACATCCTCGAACGCCTTCCATGCGATTTTCAGCGGCTCCACTACAAGTTCCTCGAATTGCCCGTCATTGATTGATGACCTGTTTGATTTGTGGACTACCAAAAAATGCCTTCCTTAATCTTGGCATCTGTTATTACGGCTTGAATTTTGAATTGAAGTAACAAATATAGGCACTTAAAAAAATGGTGGGTGATAGGGAGATTTCCTGGTGATTTTCATGATCAGCAGCCCAACCTCCATAATATACACCCAAAGTATTCAGGAAGCAAAATATTTACTGTCCAGTGTTATGAACAAGAGCAGTCAGGCAAGATTTTAATGCAGTGTAAAAAAAATCAAAACAAATAGGTAACACATTTAATTGAGGTAACTGGTAACCAAAGGTTTGATAACAGGAAACAAGCAATTTAAAATCAAGACAGATCAATAGTTCTAATTAACCCAATTTTAAAATTGGGTTAATGCATTTTAAAATTACCCTCCATAATTAAACTCTAGTTAGAATAGGTTGTCGTAATCAGGCCTCTGCTACATTAATTTTGTAGATTCATTGAAAAGATGTCTGCTTAATTTTTGGGTTCTCCTGAAAGAGCCCAGAAACAAGTGCAAATAGCAGAAAATCTCAATAGGGCATAGCAAATTTGTGCTTGCTTCTGGTGTAAGGTTTATTAAAACGGACAAATGAATCTCAAGTTCCATCAACTGTAACCTACACTTAACATTCTATAAGTGTTTGCTTTTATTAAAAGTAGAATAAAGTTTTTAAAAAAATAAATGCATCAGAATTCCAAAGTAGGTCTTCCAACATAAAGACCATTCTATTTAACCAAGTTCAAAATACAGTCTCACTTCACCTCCCTGTGGCTTCTATTTCCCCTCATCTTTCAGAATAAAGTTTCAAGGTATACTCAGCCCAAACTCCAGACTTGGCTTTTGAAAATAGTCAACAATGGCTTCTTTTCCCATGCCAGCACACACCATGAGTGTCTATAAAGAGTTAATCTTTGGCCTGTTTCTATTCCTCATCAACATTCTGCCCATAACGTCCAAAAATGCAATCTTGAAAAACTGTATGAAAGCTGGTCCAAAATTTACCACCAACTCTCGACTCTTCTGCTGTTTTTAAACAATCATACTAATGCCCAACATTCGACATTAGATGGGTAAAAATCTAATATAAATACCAGGAGGACAGAAGCCATTGTTCTCACTCCTTGTTACACCATGCTGTCTCAACCCCAGCACATACAATCAGTAGCCACTTTATGAGATGTACCTGCTCATAAAATGCAAATATATATTCAGCCAATCATGTGGTAGAGCTCAATGAATAAAATCATGCAGATATGATCAACAGATTCAATTGTTGTTCAGACCAAACATCAGAATGGGCAAAAGATGTAATCTAAATGACTTTTACCATGAAATGATTGTTGGTGCCCGATAGGGTGATTTGATTATCTCAAAATTGAAGATCTCCTGAGGGTTCACACACTACAGTCTCTAGAGTTTACAGGGAATGGTACGGAAAACAAAAAAAAACATCCAATTAGTAGCAGTTCTGTGGGTGTAAATGCCTTGTCAATGAGACAGGTTAAAGGAGAACAGCCAGGCTGGTTCAAGCTGAGTGAAAGGTGACAGTAACTCAAATAATAACATGCTGTAACAGTAATGTGCAGAAGAACATTACTGAACACAACATTTTGAACCTTGATGTGAATAGGCTACAGCAGCAGAGAACCATGAAGCTCAGAACCACACAGTAGCCACTTTATTAGGTACCTCCTGACTGGATGCACCATGGCCTGGTACGACAATTCCAATGCAAGAGGCTATAGAGAGTAGGAGATACAGCTTGACCCACATGGGCACATCCCTCCCAGCCACTGAAAGCATCCACATGAGGTACTGCCTCAAGGCAACATTTATCAAGGAATTCCATCATCTGGGCCATGCCCTTTTCTCATTCTACAGTCAAGACAGGAAGTACAAAGGCATTATATCCCACAACCATCAGGTTCAGAATCAGTTACTTTCCTGCTGTTCTTGAACTGATCTGCACAACTCTAATCCTACTTTGGCAATGGAACATGACAGGCCACCTCTTAAGACTACTGTAGATTTGTTTCTGATTGTATTTTTTGTACTAATACCTTGTCATGCATAATTTATATTCTGTGTGTATTGTGAACCTATGTGCATGTGATGCTGCTGGGAGCAAGTTTTTCATTGTACCTAAACCTCCTCTTATGGCAATAAGCTCAACATATTGATTCAGTTCCTGTAGTAAAAATTGTCTGAAAATGAAACTGAGTCTTGAGTGACCAAGTTAATCCTAACATTAATTTTCAACCATCACTAAGCCATTTGGTGAAGCCCTAACTCAAGCCAATGCTAAGTTCAGACTTAACTATTCTACTACAATCTGTAATACCATAAGATATAGGAGGAAAATTAGGCCATTTGGCTCATCAAGTCTGCTCCACTATTTCATCATGGCTCATCTGATTTTCCTTTCAGCCCTAATCTCCTGCCTTCTTCCCTTATCTCGTCATTCCCTGACCAATAACATCTACCTTAAAGACTTGGCCTCCACAGCTGCTTGTGGCAAAGAATTCCACAGATTCACCACTCAGTGGCTAAAGAAATTCCTCAACTCCATTCTGAAAGGATATCGCTCTATTCTGAGGCTGTCCTCTAGTCTTGGACTCTCCCACCATAGGAAGCATCCTCTCCACATCCATTGTCAAGACCTTTTACTATTCTATAGGTTTCAATGAAGACACCCCTCATTCTTCTGAATTCTAATGAAGACAGGCCCAGAGCCATCAAATCCTCTTTGTATGTCAAGCCACTCAATCCTGGAATCATTTTCATGAACCTCCTTTGAACCCTCTTCAGTGTAGGCAGATACATCTTACCTCACTCCAACCTTAAAGAGACATTTGTAAACTTTTTCTCCCAGGTGGTAATTTGAATTAAGATCATAATTTTATCCATGGACCTTGAGTGATTCTTGAATAGTACAATTTTAAATTTTCTACATTAATTGTTCAGCTGCCCTTCATTTCTCCTTTGATGGTTCCTGTTCTCACCTTACTTATCAGATTCCAGTACTGATAGTCTTTCCCGTTTGCCGTCCTCCACCCTCCATCTCCGCCTTCACCCTGTCCTTTCCCAGCTGTTTCCTCCTTTCACACACTTGCCCTGTCTCCCAACTCCACTCCTGGCTCTTTCTGCCACTACCTCTAACCCTCCTTCATCCTCCTGTCACCAACCGGCCTGTCTTACCATTACTTCCCTCTATACCAGCTATCTTCCACCACAGACACCACATAATCTGCTGAGTTTCTCTCGCAGTTTGTTCCTTGCTTTAAAATTTATTGTTTTCAAAACTCTCTGTTTGCATCACCATATTCTCCTATTGCCCATTAAACCCTACAAGATACATGAACTGTTACCCTCATCTCATGATTGTGTAACTATTTGCTCTACATTGATAGCCTTGTTTTCATTTGCCAAAGCCATATACTCCTGGGATTCCCTCCCTACACCAGTCAGCTCCCTCAACTTAACCTAACTCTTTGTTAACTTTCTAATCAACTGCCTTAATATTTCCTTTTGGTGTGATTATGAATTGTAGGATTATGTTCCTTTGAAACATCTTCATTTGAAATGTGAAAAAAACTAAACAAAAGGAAAATTGCTGCAAACAGATCTATTTAAAATTAAAAATTCGTATTATATGTTTGCTATTGTAAGAAATGTAACTAAAGTTAAAATTGAATGACATTTCAACATGGTTAGTTTTACAGCTGTTATTAGAAAATTTAAATAAATAAAAGCTCAAAGCTGATTGATTGCATACACTTCCACCAAAATGTTAAAATCTCAACAAAATGTGCAAAATCTAATAAATTGCCTTTGTATCATATTGCCTAAGTCACACCCCACTGGGAAGTATAGGAACTTGTACATCTGCTTACATGGAGCTCTTGGCCACAGCAACCACTGGTAAAGCAACTCCCTACTACATTGAAATATATATGCTTTTAACATTCAGTAAAGCAAGTATTCCCCCCCCCCCCCCCGCCCCTTCTTCGGATGGTTAACTTGGTAGGGTCAGTGCATATCGTGCAACACTGAATAACTGCAATTTTCAGGATGTTAAATAATCTGCCAAGATAGGTTTCTGCAGTATCTGCAAGCCATTCCTCAGTACCAATGACTAGGATTTCTTCCGTCAGATTTCAAAACAAAATATATGGTACTGATTGGGAAATAGTGGTCTGTAAGCACATGTTTGAAGAAAATGCTGTAGGAAATTATTAGTATATTTCTTAACTTGCAACACAGACATAAATTGCAATTTGCAAGTACATATTTATATTAAATACTAAAATATCAACAAACAACATTTTTCCGGCAATATTCTTTACCTTACCTTCTTTTTCCCCAAAGATATTATCTTCTATCATTTACTTTGACACTCATCCCAAGCACTATTTTTCATGTGCAGATTTAAAGTTCATCAGAGTCATGAGCTCTAACCTCACTTAAGTTTGACCACATGGGAACTTTTCAGAAAGGAACAACTGAATAGTGACTAGGCCAATGTCATCTCTTTAACCCACAAAACCCACTCCAAAATTAAATTTCTTTGCACCAATCAGGCAAAGAAACTGGATTCTTCTAATCTAGGCAGTGAAACATCAGGGGAGCAATAAAGATATATATTTTAGTACACATATTCCTTCAAGATACTTAACAAAATGAATATATTAAGCTAGAAATGCTATTAATGATCTTGTTCCAAATTACTTCTATGAGCTAAAATGGTAGTTTTCATTGGTTCTTAAACAGGATCACCTTATTAATTAGGTTTGTATGTTACACATTATCTATAAATGACAGTTGTTCTGAACAATGGTTGACATGTATGATGAAATGTTTGATCAATAACTTCTTGGCTTTACACTCCCCAAGAGGACTACAACCTTGTTACTGGGTTTGGTGGCTTGCATGCCTCAATGACCCGGAGAGCTATGATGGCTGGAGTTGGGGCTTTATGCTTTGGTTCTTGGTAGGGTCACCCATGCCAAACAGGTCAAAGGGTAGAGACTAGACTAAGAATGGTCCACCAGTCCTCCAGGTTTGAGAGTTCAGCTCAGGGCTAACAACCCTGACTGCTAAAACAAAATTATTATGGAAACAGCAATGAAAAATCCTTCTACATCTGAATGCAATGGTGTTCCCAAATCTCCAGCTGGGACTTGTGTGACTGACATTAGTGAAAATCAATAGAAAGCTACTGACATGATGAAGGAAGCATTGAACACTGCCAGAGATGGAGGACTGCATTGCTGCCCTAAACACCAGTGGCATACTGGCCAGTAAGTTTACAGTATGAGGTTTATCCAATAGTATACTAGATGTACATTTTGTAACGGCTTCAAAGGATGTCGATTTCATCAGATTTAAATTTCTTCTTTTAGCTTGGAAAAGCAATGTTAATAATTGTTGATTATTATTCTGAAACAATATTTATTACAGAAGTACATTACCTGGGTTTGTATTATATAATAATCCATACAACTGATTGTATCTCATTTATCTTTTTCCCTGACTCACCGGAATTGATTCGTCAAGTTCTATGTTCACGAGATTCTCTGGTTTCTTCCATCATGAATTCTAATAACACAAATTAATTTTTCTTAGCTTCCTGTGTATTATGCAACAAATTTAAAATATTAACTTCTTTAAAAATCCTTCATAGTTTCCTGTTCCTTAAACTCTATTTGCCAGTACTGTATGCTCATTTCACTCTGGTCTCCTTGGCACTCTTACACTCCTTCCCTATTTACATTTGCTGATATAAGCATTGCCCTTTTGATCTCCAGTAGTCTCTAAACTAGGAACATGTTCACCTTAATCTTTTGTATTCATCCTTCTAAAGCTTATTTAAAATTCTGCATTTTTGATAAAGCTTTCTATTTCTTTGCCAAATTCACATCTTAGGCAGCTGATCTTATTTTAGGCTCTGAATCATTTTGTACAACTCACATTCTTATTTTATACATAATAAATGCAACTGATACAAATGATTTACAGTATAATCAAATATGGGCTAAATCCACAAAACAGAAATACATGGATAAATATAACAAACTCTATATGGGTACATTAAAACACCAGTAATCCAACACACTCAGGAATCGGATGGTGATAGACTGTCAGATGTTCCACAATCTTGGATAAAATCCTATTAGTATGTCTTCACACTTTTTTTTTAAAAAGAGGTTGCACAATATATAATAAATTTGCCAGTGAAGCAGGAGAATCTCAGATTCAGATTCAGTTTATTGTCATTTAGAAACCACAAATGCAATGCAATTAAAAAATGAGACAACGTTCCTCCAGAATGATATCACAAAAGCACATGACAAAACAGACTACACCAGAAAATCCACATAACGTTTGGCAATCCCCAATCCAGAGTCTGGAGAGGCAGCTGCGCATTAATATCGCGCTACTATCTTAGCGCGTTCCCCGGAAAGGAGCTCCAATTCCACCAGACAAACAAGACCAAACACTAAAGCTACAAGACCTGCACAAAACCACATAGTTAGAACATATAGTTACAACAGTGCAAACAATAGCATAATTGATAAAAAAAAAAACAGACCATGGGCACAGTAAAAATAGTCCAAAGATGTTAAAAGACTGTAAGTTCGAAAGAAACCACCACACAGTTTCCACAAGTCTCCGGGGTCCCGACAGACTCGCCATTCCACCCAGGCGGCAGAAGGGAATACCCCCGCTATGGACTTCCACGGTGCCGGACTCAGCCTCGCAGACACAACACACAATGAAAGCTCCGTCGGACCCAGCCTCACAGACACAGCACACAGTGAAAGCGCTCCGACCACAGCGGACTCCGAGTCTGTCGAACCTCCGAGCCTCTGACCATCCTCTCCAGCACAGCTTCTCTGAGCACCATCCTCTGCCGGGCATATTAAGACGGCCCCGCCAACGCGACCCCAAGGATTAAGGGCCTGTTCTTCCCAGCAGAGACCCGGACCTCACAGCAGCAGCAGCAACGATGAAGGACTTCCTGGAGATTTTCAGATTTTCCTCCGTGCTCCCACGTCCATTTTCATCCGATTATGATTGTGCATGGTACTCCGCTTCACAAATAACAGATAACAGAATCTATGGAGAGTGCGGGAACTGGGGCTTCGGCAAGCTGACAGGAACATGGGAAACAGGTACAGCAAGTCAACAGGGAGTGTGGGAAAAGCAACCAGGAAACCTCACATACCAAGCCATTAGAATTTCAGAAAATCGCTTTGCTTTCAAATCTGATGATGGAATTTACCAACAAGGTTCTGATGAAGAGCTAAGAAGCTACAAGTTGGGTGTACTGTGGAGTTTCCCAACAAATGAATTTAATAACCGTGAAGGAGAGCACTCGTTACAAACATATGCCCTATCATTCTGCTGTCATTGCAGTGACTGCACCCACTTGAATATCTTCCCTGGTATATTCTCACAATTAACCCACAGTTTTCCAGCCAATTGTTTCATCAATTCACAGAGAGTCACCAGAGTTCAGTTTAATTTCATTCATTATTTGCACTAACTGTGTGATTGCATTGAGCATTCTGTTGTTTCGTGCAGCTGTCTCCTGGCAGTTCCATGACATCTGCAGGGCCCTAAACCAAGCTGATGCACTCAAATTGGCTTTATGGTGCCTTTCGTGCCATACACGGTGGAATATTTCATTTATTTAGTGAATAAGACCATAAGATATAGGAGCAGAATTAGGTCATTTGGCCCATGAATCTGCTCCACCAGTTCATTATGGCCGATCCATTTCCCTCTCAGCACCAATCTCCTGCCTTCTTCCCATTTCCCTGTATGCTCTGACTAATCAAACTCTGCCTTAAGTATACCCAAAGACGTATAGCCTTGGCAGCCAACTGTGGCAATGAATTCCAGAGATTTATCATTCTCTGGCTAAAGAAATTGCTTCTCATCTCTGTTTGATTCTGAGATTGTGTCCTCTGGTCTTAGATTCCCCTACCAATGGAAACATCCTCTCCACATCCACTCTATCAAGACCTTTCAACATTCAATATGTTTCAATGAGAGCCCCCTCACTCTTCTGAATTCCAGTAAGTACAGGACCAGAGCCATCAAACACACCTCATATGGTAAGACTTCCAATCTCGGAATCATTTTTATGACCCTCCTTTGAACCCTCTCCAATGTCAGCACATCTTCTCTTAGATAAGAGGTCCAAAATGCTCACAATACTCCAAATGAGGCCTTACCAATGCATTATAAAGCTTCAACATTACATTCTTGACTTTATATATTCTAGTCCTCTAAACGAATGCTAACATTGCATTAGCCTTCCTCATCACCAACTCAACCTGCAAATTAGCTTTTAGGGAATCCTGCACAAGGACTGCCAAATCCCTTTGCACCTCAGATTTTTGAATTTTCTCACCATTTAAAAAACAGTCTACCCTTTTATTTCTTCTGCCCAAGTGCATGGCCATACACTTCCCAAAACTAAGTCCTTCTGCAGTCTCACTACTTCCTCAAACTACTTGCTCTTCCACTATCTTTGTACTGTCCACAGACTTTACAAGGTCATAAATTCTGTCATCGATATCATTGATGTATATCGTAAAAAAGCATTCCCAACACCCCCCCCCCGTGAAACACTACTAGTCACTGTTTGCCAACCAGAAAAGTTTCCTTTTATTCCCATTCTTTGTCTCCTGCCAATCAGTCAACGCTCTATCCATGCCAATATCTTTCCTGCCATACCATGGGCTCTTAACTTGTTAAGCAGCCTCCATGTGTGGCATCTTATCAAAGGCTTTCCAAAAATCCAAGTATACAACATCCATCAATTCTCCTTTGCCCCTCATGTTTGTTATTTCCTCAAAAAATGCCAACAGATTTGTCAGGCAAGATTTTCCCTTACTGAAACCATGCTATGTCCTATTTTGTCATGTGTCTCCAAGTACATCAAAACCACATCCTTAACAGTCAACTCCAGTATCTTCCATTGAGGTCAAGCTAACTGGCCTGTAATTTCCTTTCTTCTGCCCTCCCCCCCCCCCCTTCTTGAAGAATGGGGTAACATTTGCAATTTTTTAGTCCTCTGGAACCATGCCAGAATCCATTGGCTCTTGAAAGATCATTACTAATGCTGTCACTGTCTCCACAGCCACCTCTTTAAGAACCCGGGAGTGTAGACCATCTGGTCTAGATGACTTATCTGCCTTTCAGTTCCCCAAGCACTTTCTCCCTAGAATGGCAACTTCATTCAGCTCTGTCTCCTGACGCAGTTGAACTTCCAGCAAATTGCTAGTGTTTTCCATAGTGAAAACTGATGCAAAATAGTTCAGTTTATCCACCCTCACCCCTCTTTTACTTTATATACCTGAAAAAACATTTGGTATCCTCTTTAATATTATTGGGCAGCTTACCTTCGTATTCCATCTTTTCCTTTCTTATGACTCTTTTAGTTGCCTTTTGGTTTTTGAAAGTTTCTCAATCTTAACTTTGCACTATTTTTTAACTTTATTATATGCCCTCTCATTGGCTTTTATGTTGCCTTTGACTTCTTTGTGCCATGGTTCCATCAACCTGCCTTTAGAATACTACTACTTCTTTGGTATGTATCTATCCTGCGCCTTCCAAATTGTTTCCAGAAACATCAGACACTGCTGCTCAGCTGTCATCCCTGCTAGTGTTCCCTTCCAATCAATTTTGTTAGCGCCTCTCTCATGCCTCTGTAATTTCTTTTACAACATTGTACGTTCGAATGCTGTTCATAGACTTCAATTCAGCATTCACCACAATCATTCCTCAGAAACTGATTGGAAAGCTGAGCCTACTGGGCCTGAGCATCTCCCTCTGCAACTGGATACTAGGCTTCCTAACTGGGAGGCCTCAGTCAGTTTGGATCAGAAGCAGCATCTCCAACATCATCACACTGAGCACGGGGACCCCCCAGGGCTGTGTGCTCAGTCCACTGCTGTTCACTCTGCTGACCCACAACTGTGCTGCAACACACATGTGCTTGACCACATCATAAAGTTCGCTGATGACACCACCATGGTGGGTCTCATCAGCAAGAACGATGAGTCAGCATACAGAGAGGAGGTGCAGTGGCTAATGGACTGGTGCAGAGCCAACAACCTGTCACTGAATGTGAACAAAATAGATGGTTGTTGACTTCAGGAGGGCATGGAGTGACCACTCTTCGCTGAACATCAACGGCTCCTCAGTAGAGTTTGTTAAGAGCACCAAATTTCTTGGAGTTCACCTGGCAGAGAATCTCACCTGGTCCCTCAACACCAGCTCCATAGCAAGGAAAACCCAGCAGCATCTCTACTTTCTGCGAAGGCTGAGGAAAGTCCATCTCCCCGCCCCAATCCTCATCACATTCTACAGGGGCTGTATTGAGAGCACCCTGAGCAGCTGCATCACTGCCTGGTTCGGAAATTGCACCATCTCGTATCGCAAGACCCTGCAGCAGATAGTGAGGTCAGCTGAGAAGATCATCGGGGTCTCTCTTCCCGCCATTACGGACATTTACACCACATGCTACATGCATAAAGCAAACAGCATTACGAAGGACCCCACGTACCCCTCATGCAATTTCTTCTCCCTCCTGCCGTCTGAGAAAAGGCACCAAAGCATTTGGGCTCTCACATGCAACTCTAAACACACTTTTGAAAATTGTCTGAATTGTCCTCATTACAAGCAGATTGAATAACTAAGTTTAGATATTATTTAAATAATTTTATAAGTCATTCTATCATGAATTTATTATATAATGTATAGAAAGCTCCCATTTTTTATTTGAGGACAGGGATTAACAACACTATGAAGGACCTCATGCAACCCTCATACAATCTCTTCTGCCATCTGGGAAAAAGGCACCGAAGCATTCAGGCTCTCACAACCAGACTATGTAGCAGTTTTTTTTCCCCAAAGCCATCAGACTCCTCAGTACCCAGAGTGACACCAATTTACTGCTCTCTGCTGTGCCTATTGTCTTGCTTATTAATTATTGCAATGCCTGCACTGTTTTGTGCTCTTTATGCAGTCCTAGGTAGGTCTGTAGTCTAGGTGTAGTTTTTTTTTGTCTGTGTTGTTTTTACGTAGTTCAGTGTAGTTTTTGAAATGTTTCATGTAGCACCACAGTCCTGAAAAACGTTGCCTCGTTTTTACTGTGCACTGTACCAGCAGTTATGGTCAAAATGACAATAAAAAGTGACTTGACTTGTACTAATGATACATCTGACTTTAGCTTCCCTTTCTCAAATTGCAAGGTGAATTCTATCATTTTAAGATCATTATCCTCTACAGGTTCCTTTGCCTTAAGTTCGTTAACTATTTATTCTGGTTCATTGCTCAACATCGAATCCAGAATGGCTGATCCCCTAGAGGGCTCAACTATGAGCTGCTCTAAAAATCCATTTTATACGCATTCCAAAAAGCTCCCCCCTCTTGGAATCCAGCACCAATCTGATTTTCCCAATCTACTGGCATATTGAAATCCCCCATTACTATTGTAACATTGCCCTTTTGATGCATTTTCTACCTCCCTTTGTAATTTGCAGTCTATATTGTTGCTACTGTTTGGAGATCTGTATAAAACTCACATCAGAGTTTCTTATCCTTGCAGTTTCTTAGCTCTACCCACAATGATCCTATGTCACTTCTTTGTAATGAGTTGATTTCACTTTTTACCAAGAGTTGTGCCACCCCCTCTGCCTGACTGAGACTGTCCTTGCAATACAATGTGTATCCTTGGACATTAAGCTCCCAGCTAAAACCTTCTCTCAGCCATGATTCACGCCAGTGATACACAAGCCAGTGCTACTAGTTTATCTACCATATTCCATATATTGTGTGCATTCAACACCTTAAATCCTGTTTCATGACTCTTTTTGATTTTTGTCCCCCTTTTACATTGCAACTCATCCTATTGACTCCAATTTTGCCCTTTCATCAGCCTGTCCTTGCTAGCAGTCTCACAAAACATTGTGTTTGTTTGTAAACCAACTAGCTCATCCTCAGCACCATAACTCTGGTTCCCATCCCCGTCAAATTTGTTTACACCTTCCCGAGCAACTCAAGCAAACCTGCTGCAAGGATGTTGGACCTTTTTGGGTTCAGGTGTAACCCACTCCTTTTGTACAGGTTGTACCTTCACTGAAGAGTCCCAATGGTCCTGAAATCTGAACACCTGCCCCTGCATCAGTTCCTCAGCCATGCATTCATCTGCCAAATCATCCTATTCTTTTCCTCACAGGCACTTGGAACAGACAGCAATCCAGAGATTACTATCCTCCAGCTTCCTACCCAGCTCCCTGAAAATCTCTCTTTAGGACCTTCTCACCTTTCCTACCGATGTTATTGGTGCTAGTAGGTACCAAGACTTCGAGCTACTCATCCCCACCTCTTTAGAATGCCATGGACCCAATCCGAGTCATTCCTAATCCTGGCACCTGGAAGGCAACATACCATAGGTGTATCTGTCACATCCACAGAATCTCATCTATATTCCTCTAACTATGGAATCTCCTATCACTGCTGCAAATCCTCTTCACCCGTCTTCTCTTCTGAGCCATAGCACCAGACGATTGTAATTACTTTGTGGGATGCATAATATTTTAATTCATGTGCAATCTTCAGTAACTTTTTTTGGTAATTAAAGATGACATTGTCCTAGTGTCTATAAAAGGAGCTCATCACCCTCAGTATAGGGGAGAGAGTGGCTGCCAGGAGTTCACACTGTATAAGTATGGAGCTATTATTGTGTTGATGCCTTTTTAAACATATTGGCATTTTTTTCACAATTTTCACTAATTTTTGTAAATTTGATTTTGTCACACGTAATAAACACCTATGCACTGAAGTGCTAGGCAACTCCAGCCATTTTCTCTTTGGTAAAATTAAGGTCATAACCCACATTTTTAACAAATTGTTTCCACAAAATATTTTTGAATTTTTACTTTAATTTCATTTAAAACTTTTGTTGTAATTTTGATATTTGTTTACAATGATTACTTACATTCAATACTGAATGAAAACAAATACATATTTAAGAAACAAAATTCTTTACACATAAAAACAATACTGTTTAGCAAATCTGAAATCTATTTAAATGAAAAACTTAAGTGTAAGGTGCTCCTATTACTATAAAAGGCAAGAGTGAGAAAATCTCGGAAATGGAATAACATCTTTAATGTTCTCAATGCCCAAGATGCACTGCAAATAACGCTCGAACCCCAATCCGAACCCACCGTGCGGCACTGATCCAAACTGACGGATTTCCTCATACCTACAAAAGAGGAGCTGAACTTTGAAAGCAGAAGCATCACACATATCCTGGATTTTAACCACAATGTATCAATCAAAGCACATAACTATTTGCCAATAAGCCTATTTGGCCAAGTTACGACAGAATCAACTATTCTTGGATTAAAATTACAGTATTATGCATTTATTTTTAGATTTTGTACAATGTTGTCCCAGTCTCTACATAAGGAGCAACCGCTATGCATATGAATATATGATTTTGTTCAGTTGTGCCTTGAAAAGACAAATTGGAAAAAGTGAATTAAGATTCTTTTTCTGAGCTATAATGAGTGCAAAAGTAATTGAAATAAAGATGATAAACCACTCAATTCTATAATGTATGAGCTATCTAAATGATGGATTGGACAGTGTGACGCTTGAAATTCAGCTGCAGGCTTATGTAAGTGGCTATGATTCAAGGGTATGGATCTTTGCAGGGGTTAAATGAAAAATATGACAGGAAGGTATATAACAACAATATTAGTGTGCCTGGGGATCAGGAGCAGTGGGAATCACACAAAAGAGGGAATTTGGAAAATGTGGGGAGAGGAAGAAAATTCAAAATGATGAGGAAATGAAAACTAAAGCCAATGAGAAACTTAAGGCATTGTAGAGTTAGCAAGTCCTATATTTTCAATTTTACAGATAAAGAAATTCAAGAACTTTATGCAGTTATGGAAATGAGTGAAATTATGAGACTAGAAGAAAACTTTTGCTATGAAAAATTTTGCTGAGAAAAGCAGTTACCCTAACCCTAATGTGCAATTTTTAATAAATATAAAGCCACCAATGAATTTGTATTATACATTTTACCAGCATTCTTAAGCTGCAAGCATGAAAATTGTAACGGGACAGGAGAAAAGATCATGGGTATAAATTTAAAAGTTGGGATGGGAGATGATGGGTAATTTTTAAGTATTGAAAGGTAGAGTCAAGTAAGGAATTTAGTAACTTGAAATTCCTTCTGCCCCATTGCAGTTGTGGAAAGAAAAATGACTATTGGTAAAGGAATTAAAGGTGGTTTATTTTCTTCAGGCAGATGTATGAAAGGAGTGTGAATATGAACTCAATAATAAAGTTATCAACAATCAAGATCTTATGACTCCAGAGTGCTATTTTAAAACAGATAATATACTCCTGTCAGAAGTTCATGAAAAACACAACTTCAAGACTTGGGTATAAAACTACCTACTTACCATCGGTAAGTGTCTGTAAGATCAAGCCTGAAACAGAAGAAAGTGTGGCTCAATCTTTTGCTGTTTAAGTTCAGTAAATCACAACATGGCTTATTTAGACTCTAACAGAAACCTGGGAGGACATTCTTATTGCACTATTAGAGGGGCCACTTAGTGCCAATAAGTGACAAATGAGCTCTTGTTTGTAAGACAGTGACCAGATTCTCCTTCCTTTTCTGTGATTAACCATCACTTCATCCCCAATACCATAACCAACCCAATAAAAAAATAAACATTTGAAGGAAATTATACTGAATATCTGGTGTTCCAAGGAGTTGTCACAGTGCACTACGATCAGGCATTTCTTCAGTATGGGGCACAAACATTATCATCTGGAAAGTGCAAACTTTTATTAACAGCTGAGAAAAATCCTCTGGATCCCCTGGCCTGAAGTCATCAGCAACATCGATCTACATGAGCTACTAGTTGAAGAAGAACTAAGTTAAAGAAGATGGGAATAGATAGGCACATGCTGCGTTTCACCTGGCAAGTGTTAACGTGGAATTCTCAGGGAAAGCAGAAGAGAGGTTGGCCAAAGAACACTTGGGGATGCAACCTTGAAACTCACAGCAAGAAGATGGGCTGCACAACTGGGGACAACTTGAAAGACTGGCCCAAGACAGAAGATGCTGGCAAGCTGCCATTGGGTAGTCTATGCTCCAGTGAAGGACACTGGCTTTGGTAGAGGTAGTAGTAGTCGTAGTAGTAGTAGTAATGAAATATGTATGTCAATACAGTTAGAAGTAATGCAGCCTATTATCATCATTTTACTATTATTGAGAGCAAAATCTATTTTCAAGTGTTCTTCATCAATCACCAACCACAGAAAACTCACAGTTCTGAAACGTGAATCCTTTTTAAACCATTCTGCTGCTGAATTACCCGTGTTTCGAATCATTGTCTTGTTGCATCATCCAACTTCTATTAAGCTTGAGGTGACGGACCACCACCCTGACATCTTTGTTTAAAATGTTTTGACACAATTTTGAATTCATTTTCCTTAACAATTGCAAATTGTCCAGGCCCTGAGATAGCAATGCAGCCCCAACCATGCTTCACAATTAGGATGAGGTTTTGGTGTTGTTGTGCAGTGCCCTATTCTCTCCAAACAAAAGCAGGATGCATTTCTGCCAAGAAGTTAAATTTTTGTCTCATCTGTCCACAGAACTTTGCCCCAGAAGTGTTGTAGAACATCCAGGTGCTCTTTTGCAATCTTGAGATGTGCAGCAATGATTTTTTTGGAGAGCAGTGGTTTCCTTCGTGGTGTCCTTCCATGAACACCATACTTGTTCAGTGCTTTTCTTATAGTGGACATATGAAGAGACTTTTGCAAGTTCTAGAGAGTTCTGCAGATCTTCTGCTGTTACCATTGGGTTCTTTTTCATCTCCTTCAACATTGCATGTTGTGCTCTTGGTGTGATCTTTGCAGGATCACAAGGGATCTTTCAAGGGAGAGTGGCAACTGTACCGAACTTCCTTCATTTGTAGACCACTTCTCTTACTATGGACTGATGAATGCTCAGGTTTTTAGAAATGATCTGGTAGCCTTTTCCAGCTTCATACATGTTTACAATTCTTCTTGTAAGGTCCTTTGAATGCTATTTTGATCGAGGCATGGTGCACATAAACAGATCTTTCTTGAGAAGAGCAGACTCTGTTAGTAACCTGATTTTGTGTGTCTTTATAGAGCAGAGCACCTCTACAACCCACACCTACAATCTCATCTCATTGATTGGAACACCTGACTCCAAATAGCATTTGTAGAAGGCATTACCCCAGAGGTTCACATATTTTTTGAACTGAGATTGTTTAAATGGTGTACTCAGTTTTAACGAAAAGTACAACTTTTTGTATGTTATTAGTTTAGACAGATGATGTTTATTAATAGCAGATCTATTACTGTAATTCAGATGAAGATCAGACCATGAGTAATTCATCCAGAAAACCAGGTAATTGTAAAGGGTTCACAGACCTCTTCTTGCAGTTGTAGCTTCTATCAACGATGATCAATCCCTTGATAAAATGTTAATCACCTCATTTTTCTGTTCAAAGGATTTTTATTGGTCTATATCAACATTTGATATCAAGGAAACAGATGGTACCTTTAATTGTATACTGTGATATAGAGTACAGTATAAAAGTAAAAGTATCTTCTCTGTTTCCTTGATATCATGCTTAAAGCATGAGGCTCAAAGTGACTGTTTTATTATGATCTGACTCTTAAGTATATATGGGTTTTCTTTTACACTATACTACATGCTATGAAAATGTCAACATTTTTTTAATAGCTCTCCTCTAACTTTGACAGACTGGCAGTTTTTGTAGATATTTTGATATCTACTATGACTCTAACCCACTTCTGATTAATTTAAATAAATGTTACACAATTATATCTAAATTTTTCAATAAACAAGTGAATTGAAAAAGAGCAGAGTGCAGGAATGGGACCTATGTTCTTAAAATGAGTGCTGGAAACATGGCTAGTTTAAAGAGAGTACAGGAAAACAGGGCCAAGGCTAGTTTATAAGGAGCGTGAGAATGGGGCCCTGTTGGGTTTATATAGGAAGTAAGGGAACAGGGTCTGGTGAATTTATAAATAAATATAAGTTACCCAGTTAGCGAAATGCTGAAACATCAGGATTTGTGAATAATTAGATAGCAGGTTAATGGTATTTTATTGTTACATATTTTATTTTAAACAATAAAACACTCCACCTTAACTTATTCTACTAAAACAGATTGGTGAGGTGTAAGAGATTAGTAAAGCTCTGTATAAATCCCTGGGAGTTTTTCTCAGCATCTGTGACAACCCCAGTGGACCCAATGCCTCTGAGAATATTGAATGACCATAAAGGCAGTAAGAAATCTGAATCATATGCCCCAGTTAATAAAATAAAAATAACCCATCAACATTCGCTCTGAAGTACTCAGATGGTTTCACTGCTCTAGCAAGGCTGTTTAAAAAGGATCTTATTTAAATTGCATTACCGAAAAGATCACAGAGGTCATATTAAGAGCCGAGATAGCTCTAAGATTCAATTACTGTTCACTTTGCCTCTAGGATGATAATGGATCTTTAATTACTGCATGATAAGTCTGGCAAAGGTATTACGTCTAGGTTTTAAAGAAATTTCTGTACTAACTGTAGTACATTCATGTTCATGGAGTTACAAGGTCAAAATAAGGACATTGCAAACTGCTGCAGTGCATTTATGCCATGCCATAATGGTCTGATTAGAGATAAAAAGATTAGCCTTATTTATCGTTATTTGTCACTTGTGAATTGAAGTATCAAAAAGTACTGTGAATCGTGTCACTTTGATTCAATGGCCAACACAGTCCGACGGCTGTGCTAGGGGCACCTTGCAAGTGTCACCACACTTCCAGCACTAACACAACATTCACACAATGAACTATCCCTACTCATATGCCTTTGGAATAAGGGAGGACATTGGAGCACCTGGAGGAAATTCATGCAGTCATGGGGAAAATGTACAAACAGCATTGGGAATTGAACTCTGATTTGTGATCACTGGTGCTATACAGTGATTGTGCTAATGCAACAATAACATGATGAAGAATGTAATAACCTATTAGTCAATGTCCTAACCAAGTTATACTCTAGATTCAATTATTTGATCAGTCAGTGTCTTTTTTCTTCATATACCTTAAGAAATTCTCCAAAATTATTGTTTGTACATGAAAGGCCACTTAAATTGACAATACAGGGCAGCCTGGTAACAAAGCCATAAGCAATGCAGGACAGTTCCAGTGTTTAGAATATGCAGGTTTTCCCTTTTTCTGCATGGGATTCTGTTAGGTGCCCTGGTGTCTTCTTACATCCAAAACACAGGCTGGGAGATAAATTGGCAACTGCAAATTACCCCTTAACATAGAGTCAATGAAGAACTGATGGGCATAGGCAACAGCTTTAGCCATGGTCATACTGGGAAATAAGAGGGATAGGACTTGTGGATTGTTGCTGACTGTCGACGGCCCCCTCATTTACTGTAATAAGCAAATATGCTGTTTTCATGTAAAATAACAGAACTCACATTGGTACAGATGATTCAAATTTGTTAGAGCAGAATACTACTACATTCAAATTCACAGAGACATTGCGTGATCAAAAGCACATTATGGACAAGGGATGAGTGAAGAGAAATAATGAGCAAATGATATGCAGTTAAACAGGCAAAAATACCTCACATTAGATAAATATGATAGTGTAGTAGCCAGTACAACGCTTTACAGTACAGGCAACCCAGGTTCAATTCCCATCGCTGCCTTAATGAGATTTTACATTCTCCTCGTGATTGCACTGGTTTCCTCCTGGTGCTCTGGTTTCCTCCACAGTCCAAAGATGTACTGGTTGGTAGATTAATTGGTCATTCTAAATTGTTCCACGATTAGGTTCATATTAAATTGGGGGTTTGCAGGGTTGCATGGCACAATGGGCCTATCAATAAGTAAATAAGCAAATATAAAATTCTGTATTCCCTAAATCTGTGCTACAAACTCAATCTGCTGAATCACTGAAATTTTCCATTTTCCACAACTGCTTAAATATAAATGTTCTATATCATGTTATTCAGTTTTCTGTCAGAGGGAAGTGCTTGCATGAAACTGAAATGTCTAGTTTCACAGCTCCCAATACTTACCAAGGGAAAATTCCCATCCCATTAATCAGAGTTCAAATGAAATGCAGAGATGAAATGAAAGTCAGCAAACTCCTGCGTCAAACAATATCCCGTGTTCACAAATATGAAACCAGGAGGAGCTGACATTACAAATGGCACAGAACCAGGTAATACATTTGGCACAGAGGACAGAGGGAGATAAAAGTGATAAGTTTATGTCTTCCCTCAACAAGACATAAAATGCAATTTCTTCCGAAAATTGAAATGCAGCATTACTGAATGCTTGACATCTAAACAAGAACAGATTTTTTTTTTCAAAATAAGGAACTAGTAGATTCTTTTGATCTTGCCTACTTTGGGACTGTTCAAAATTGTCACTCATAATATTTGACTATTATTATTAAAAAATGTATATTGAATTTTCATTTTTCAACTTAAAAATCCTGTCTTGCATTCTAGTCAGCAAACAGGCATAATTTAAAGCCTGTTTTACCTTGGGCATTACATAAACAAGTAGCTTAAAAGAATGAACACGGGTAACTGTTAAAATTGCAAAATTATTTTAAAAAACTGTACGTGACAAATATACTACTTTTAAGTGCGACATCTGGCATTTACACTTACTGCTTTAGCCGTGTTTGCAGTAGATCAAGTCGCTCCTCCCTTAAACTACCACCACACAGTTCTCCTATTCCAGGCACCAGAAGATCCACTGCTGCCACCTAGCAATGAATATCACATAATGTTGCAGTTTAAAAATATAAGTAGCATTTCAAATAAAAGAAAACTTAGTTATTTTCTCTTGTCTGAAAGATATTTAAATATAATTTATCCCTTACAAAAATACTTAACTAGATTCACATTAAAGAACAAATAAAGGGAGCTGGGCAGGAAGTGAAAAAGCAGGACCTCTCAGGATTGCTGCCTATGCCACATGCCAGTGAGGGTAAGAATAGGATGATAAACAAATGGATGTGGGCTGAAGAATTAGCAGTGTTTCAGATTTGTAGATCATCCGGGGAGGTATAACCTGGACAAAAGGAATGGGGTTATATCCAAACTCAAGTGGCACCAATATACTTGAGGGTAGGTTTGCTAGAGCTTTTGGGGAGGGTTTAAACTAGGCTGGCAGGGGATGGAAACCAAAATTATAAGTCAGAGGATGGAACAGTTAGTGCAATAGTAGTTGAAATGTGTTGAGTGAATGTGAGGAAGAACAGGCAGTGAAGAAGGCATAAATGCAGTCAGTTGGGTGGGTTTAATGCGAGAAGTAGTGGGAACAAGGGTGATGAACTTTCAGTATGAATCAGTACTTGGAACAATGATGTTGTGACCATTGCAGATACTTGACTGGAATAGCAGCTGGTTGTTCTGAGAATTAGATGTAAAAGAGTAGGGAAGTGGCTTTGCTAACCAGGGATAGTATCTGCTTCAGAAAGGGAGGACATTGTGGATCACCCACTGAGCAACACACAAAATACTGGAGGAACTCAACAGTCAAGCAATATCTATGGAGAGGAATAAACCGTTGACATTTCAGGCTGAGACCCTTCATCAACATTTGTTGACTAGTAATTCCCCTCCATAGATGCTGACTGACTTGCTGTGTTCCTCCAGTATTTTCTGTGCTGCTGTGGGATTCCAGCATCTGCAGAATCCCATGTGTTTATGATTGAGTCAATGTGTAGATTGCAGTAAGGTGTTTTGCAAGGCTCTCCCTGGCAGGCTCATTTAGAAACTCAGGAAACATGGGATCCAGGGACTCCTGACTACAGATTCAGAATTGGCTTCCCACAGATGTCAAAGAATGGTAGTAGATGGAATATATTTTACCTGAAGGTTGGTGACCAGTGATGCCCCGCAGGGTTCAGGGACCCCTGCTCTTTGCAAATTTCAGAAATGACTTGGATAAGGAAGTGGAAACGTGGGTTAGTAAGCATGCAAGTGACACAAAGGTTTGTGGTGTTGTAAGTTACAAAGGGGCATTGATAGGACGTACAGCTGGGCTGAGAAGTAGCAGGTGGAGTTCAATCCAGAAAGTGTGAAGTATAACTTTGGAAGGTTGAAGGTACAGTACCGGGAGAATGGCAAGATTCTTAGCAGTGTGGAGGAACAGCAGGGTCTTGGGGCCCACATTCAAAGATCCCTCAAGGTTGCCATGCAAATTGATAAGTTGGTTAAGAAGGCACATGGTTTGTTGGCCTTCATTAATCAGCGGATTAAGTTCAAGTGCTGTGAGGTAGTGTTGCAGCTCTATAAAACTCCGGTTAGACCACTTTGGAGTATTGTGTTCAGCTCTGGTCACCTGTTTTTTAAGGAAGTGGAAGCTTTAGAGAGGGTGCAGGGGAGATTTACCAGGATGCTGCTTGGGTTAGAGAGAATGTTTTACATGGAAAGTTTGGGCGAGCTAGGGGTTTTTCCTTTGGAGCAAAGAAGATGAGAGGTAACTTGACAAAAGTGTACAAGATGATGATAACAGGCATACTTGTAGATAGAGCAGACAGCCGGCCATCAGAAACAGTTAATATGAGAGGTGATTGGAGAAATGCATAGGGCGATGTCAGAGGTAGTTTGTTTAAAATATTTACACAGGGAGTGGTAGGTGCATGAAACACACTGCCAGGGGTGGTAGAAGCAGATACAATAGGGACATTTAATAGACCCTTAGTTAGGCACATAGATGCTTTGTGTGAGAGAAGTGTTAGTTTGACCATGGAGTAAAAGGTCAGCATAATGAGGGCCTGTGTTGTGCTGTACTGTTCTATATTCTATTAGAAAATCACAACACACTGACAATTTTGTTTTCAAAAGTCAGTGTTCAACTTAAATGTTCTGTAAGCTACCAGTGAAAGTAAATGTCCTGTGACACCAGTACAAGAATCAATAATTACCAAGACTGGCATCCCTCTCCCTCACAGCAAACTGAAGACCAAATGATATCCAAAACCTTTTAAGGTTGTTGCATTGCTACCATATTCAGCAATTTTGTTTATATGTTATGAGAATTGCAAGGAAATAAAATTAAGTTCTGTTTCAGAAATAAAATGGAACTTCAATAAGAATTGGACATTGGGTTCTTTAGCAATTAATAGCAACAAGTATTTGTCTCTAATCATAAAACTACCACAATTCATCAAAAATAGCAAGCTGGAGGTTGATAGTTATATTTTGCAAAGAGGTAGCATAACAAAGTATATGAATGCTCAACTCCAAGATGGCTTATCTATTTTTGAATCTTCTTAACACCAAAGACTTTTTAAAAACAGTTACATTTGACTGGAGACAGAGTGCTAGGCCACCAGTCCTGCCTTTTGCTGAAGTGTTCCAAAATATCCTGGGCAGGGCCTCAAGACCACTATGTAACCTATTTGCCCCTGAGGCTCCCTGGCCAGGATCCAGGGGTATTGCATTTATCCCTGGCATTTATATAATCCTGTGATATAATCCAATTATATTTATCAGCTGTAGGGAAGATTTAGTTTACAAAAAGACTTTTTATTCAGTTAGAATTTGAAGGACTAATAAATTTTAAACAATACCTCATATTACAAAGGATGACTCAGTAAGTTATGTTAAATACAATAATACTCAACATAAATCATGCTATTTCTGCTTACTGTGTGTTGAGGGATATCCTGATTATCTCGGGCATAAAAAGGCTTGATGTCATAAGGATAATTAATTATAAAAACAGGGATATTGCCACAGTGTGCCACCAAATAATTCTCGTGCTCAGTCTGTAGGTCACAGCCCCACTGTAAAAGATGACAGTCAATAATTACTTCAACACATATGTATAATATCTAGATCAAAACAATTTAACCTACAATTGTATTAAATTTATCCATTTAATATAAATCAACTTTCAAATTTGCATAATTTTCAATCAAAATATTAAGTTATCCTTTTAAATTACTGCTTTAAAACTAACTTTCCAGTTTCATAAAACAATGAAAGATTAAGCACCTTAAATTAACTCCTGTGCATTAAAATATTGTAGTTGAAACATAATTGCAGAAAAGTAAGTCCTACAGATCAATGTCAGAAAAATGTTATTACTATCAGCATGATTCAAATTGACTGACATCACCTCTACTCTTCTCTTTCAATGGGAAATTGCAAATTTTAACAAAGAAAATAAAGGCTTAATTATGCACTATATATGCTTCCAAAAGTATACAATACACACAAGTGTTTGGACTCATTAATAAATGAAGTGTTGTTTTAATAATTAATTAAAATTATCCAAGTAATTCATTAAAATAGTTCAGCTACCAAAACAAACCAAGAAAATTTGGTACATCAGCAATTAACCTTTTTCTGTTATGGACTTCCTTATACCAAACAACTGAGACAAATGAACAGTAAGTTAATGCAGGAGAGTGGGAGACAGACTCTTTGAGCAGAACTAATCTACATACCCCACAAGCTGTGTCTAAAAATCTACCTAAACTAGACCCCTGGATGTAATTAGGAGAGCTTTATCCAAATTGGTATTCATAGGCAGTGAATGCACTACACTTAGCATTCACAATAAAATTATTCACTCCAACATAAAATTTTAACTTCTATTATGAAAATTACATTACTGCATAATAATAGCGATATTTTATGACCAGCTTTGGTCACGAAGATTGTACAGTTATTATTATGAACAATATATTATCCAGTCTTTTTTCCCCAACAAATGATAGAATTGGATGAAATTTAAGCAACTAAAGGTTGTACATCCCAGACACATTTAAACCAGCATCTACTGCTATTGATTCATGCCCTTATTCAGAAAGTGGGATTGTACTATGCTTACAGAATCTCACCAATTTACATGGTACTTTCACTGTATTTACATGGTGGCTCAAACAATCACAATGGCACATACAGAGACAATATATTTTGAATGGGGGTAGGGAGGCAGGTGAAGGAAAGAATATTTTTCCGGTACTACACCCAAATACAAGGAAATTGTTAATAAATATCTTGCTTATTTTTATATCTAGCTGCACACATTATTTCAAAATACACTCTTTCGTAAAAAAAGGAATGCAGAAACAAATGTTATTCAAACTGCATTAACGGGTTAAACTCTAAACGAGAAGTCTCTCAAGTAAGTGATAACCTAAACAATGCTTTTGTTTTAGCAACCCACTGTTTTAGATACTAACTTTAAGAAATATTTTGTGTGGAAATAAACAATACATGACATGCTTTTAATCACTATGACTAAAACAGTGCGGATACATATTTGTGCCAGGTGGGTTCCAGAGAATACCTGATCAATGCATTCTCCTGTAATTCTAGAAATTATTAAGGACCAACAACTAACTTTCACCATAAAGCACTGAAAGAGGTTTGAAGAGAAGACATGAAGCCAGAGATAACAAAAAAAAGCTCTCAATATACTTCTTATACCTATAGGGTGTTAGCGCGTGGCCAAGTGGTTAAGGCATTCGTCTAGTTATCTGAAGGTTGCTAGTTTGAGCCTTGGCTGAGGCTGCGTGTTTGTCCTTGAGCAAGGCACTTAACCACACATTGCTCTGTGATGACACCGGTGCCAAGCTGTATGGGTCCTAATACCCTTCCCTTGGACAATATTAGTGGCGTGGAGAGGGGAGACTTGCAGCTTGGGCAACTGCCAGTCTTCTATAAAAAAAACCTTGCCCAGGCTTGCGCCCTGGAAACTCTCTAAGGTGCAAATCCACGGTCTATCGAGACAAAAGAAGGCCCACACACACATACCTATAGGACCTACAAGACCCAAATGTATACTGAATGAGAGAAAAAAAAATCTTTTAAAACTGTATATAACAGTGAAAGAACATTTTACAAAAGCAGTACGTAAAAATTTCACACTTTAGCCCCACAACAAATTTCATATTAAGACAGTGATAAATCTGATTCTAAAATCACTGCCAAAAATGAAACTTTTTACCTTAGTAAGTTTATCAATTCCATATGAAAAACAGCCTCATTTTGCTGTAGTTAAATTCTGGTTATCCAGTTGTTCTACGGTGTAAAACTAATTTAAGTGTTTTGTTACCTTGGGTTCAAATTTGAAGATTTCTGCACTTCTTTGCAAAATGTCAATTGCTTCAGTATAGGAAAGCCTAAAAAATTAAACTACAATAATTATGTTGAACATGCTTTGATATGGATTAACTTTCAGATTATTAGTACACTTAGGTACCAACTTGCCCTGACTGCCTATCATAACCATGCTAAATGCACTAGAACAAGATACAAACAGAAATTAGTCACGAATGAAAAGCAAATGAACTATATTAAAAAAATCACCACTGAGAAACTGAAGAAATCTTAATATATCCTTAGGGAAAAAAAGTCAAACAGGAAATACTATGGCTAAAAATTTTTTTAAATTAGTTTTTTTATACATTTTCTACATAACTACAGATTTTAAAAAAACCCAGATCAAAATGAAGAACATTGATACAGTGCAAAAATAAGCATACAATAACAATATGATACAAAGAAAGATCATTGAAAAAGCACCCAAATGGAAGACAAGTAAAATTAGTATCCTCCCCAAGCCCTACAACACAAAAAAAAAACTCCAGACCAACCACACAACACAATATGGAGAATATAAATCAGGACAATCAAACCCCCAAACTGTGAATACACTTAGCAACAGAAGATAATAATACCTACTACCAAAAGAAAAAGGAGCTGAAAGCAAGGGACCGAAAAAAAAACCTTAGTTAAGAGGAAGGTTATGAAAGTACTCAATAAAAGGTCCCCAGACCTTATGGAACTTTAAATCCGAATTAAGAACTGAATAATGAATTTTTTCGAGGTCCAAGCAGGCCATAATATCGTTAAGCCATTGAGCATGCATGGGCGGGGCAACATCTCTCCATCTAAGGAGGATTAAACGTCTAGCCAGGAGAGAGGCAAAAGATAATATTCGACACTTAGTCGAACTCAGACGTAAATCTGTCTCACCCCAGAAACCGAACAAAGCAATTAAAGCAATTCAATGGTTAAAAATTTAAATAATTTACTTACACTTGGAATGGATTTTTGAGCATCTGTTCTACTCGTTCCTATAAATATAAAAATAGAATTACTGCCTTTACAGAAAGTAGAACAACAGCCTTCCCAAAATGTTTTAAACTAATAAACTCAGGTATTTTACAGAATTATTATTATTAACACCCTTTAGTTCACCATAGTCCCTTGTCATTTAATCAGTCCTTTTCCCCAGTCCACATATGCCCCACCACAAACCTACTCAGTTGTTCTTTTATTGCTCTACCAACATACCTTTTGATATGCAGTTTCCGTGAAGCCTATTCATCCCTGGAATTTCCTATAATTCTATTCAGATGTCCTTGACCCAAACATTCAATGTCTTCTCTCGTTACTGATGCTGTTCAACCTACTGATTGCCTTCAGCACTTTTTTTTTAAAACCAGACTGATGGTTTGATATAGTGTATATTGCAAACAATAATTGATACAATTATCAGGGTACTATGATGGAGAAAGCCAATGTTTAGGGGTAGATGGGTTCTAAATTAGCAGGCCTTTCTGTCCTTGACAGTATCCATCCAGGTAAGTGAAAAGTTTTCCTGACTTGTGCCAGACAAATAATAGTAAGAATTTGCTGAACCATAAGAGTCAAATATTACAGAATACCAAGCTTATATTCTGTTCCTATAGCCATCATGTTTATTTTATTTATTTAGAAATGCAACATAGAATAGGCTCTTCTGGCCTTTCGAACAGCGTCACCCAGCAACCCCCAATTTAAATCGAAACTAATCATGAGACAATTTACAATGACCAATCAACCAACCAGCTGGTACATCTCTGGACTGAGAAAGGAAACCACAGCACCCAGAGAAAATCCATGCAATCCAAGGGGAGGACATACTCCTTAAAAGTGACAGCAGGACTGAACGCTGAGCTCCAATATCCCAAGCTGTAGTAGCGTCATGCTAACTGCTACACTATCATGGCACCCCATGCTATTTCAGCTGCAACAGTTTCTCTGAATGAGTTTACATTTTTTTGCATTGAACTATCTCAGGAACTAAACACGTTTATAAGGAATGCATCAACATAAAATTTCTTATATTCTTTGGGAAAAGTAACAGTGAAACAATTTAACCAAAATGAATATTTCAGTTTTCTGTGTTAGACCTGATAAACCTTTACAGTACCAAACTGATACAACCAAAGTTGCAAGAAAAAAAACATGAAATACTCAAAGGTTTTAAAAAATAAGCATGTAGACAACAAATAAAATTAAGTTCTAATTTCTTCATTACATCAGGGAATGTTTTGTGGGTACACCACAGTCCAGAAGAACACTGTTTCATTTGGTTGTTTATATGTACAGTCTGGAGTCAATAAACTTGAACTTAAAGCTGAGTGTGCAAGAATCTAGAAACTTTTGAACTTCACTGCGCAAAAGCATTGTTTCAGGAACTGTGAATGAAAGCTGACAAAAGGCCAGGCAGAAAAATATAACAACTTACAAACATTACTATATCCCGACATTTCTGTAAAACTTTGTGCAGAAAATAGAGACTGGAAGATGAGGAAGAACATGCAGACCTTTTGTTCTGGAGCCACATATTTGTGGAAAAGTTCAACATCTTCTGGATATTCGGAAAGAATTTGAGAAGTTACGGTCTTAAAGAGATGCTCCATCACCTGGAAGAGAAAATGACACTGTCAAAATAAAGAACAGAGAAATTCAATTTTGGTAAAATTAGAATGAAACCTCAAAGCAACTGACAAAATTAAACATATCAAAAACACACCACTTTTCCCAAATAATCTATAACTGCTGCATTTTATGATGAATTTTACACCTTCACAGTATTAACTAATCCTACATAAATATTTTCTGGTTCAAAGGAGAAGTTATTTGCAAGTCCAATATGCGAATAAATGTGCTATACACAGAATAACTTTAGAAAATTTATGGGGAGAAAGTAGAAGCTTGAATAACTATTCTGATATGCTTTTAAATAACCCCAAGGGTTATTTAAATTTATTTACAATATAGAGCACGTGTGCTCACAAGCTGAGATGAACTAAAAACAAAAATCACTAACTTTTATTGGCGTTAATTTGTAGAAAAATCACATTAATAATATTGTCAATCACAACTATCGGAAATATTGAAAGCAATGTCCATCAAACAATACAGCCCAAAAGGATATTGCAGAATATGCAAATAGTCTTCTGAAGAAGAAAAGGCCTGTGGATATCCCCAGAAGGCAGAAGTTCCTACTCTGGTTACAAATAAGGTAAAATACAAAATGCAAATCAATGTCAAAATCATGAAAACTTTGGATGCCAAAAGGAAACATACAATCTGTAAAGAGAATCAAAATCAACAGTAAATGCTTTCAAAGATATGATGAAATCACTGAAGGGGAAAATGAACCTATAAAAGGTAAGTATGAGTGATGCAGAAATAAATTTTAAGTAAGTAGCAAACATTAAAATTATTTTGTAATCGTTTTCATTGAGCAGATGTATAAGAACAGAAAAGCAAGAACCAAAATTAAATGCAGAAGAAAAAATATTGCATTAAAGTAAAAAGTTGCAGACATGACAATGACATTTCCAGGACTTTATTGGAATAGTAAAGACCCTTTGACCAAAAGGCACATGGAACTCAGCGAGTTAGACCGGCAGGAAGAATTTAAGAGAGCATTTTTTCTTCAGCAGTTTGGTCGAGGAATGACTAAGCAGGTGCGCAGACGTCAGCGAGTTAGTTTAAAAAAATAAGTAATGATAGAGATCTAGAAGATTATAAGAATAGCAGGAAGGAGCTTAAGGATGAAATTAGGAGAGCCAGAGAGGGCCATGAGAAGGCCTTGGTGGACAAGATTAAGAAAAAGCCCAAGGCATTCTACAAGTATGTGAAGAGCAAGAGGATAAGACCTGAGAGAATAGGACCTATGAGAGTGTGTATGGAACCAGAGGAGATAGCAGAGGTACTTAATGAATAGCTTGCTTCATTATTCACTATGGAAAAGGACCTTGGCGATTGTAGGGATAACTTACAACGGACTGAAAAGCTTGAGCATATGGACCTTAAGAAAGAAGATGTGCTGGAGCTTTTGGAAAGCAACAAGTTGGATAAGTCACTAGGACCAGATGAGATATACCTCAGGCTCTTGTGAGAGGTGAGGGAGTAGATTGCTGAGCCTCTGTCAATGATCTTTGTATCATCAATGGGGATGGGAGAGGTTCCGGAGGATTGGAGGGTTGCAGATGTTGTTCTCTTATTCAAGAAAGGGAGTTGAGATAGCCCTGGAAATTATAGACCAGTGAGTCTTACTTCAGTGGTTGGTAAATTGATGGAGAAGATCCTGAGAGGCAGGATTTATGAACATTTGGAGAGGCATGATATGATTAAGAATAGTCAGCATGGCTTTGTCAAAGGCTAGTTGTGCCTTACGAGCCTGGCTGAATTTTTTTGAGGATGTGACTAAACACATTGATGAAGGTAGAGCAGTAGATGCCGTGTATATGGATTTCAGTAAAGCATTTGATAAGGTACTCCATGCAAGGTTTATTGAAAGAGTAAGAAGGCATGGGATCCAAGGTGACCTTGCTATGTGGATTGAGAAATGGCTTGCCCACAGAAGGCAAAGAGTGGTTGTAAATGGGTCATATTCTGCATGGAGGTCGGTGACCAGAGGTGTGCCTCAGGGATCTGTTCTGGGTCCCCTTCTCTTCGTGATTTTTATAAATTACCCAGATGAGGAAGTGGAGGGATGGGTTAGTAAATTTGCTGATCACTCAAAGGTTGGTGGTGTTGTGGATAATGTGGAGAACAGTCAGAGGTTACAGCAGAACATCCAGAGGATGCAAAATTGGGCTGAGAAGTGGCAGATGGAGTTCAACCCAGATTAAGTGTGAGGTGGTTTGTTTTGGCAGGTCAAATATGTTGCAGCATATAGTATTAATGGTAAGACTCTTGGCAGTGTGGAGGATCAGAGGGATCTTGGGGTCCATGTTCATAGGTCACTCAAAGCTGCTGCGCAGGTTAACTCTGTGGTTAAGAAGGCATACAGTGTATTGACCTTCATCAACCATGGGATTGGGTTTAAGAGCTGAGAGGTAATGTTACAGCTATATAGGGCCCTGGTCAGACCCCACCTGGAGTACTGAGCTCAGTTCTGGTCACCTTACTACAGAAAGGATGTGGAAACCATAGAAAGGGTGCAGAGGAGAATTACAAGGATGTTGCCTGGATTGGGGAGCATACCTTATGAGAATAGGTTGAGCGAACTTGGCCTTTTCTCCTTGGAGTGACAGAAGATGAGAAGTGACCTGATAGAGGTGTATAAGACGATGAGAGGCATTGATCGTGTGGATAGTCAGAGGCATTTTCCTAGGGCTGAAATGGCTAACAAGAGAGGGCACAGTTTTAAGGTGCTTGGAAGTAGGTACAGAGGAGATGTCAAGGGTAAGTATTTTATGCAGAGAGTGGTGAGTGCGTGGAATGGGCTGCTGGTGACGGTGGTGGAGGCGGATACAATAGGGTCTTTTAACAGACTCTTGGATAGGTACATGGAACTTAGAAAAATAGAGGGCTATGGGTAACCCTAGGTAATCTCTAAAGTACATCGCACAGCATTGGGGGCCGAAGGGCCTGTATTGTGCTGTAAGTTTTCTATGTTTCAAAATAGTGTTCAAAATGTAACACGAGTGAAAAGCCATGAGAGTAGCATGGTAGTGTTACAGTCAGCATAATGCTATTCTGCTGCCAGTGACCCAGGTTCAATTCTGCCGCTGTCTGTAGAGTTTGTAAGTTCTCTCTGTGATGTGGGTTTCATCTGGGTGCTTCAGTATCATCCCACATTCAAAGATGTAGAGGTTAGTAGGTTAATTGGTCACACTGGAGTAACTGGGTGCCAGGGGTTTGTTGGCCTTAAAGTAACTTTTACTGTGCTATCTCTAAATAAAGTTTTAAAAAATGAAGGTTGTTTAAGTGAGAAAGCAACACACACAAAATGCTGGAGGAACTCAGCAGGCCAGGCAGCACCTATGGAAAAAAGTACAGATGATGTTTCGGCCTGAGACCTTTCAGTAGGACTGGAGAAAAAAAAAGCTGAGTAGATTTTGTTTCCCCTTCCAGTCCTGCTAGAGGGTCTCAGGCCGAAATGTCAACTGTATTTTTTTCCATAAGATGCTGCCTGGCTTGCTGAGTTCCTCCAGCATATTGTGTGTGTTGCTTGATTTATCAGTATCTGCAGATTTTCTCTTGTTTGTGATTAAATTCGAAAGCATCAGTTTTATTTGTAAAGATAAACTGTTGAAGTAAAATTATAAAATGATGTAGCATGCTATCAATATATCAAAGGGCGCGGAGGTAGAGTGTACATTTAAAGGGAGGACACAATAGAAAACTGAAATGAATAAAGGTGACTTAAATTCAAAAAGGTTTATGAATGATAAAAGAAATCAGTGGACTAATGTAAAACACTGGCCAATCAAGTTAGAACACTGTGCTCGACTTAGCCCAAAAGCAAAATACCAAATTGCTAAAAAATCTGGAGTAAAATCAGAAAACACTAGAAATGTATTTTGGGAAACATGTGGAAAAAGAAACTGAGTGACATGTTCCAGGTGAACTGAGATGTTGATTTTGTTGATAATTGTTGGTAATGTTAACTGTGCTTCCACCTCCTCAAATACTGATGACCTGCTGAGTATTTCCAAGGTTGTATTTTTATTTCATGGGAAGGGTGGCACAGACAGACAAGGTGAACAAAGTTTCAATGAAGGTTTAACAGGACTCCCAATAATTTTCAAAGGACAGACATTTAGAAACTGCTTAATCACATAAGAAAGATGATGTAAGAGGTGATGTGAGAACTAGCGAATTTGTTTTACAAGGAAAACTGACAAAACTTGAGTATTAGGAAAGCTTGCATTATTAGGAAATCAACTGTAAATATTTAAAATGAAAGATACAGGTTTGTGGGAAGAGAAGTGGGCAGTTTTTGGATTGTTTCATCATTGACACAATAGCTTTCAGTCCTGGATATTATTCCATTAAAAGATCGTTGGATCAAGTTCAGATTTATCTTTCATTTCAGGCTTTTCTTGAGAAGGAATGCAAAAAATCAAGTAGGAGATGGAAAAAGGCACAAACCTGAAATTGTCAACTACTTTAATTTTAAGGAATAAACTCAAAATGCCAGACTAACTCTCAGCAGGTCAAGCATCATCCAGAGAGGAATGATAGTCGATGTTTCCAGCTGAGACCTGATGAAGGGTTTCAGCTCAAAACGTCCATTGTTCATTCCTCTCCATAGATGCGCCTGACATGCTGACTCCTCCAGCACTTTGTATTTGTTCCTCTGGATTTCTAGAATCTGCAGAACCTCTTGTGTTTATACTTTAGTTCTAAAAGAATTGATTTAAAAACAAATATCTTTATAGGCAAAGCATGAATTTGGATTAGACTTGCCATTAGGATTGAGTAATTCATGAATTTTAAAAACGGGTGAAAGAAAATGCACAGGAAATATGGTTGAGAGACTGGAGAGATGAGGGCTATAAAGCAGACATTTTAAGAAAATGTAGCATGATTTGAAAAAAATATTAAATAGACTTTAACTTTGAGATAATGGGCATGGCAATTGCATTGCACACATACATTAAACAGTACAATCAGAAAGGTGTAGTTTTGGCTCTATTGTGAACAAGTGGAATATTAGTTTGGTAGTTAATCCAAAAACAAAGTTGCAAAGCTATTCTTGCAACTTATATCACATGCACAAGCTTTTGGAATAGTTACAAACTATGTATTGTTCAAAAGACAATGCTAGTTTATAACATGTATCAGCCATAGATGTTGATGATTTTGTAATCACACACAGCAGATTAAGTATTTTAGACAATGGTGAGAATATATGAAGTCATTGATGTAGCATAACATTTTTACCTTCATGATGTCTTTCAAGCTTTCAGTGAAAGCAAGCTCAGCTTCTACCATATAAAACTCTGCTAAATGTCTTCTGGTCTGGGAATTTTCTGCTCGAAATGTTGGCCCAAAGGAATATACTTGTGTAAAAGCCCTAAGAAATTAGTGAAGTACTTTTATTTCTGTATGTAATTATAAAACTATGCATTAATCAAAAAATAAGAAGTTACTTTTTCTTCACAAATTCATAAGATTTAAAATTACATTATAATATACCAATATACATCTAGCAATTAAATCATAATGTCATAAATATGAGAAATGAAATCATGATATCAGGCTGGAAAGAAATAAGCCATTTCATTGCAATGCTCTAGTGGAAAAAGATTTGATTTTTATCTGTTGTGATTTGCAGACTTAATTCAACCGCATAATTTATTTTAAATATACACATCCTTGTACATTTATAATAAACAGATTTTAAAATAATTAATTGCTTCTTAAAACACTAATATGAAGATTGCTAAATAATTGATAAATGGACACAACTCAATATTGCATCCAAGTATGGAAATGATGTTCAAACAAGTGATCTGCCCAATTCAGATCAAATTATTGTTTTTCAGATCAATTAAATTGTTCTATTCAGTAAATCAGAAAATTGTTAAGGATCTACTTCATTAATCAGTGAAAGGAATGTTCATGTGCATATAATAGGTTATCCGCTACAATATATCTGACAATATATCAATAAAAACATTCCTAGAATGGTCCCACAACCTGTGCAATTACGATTTTCATAATTTAAACAATTTTTATCAGGGCTACACCACTCTCAGCATTGTGCAACATTTAGGAACATAATTTTTTTTTGTAATTTATTTTTTTATTGAAGTTCATCAAACATTTCCATAAGATGTATTTTGGACATTGTACATATATATCATAAAATCATATATATCACAAAATCTCCACAAAGTATTTATCTGGGGTATACACTTACAGGAAAGAGTGGAAAGAAAAAACAAGCAAAAGGAAAGAACTATGTACAAGTAGGGAGTGATTTTTTTTTACAACAGATTCACTGATTTGTGAGAATCAGGCCTATGAGGCATTATGTAGTTAAACCATTTTTCCCAGTATGAATCAAATTGTTCCAGCTTATGATTAACAGATGCTGTTATCTTCTCCATTTTGTAAATGTCCATTGTAATTTCCATCCATGTATTTAAAGTTGGGCTCTCCTGTGATAACCATTCCTAGTAAGAGTCTTTTTACCAGCCACCAACAGTATATTCATTAAATATTTATCTCTTTTCAACCATTCTTGAGGTATATATCCAACATATATGGTCTTACTCTCCAAGGGTATTTCACATTTAAAGATGTCTTGTAGGGCATTGTGTATCCCCCTCCAGTAGTTTTTGTTAACAGGGCAGTCCCAGAAAATATGATAATGATTTGCATTTTGATTTCCACAATTTCTCCAGCAAACAGGGAGGTTACCATCATAATGGGATTTCTGAGAGGGTGTAATAGAATATCTTATCAAGTTATTCCATCGAAACTCCCTCCATTTCTGTGAACTGGTACACTTCCATTGATATCTCCATATTGTTGTCCATTCTTCCTCAGATATAATTATCCCTCCTTCCTTCTCCCATTTTGTTTTAATGTATGAAGTCGAATGTGTTTTAAGATTTGACAACCCCTTATACATGCTTGAAATGATTCTACTACCATTATCTGAATTATATGCTTTTCTAAAGAGCTCTATCAAGAATGTATTTGCCTTGGTTACATTTTTAAGCGTCTTATTAACATATTGTCGCATCTGTAAATACCGATAAAAATCTTGTTTTTCTAATAAGTGTTTCTCTTTAAGCATTTCAAAACTGAACAGTGTTCCTTCTTTCATTATGTTGCAAAGAACTGTTATTCCTTTAGCTGTCCAGTCCTTAAATCTAGCATCCAATTTATTTGGTGTAAAATCAGAGTCATATGCACACCATTTAAGAATTGCAATATCTCCCTCTAGATTATATTCTTTTATGGTGGTTTTCCATATTTTAAGAGTTAATTTCACCCATGGGTTATCAATAGTATTTATGTACCTTTGCAGGTTGTTATCAGCCAAAATTGCTTGTATGGGGATGGGAAGTATCCGCTCCTCAATGTTTTCCCATTGAACATCATATGATGGGTTGCACCATCGCAGCTCTCAACTGTGCTGCAAAATAATAATCTCTAAGAGAAGGCAAGCCCATCCCCCTTTTCCTTTGCTAATTGCAAAGTTTTGAGATGAACTCTAGGCCTTTTACCCTGCCAAATATATCTTGATAGCATCTTGTTCCATTCATTGAATTAATTTTGATTAATCTCTATTGGTAGGGTCTGAAAGAGATTATAACAGTCTGGACAGTATATTCATTTTAATAGACTCAATCCTTGAACTGAGACTGAAAAAAGGAATCAGGCTCCATCTTGCCACATCTTGCTTAATTTTTTTTATATAGAGGCTGATAATTATATTCTGATAATTTTGCCAAATCTTTTGGTATAATGATGCCCAAATATTTGAAAGACTCTGTGTGCTATGGCCAGGGGTATCGACTTTCAATTTCTCTTGGTGGGCTATAGTAATATGAAAGTAATTGGGTTTTATCTATGTTGATCTTGTATCCTGATAATTGACCATATTGTTTAAAGGATTGCATCAATTTAGGTAAAGAGTATGTTGGTTGCCCTAGATAGATCAAAATGTCATCCACATAACAAGCCAATTTATGCTCTGTCCCTTTAATAGCAATTCCCCTGATATCTTCATTTTGTCTGATGTATTGAGCTAATGGTTCCAGATATAATGCGAAGAGTAGTGGTGACCATGCACAACCCTGTCCCGTGCCCCTTTCTAGGGTAAGACTATTTGATAAATATCCATTGATTTTAATCTGAGCAGTAGGATTGTCATATAGTGTCTGTATAGTTTTAACAATTGTATCTTGGAAACCAAATTTATGTAAAACTCTGTAAAGAAAATTCCAATTAACAGAATCAAATGCTTTTTCAGCATCCATGCTTATCACTATTGCTTCGATTTTATTTTTTTTTGTATGTGATCCATAATGTGAAGTGTTCTTCGTATATTGTCTTGAGTTTGGCATTGTCGTATAAAACCTGTCTGATCATTATGTATCAGTATGGGTAGAAACTCCTCTAATCGTTCGGCCATGATGGAGGTAAATAACCTATAATCTACATTAAGAATGGATATTGGTGTAAATGACCCACATTCCATTTTATGCTCGTCTTCTTTCGGTATAGCTGAGATTATTGCTTCCTTCCAACTGAGTGGTATTTGTGCCTTTTTAGAGCCCAGTTCAGTGTGGGGAGTAAAACAGGAATTAACTCATTTTTAAATTCTTTGTACCACTCTGCTGTATACCCATCCGATCCTGGTGACTTACTTAATTTAAGCCTACTAATTGCAGCTTTTAATTCAACTTCAGTTATGTCAGCAGTCATTTTTCTATTTTGTTCTTCGCTTAAAGTGGGTAACTCTAGAGAATTCAAGAAGGTGTCAATTTGTGTTATGCTTCCCCCTGGAAGTTTGGAATATAGCGTTTTGTAATGTCAATGATTTAGATAAGGGCATTGAAAACTATATCAGCAAGTTTGCTGACGATACTAAACTGGGTGGCAGTGTGACATGCGAAGAGGACGTTAAGAGAATACAGGGAGACTTGGATAGGCTGAGTGAGTGGGCAGATACTTGGCAGATGTCATTCAATGTGAATAAATGTGAAGTTATCCACTTTGGAAGCTGGAACAAGAGGGCAGAGTATTGTCTGAACGGTGTCGAGTTAGGTAAAGGAGAAATGCAAAGAGACCTAGGAGTCCTAGTTCACCAGTCAATGAAGGTGAATGAGCAAGTGCAACAGGCAGTGAAGAGGGCAAATGGAATGTTGGCCTTTGTTACAAGGGTAATTGAATACAAGAGCAAGGATGTTCTTTTGCATTTGTACAGGGCCCTGGTGAGACCACACCTGGAATATTGTGTACAGTTTTGGTCTCCAGGTTTAAGGAAGGACATTCTGGCAATTGAGGAAGTGCAGCGTAGATTCACTAGGTTGATTCCTGGGATGGCAGGGCTGTCTTACGCAGAGAGATTGGAGAGATTGGGCTTGTACACGCTGGAATTGAGGAGATTGAGAGGGGATCTGATTGAAACGTTTAAGATAATTAAAGGATTTGATAGGATTGAGGCAGGAAATATGTTCCAGATGTTGGGAGAGTCCAGTACCAGAGGGCATGGATTGAGAATAAGAGGTCAGTTATTTAAAACAGAGTTGAGGAAGAGCTTCTTCTCCCAGAGAGTTGTGGAGGTGTGGAATGCACTGCCTCAGAAGACGGTGGAGGCCAATTCTCTGGATGCTTTCAAGAAGGAGCTGGATAGATATCTGATGGATAGGGGAATCAAGGGATATGGGGACAAGGCAGGGACTGGGTATTGATAGTGAATGATCAGCCATGATCTCAGAATGGCGGTGCAGACTCGAGGGGCCGAATGGTCTACTTCTGCACCTATTGTCTATTGTAAAACACTTCAAAAGCTTCTTAAATTTCACTTAGCTTATTTTTTATCATTTTTGTTTTTGGGTCCCTAATTCTATGAATTGTATTTTCTGCCTTTTTTTTTTCCAGTTTCCATGCCAGTAGTTTCATAGATTTCGATCCACTTTCATAATGCCTCTGTTTCAGAAGCATTAAGTTTTTCCTGATTTCTTGAGTAGCAAAATTATTTATTTCATTCCTAATTCTTTTAATTTCCCCTAACGTATCCTGTGCCAAATTCAATTTGTGTTTTTCTCTAGTTCTTTCAGTCTATTTTGTAATTCCTCTGTTTTATTCCTTATTTTTTTCTTATACAAAAATATCGCTATAATTTTCCCTCTTAAGACCGCCTTCAGAGTATCCCATAAAATGGGAGGTGAAACCTCTCCATTATCATTAAATTCTAAGTGGAGACCAATTTCTTTTTTAATTTGTTCCTTAAAGTATGGATCATTGAGTAGACTTGAATTTAGTTTCCAAATAGTATTCTTTGGTTGTAGGTCAAAATCAACAGATAAATATATAGGTGCATGGTCACTTACATCTATTGTCCCAATTCCACAGGTGTTTATTTTGTCTTTGTCTTTTCCAAATGTTATGAAATAGTCTATACAGAATGGGGAGCAGAATATGCAGACAGACACACACACAATATATATATGTATACACATACACACATATATACCTATATATACACACACACACATACACACACACACACATTACACACATACACACACACACACATTACACACATACACACACACACACACATATATATATTCTCATTTTGGTGGGGAAAAAGGAGTAAGTGAGCAAATAAAGAATAACAACTAAGTAATATAAAATCCACATTATAGTAGGTATTTCTCGAGATAGGTATACCACCATCTACTTTTGCTTCCATTTAGCTTCTCAGCATTTTTAAAGTTAGCCAAACCTTATGGCTTTTCTGAAAGGGGTGAGGACTGTCTTTGGGAAAACTCCCAGTCTGTTCCTGATATGTTTCTCTTGGCTTCCTCCTGTCTCCTGCCTTATCGATTCTCGCACTATTTCCCAAGCCGAGCGAGACAATTCCTCAGCCAGGCTTTCTTTCGTTTTGGTCATGCTGACGGGCAACCCTCTGGCCTTCATATCTGTAGTCGCCTCTTCCACTGTCTAGTACAACTGCGTCCCATTGTCATAAAACACTCTAAGTTTAGCAGGGTACAGAGTTAGAAATCAAATCTTATTTTGCTTTAGTACTCGCTTTACTTCAGAGTATTCTTTGCGTTTCCAGAGGACTGCTGGGGGTGGGGGTAATCTTGGTCAAAATATGTTAATTTATCCTCTAAAAACACTCTCTTCTTACCCCAGGCCCTTCATAGAATCTCCGCCTTGGTGCTGTACCAAAGGAATTTAATTATAATTGATCGTGGCTTTCTAACCCAGGTAGGTTTTGGAACAAGCGCACGGTGCGCTCTTTCGACTTCCAGCTTCATAGCTGGGAGAAGATCCAACGCGTCCCACAGTAACTTTCTGAGAAACTCTGTCATAGACGGGCCCTCCGCTCCTTCGGGAATGCTGTAGATTCTGATATTTTTCTGCCATGATCTTCCCTCCAGATCAAGCAGTTTACCTTCTTGGTGATGTACTATTTTTATAGTCTTACTCAGTACCATTCCACATTTTGAACGCGATCTTCCACCTTCTCAATGTGAGTTTCTGCCACCGCTATTTTTTGATTAACACTGGCGAGCTCTGCCTTAATATCACTGAGCTGCTGCTTTACATCTTTCTGGACCTCCATTATTTCTTTCAGGATGTTGAACATATTCGCCACTTCGTCTGAACGAGGCCCGGCGGCCACCTCGCTCACACGTGGTTGGGTAGGAGAGACGCTCGCTGCACTCCTCTCGGCCGCAGGCTCCGCGGTGTCGCTTTTTTTATTTCCATTCTTTTTCCCCATTCTTGCCCCTCTTTTCAGTTCAAATATTTTTTGAAAAATATTATATTTGATGGGTTAATGGGGCTTAATACGCGTTTTTCCGGAGGAGCTAGTGAGTTAAGCTGCCATTCTTGACAATGACATCACCGGAACTCCCTCAGGAACATATTTTCATTATATTTTGGTGGCTCGTCTAGTAACAAGCACTTTTCATTAATATGTATTTCTATGAATTCTGGTGATAAGCTGATTGAAAAGAATATTTTGCAACTATTCATAAATTTTCTTAAACTCTCAAAGGCCATATGGCCACTTTCACCTGCTCCATCATTCATTAAGATTATGGCTCATCTTTTTACCTTTGTCTTTACTATTTCAATGCCCTATTCCTCAGTGTCTTTAATATCCAATTATCAATCATTCTGTCATAAATGTACTCAAATTACTCTGCCACCAGAGTCCTTTTGGGCAGAGAATTTTGAAGATTGTACTGTCCTTTAAGGGAAGATGCTTCTTCTCATCCCTGAATGGCAAATCAACTACCTCGCTTGACTGGCACAGAAACACAATTGAATTTCATTTCACATCATTGAAAAAAAGAATGGGAAGCAGAGGAAGCTGACAACACTCTTATCTACCGAAATATAACATTTAAATTTATCTTTTTGAATCGGAATTAATTTAGGCTACATCAAAGTGAGCAGCTGTGCATCAACAGGCCAAAGCATTCAAGATTCCATACAGACTCTCAGCACAATTCTAAATTTTTGCTATGGAAAACAAACACATCTAGTGTGCTATATTGCTACACTTCAATGTTGAATCAAAGTACTTAACTAGTTCAGACAGTGGGAATTTCATTCAGCTTTTTAACCTACTATACAACAAACAAGTGGCTGGTACCAAATGCAAAAGGTAGGTGGTTTCTTTCACAAAACAACTGCATCTTTTATCTCAGAAGAAATACAGCATCAAAAACAAAGAAAAATTACTAGTTGACAGGATGTACTTGGTTAGTAATGTTTCTTTAAAATGATGTAAACTATACACAATCCATAAAAATTTAAAAAGCCTTAATTTGTTCATAAGATAAACACATTACTAAGGTAAATTATGGTGCCATAACATGCAGGATATGGCAGCGAAAATAGCAGGCAACTCTATTAAAATACAGTTGATAGCTTTTTTTAGGCTTACATCATATTGTATTTCTTACTGAGGCAAGTCTAGGTGATTCTTTTTATATTGTTAACATCACATTCTTGTTTTGAACAAGTCCTTACATGCAATATATCACTGCTTTATCTCCAGGTCATACATGAAAGCATTAGTGCATTTAGCTTATTGTCTAAAACACAAGACTAGCTACATCTTAAATTGTGCAAACCTGTAGAACATGTTAAAATTATAAAATGATATACTGGTTGAAATGTTTTTACATAAATCTTAATTCATTTTCTTTCCCTGAAAACTAGTGAGACACTTTCCTAATTTTGAATTTACATGCAGCCTGGTCTAATTCTCCAGTCAAGGGCAACTGTACAATTCTTGGGTGTTTCACATTGGATACAAGAGATCAGCTGGATGTCAACATGCAGCTCCAGCACTAAAATTCCACAAAAAAAAGAACTAAAATGAAAGATGTATAGAACTGGAGGTTTCAGAATCAGCTGGAATATAGGAGGTGGATTGGAATAAATGGATAGAATATAATTAGTGAAACGTGACAAGCAGTTTTCAAAGTTCAATGTAGATTGAATATCAATGTTTGTATAAGTTAAACAACCCTGAGATTTGACTGCTTTGAGGCAGCCAAAATACAGGAAACCCAAAAGAACCCAATTAAAAAAAAAAGATGAACATCCATTGTGCAGGAGAAAGAGAAATAAAAACATTAATCATGCAAACAACAGGAGCAAGCAACACCAGCATTCCGAATCAAATTGAGTCCATAAACCCATATCCCGAGCAACTGGAGTAGGCCCAAGCCTCAGTCTCAGTTCATTATATAACGGACAAACTGCCGAGAAGCTCACAGACATGAAGCGCGTAGGAGCTGGAGCAGTGTTATAGCCTCAGCGCCACGGAGAGAGGGGTGAAACAGATATCCTACCTGGGCTGGCATTTAAAGGTTGTGCCTTGAATTGGGACCCGGGCCCTAATCTAGTGATATGCTCTGGGCCTAGACCTCCCTGCACAACCCAAAGCCGTTCTTGACCTTTTCAAATTGGCTCCTCACTTAGATTGATCTAATCTTGCACCAAGTTTAGGTGGATGGACATCAAAGCTCCTCCACCTCGAGTCCTCTCCAAATCTCTCTAACTGCATACCCGACTGTGAAAGCACCCGAAGACGTTCCGTTCCGACTTTGCAAATCATCTGCACAGCTCATCCTTCATGTCACCTTCACTCGCCTCTTCGTTGTTAATGGTGATAGTTTACCATAACTTACCTCAGAAAAGGTGTTATTAATGATGCTTTCAGCCATATTTCTTGCCTTTTGAACTACTAGTAAACTGTTGAGCAACTTCAGTAGAGTCACCTTAAACTAGATGTTTTCATCCTTTGTTCTGTGCATCAGTATTTTTTCTTTGTATTTTATCCAGATTAGAAATGCAGAACAAGGGTTCTTTTTTTTAAATCAGAGCTGGTCCACTTCAATGAAAGATCAAAAAAGATCTTTCTATGTAGAAGCTCAAGAAAATCACTAGCCCAATAAGCTACAGTTGCTGAAATTACCAATAAAACTGATATCAATCCATATTTTTAAGCTAACAAATATATATTAAAGATGGGAAACTGCAAAATACATGAAATTAAACTTCAGAAAGGCTTAGACAGCCTTCCATTATTCTCGTGGACTGCTCCAGTTGTGAGAATTGTGCTCACGCTTCCAGGTTACACTAGTCACAAAAAGATTATACAGAAGAGATCAAATTATCAAATTAACTGTTTCATCATCCTGTTGGATAATGAACAGTTCATTAACTGTTGGAGTTTTTTGAGGGTGTAACAGGGATGTTAGACGAGGGTAAGCCAGTGGATGTTGTGTACCTAGATTTTCAGAAGGTATTCGATAAGGTGCCACATAGGAGATTGGTGAGTAAAATCAGAGCTCATGGCATTGGGGGCAGGGTTTCAACATGGATAGAAAACTGGTTGGCAGATAGAAAGCAAAGGGTAGCAGTGAATGGGTGTTTCTCGGACTGGCTGGAGATGACTAGAGGGGTACCACAGGGCTCTGTATTGGGACCACAGCTCTTTACGATTTATGTCAACGATTTAGATGAGGGCATTGAAAACTATATCAGCAAGTTTGCTGACGATACTAAACTGGGTGGCAGTGTGACATGCGAAGAGGACGTTACGAGAATACAGGGAGACTTGGATAGGCTGGGTGAGTGGGCAGATACTTGGCAGATGTCATTCAATGTGAATAAATGTGAAGTTATCCACTTTGGAAGCAGGAACAAGAGGGCAGAGTATTGTCTGAACGGTGTAGAGTTAGGTAAGGGAGAAATGCAAAGAGACCTAGGAGTCCTAGTTCATTAGTCAATGAAGGTGAATGAGCAAGTGCAACAGTCAGTGAAGAGGGCAAATGGAATGTTGGCATTTATTACAAGGGGAATTGAGTACAACAGCAAGGATGTCCTTTTGCATTTGTACAGGGCCCTGGTGAGACCACACCTGGAATATTGTGTACAGTTTTGGTCTCCAGGTTTGAGGAAGGACATTCTGGCAATTGAGAAAGTGCAGCGTAGATTCACTAGGTTGATTCCTGGGATGGCAGGGGTGTCTTACGCAGAGAGATTGGAGAGATTGGGCTTGTACACGCTGGAATTGAGGAGATTGAGAGGGGATCTGATTGAAACGTTTAAGATAATTAAAGGATTTGATAGGATTGAGGCAGGAAATATGTTCCAGATGTTGGGAGAGTCCAGTACCAGAGGGCATGGATTGAGAATAAGAGGTCAGTTATTTAAAACAGAGTTGAGGAAGAACTTCTTCTCCCAGAGAGTTGTGGAGGTGTGGAATGCACTGTCTTGGAAGACGGTGGAGGCCAATTCTCTGGATGCTTTCAAGAAGGAGCTGGATAGATATCTGATGGATAGGGGAATCAAGGGATATGGGGACAAGGCAGGGACTGGGTATTGATAGTGAATGATCAGCCATGATCTCAGAATGGCGGTGCAGACTCGAGGGGCCGAATGGTCTACTTCTGCACCTATTGTCTATTGTCTATTATCATCCCCAAACGCTGGACTCAAGGCCAGAATTGCACCTTAATTTTACTAAACGAATACAAGGCCAACAAAACTTGCTGTGAATTCTTTTGAAATCAAGGTTGAAAATAAATGATGCCGTTATTACCCATTACAAAACGTTAAATTTATGTTCATGTTTTACAGCAATCCATTATGAAAATAGCACAGCAGGAAAAGCCAAAAAAAAAATGACAGAAGGTGGTAGGGATGAAAAAGGGGGGAAAGAAAGATAGGCAGAATGTAGGAGAAAAAGTGACAGATGAAAAGGAAACAAAAAATTTAAATAACTAGAATTAGAAGACTGATGAACTTTCTGGTCTTTGTTACTAAGAGCTCCAGATATCACTTGCTCAAAACAAAAATCATATTCTTCTGTTTTTTAAGCACTAGCCATTTTTTAAGGTTCCTACATTTTGTAGCCCTCACAGTCTAAGTAGTGTCTAAAAGACAGGTATAGCAATATAACTGATCACTTTTACAATTACTTAGTACATTTACTATACTACCTCCAAAGATTAAGTAAGAGCAACTTATTATTTCCCCCAAGATTTTGGAAAATCAGGTTTCCAGATTAAGTTATTACTGGAAAAGGCTTACATCAAAAAAGATGCTGAAAATTTTACATCTTTCCTCTTTTTATGCCAACATTTTATTTGGTTATTAGGGAAATATCTAATAAACACTTACAGAAGTATCTTGATTAAGATACTTCAGTGCAAAAAAAAATATATTTACTCTTCACAGTTCAAGATACTAAAGGAAGTAATTACAAATTGCTGAAAAAGCATGCTCTCAGAATGTGTTAATACTTTCCAAAGTATCGTTTGTTGTAATCCAAGTGTTATTTGGAGTGCAGGTGTATCCGTAATAGATAATAAGATTATTCTAAAATAATTGTGTTCGTAAGATAGCTCAGTGTAATTATACCACCTTCAAGACAAATGTTGTTTTGAATTTATCCTTTCAAATTTATTAACCAAATGGATGGGTTTAAGCTAACGGAGGAGCATCAATGAATGGAGTTTTGACTTCCTACAAATTTTAAACAAAATATCACTCTTCCAAAACTTCACACATTCTCGCTTATGTATTTTTCATATTCAATATTGAAAAACTCAAATAAACTAAAATATGCAACCACATCATGTACATCAAATACAAGTCTAATTATATATAAAGCAGATAATTTTACATCCTGACAACTCAATATTTCAGAATATTCACCAGACAGGGGATATCACTAAAGAAAACATGCAGAGTTCAGTCATACTCAAAAATTTCCAAACATATGAATATGTACAAAATCTGAATTTTGATCCCCATTCAGTAGGGCGTCTGGTGCAGATCCATCAACAAAACATTTTGAATCAAGAGAAATTTACTAAAGTTAACAAGCCAGTTTCAACAATGTGGATGTAAAAATTAATGCTGTGATATTAGTGCAACAAAAATTAAAGGTGAAAGAAGTGTAATATTGATGGTGATTTTATTCTACATATTTAGGTATGATTATACCTTGCAAGTCTATAAAGATCTGGGTACCGCATCTCAATAATTATTGCCAACAAGGATAATCAAAAAGCTCAAATGACATTATTTCCAATTTATTGTTTCTATACTTGCTGATCATCAGATACTGAATCACGATTCAATTCCCCCTCAACTGAGGCTGGCATAATACGAAAAGTCATGCTAATCTTTAAAAATGCACTTTTTGTACATATATTAAGTCACATTCTGAACTTTTAATAACACCTTTCACAGCTATTCCAGTGCAGCATAACTACTTCAAGTTAATGTTTATGTGCAAACAGTACACATTATCAATTAAGTTTTTACACAACTGAAATGAATAAATGGAAAATCAAATCTAATATGTGCCAGAACTTCCCTGCAAAAATTGGTTGCATATGCTGATCATTAATATTATGGTAAAAGCAGATGATACCACACTGTAGGCAGCTAACCTGAACAATGACACCCAATATGTTAGCAAATTTCTTATTACTTAAAGAATTAAAGAGTAGTGTATCTTCTCTATAATACATTGCTGCTTTCCATTCAGTGTTACTGTGCTATTTATCCCTTTAGTTTGACCCTCTCCAGAGAATAGCACGCCATATTGTCCCTCATCAGTACTAGACAATAGGCCAGTCTCACTCTTCTAATTGTACCAAAGTTTCTTTACAAGTTTTGTACAATTATGTACTCTAAACACACTTTTGAAAATGATCTCAATTGTCCTCATTACAAGCAGATTGAATAACTAAGTTCAGATATTATTTAAATAGTTTTATAATTCACTCCATCGTGAATTTATTATCTCATGTATAGAAAGCTCCCATTCCTTTTTTGTTGAGGACTGGGAAGTGGGATTAACCCAAAGTCAATTTTCTTAGGTCAAATGGCTTCCTTGTGTGCTGTCAAGTTCTGTAATTCAATGAAAGAATCCAAAAGGATTACACATTTCTAAGGCATCAGTCAGTTGTCAGATCCACTGAAAACCCAAAAAGTGTAGAGATAGATATCTGAATTTAATCAGTCCTTATCATGGTTTGTCATGCTGTCCAGAAAAATTGTTCTAACAATGTTCTCTGTACTCCCGATGTCTGCTTCCTTTCATTATCCAGCTGAACTGATATCAACAGCTTACATGGCCTTAACCGATTCTGGAATTCCCCCAACTCACAGCTCTCACTGTAAAACAAGGTGGTTTCTCCCCTTTCATATCCCAAAATCTTATGACATTTAATGTCAGAATTCTCTCTTTCTGATGGATAGTGAAGGCCTGTTGGATATCAAGTCGGGGGGGGGGCTTGGAAAAGCGATGTGGAAAATTGTAACAACGGAACAGCGAGTTGCGAGTCTCCTCTCTCATTGTTGCAGCAGAGCAACCTCCCTCTCCCTCGATGGGGGGGAAAGAGCCTGTCTGAGATACTGAAGTGCTGGGTTATGGACTGTAGTTTTTCATGGATTCTAGATCAAGGTCTCTTTGGGGGGGCTTTTGCTATTGCTTGTTTGGTGGCCGGAGGGGGAACGGTGCTTCAGCTGGCACCAGAGGGGGAGGCTCGATGCTTCTGTGCTGCTTGTGTGTGGCGGGGGAGAGGGGGCTTTGGTATCCTGATATTTCTTTCATTCATTCTATAGGGTTTCTTGTTTTGTAGATGTCTATGAAGAGTAAGAATTTCAGGTTGTATACTGGATATGGGTGCAAAAAAAGTTTTGTGAACCCTTTGCAATTACCTGGTTTTCTACATTAGTTACTCATAAAATACGGTCTGATTTTCATCTAAGTCACAATAATAGTCAAACATAATCAGCCTAAACTAATAACACACTAACAATTGTATTTTTCACATCTTTAATGAACACATTGTTAAATTATTCGCAGTCCAGGCTGGAAAAAATACAGGAACCCTTGTACTTAATAACAGGTAGAACCTCCTTTATTAATAATAACCTCCACCATACATTCCTGTAGCTGCAGATCAGACTTGCACAATGGCAAGGAGAAATTTTAGACTATTTCTCCATACAAAACTGTTTCAGTTCATTGATATTTAGGGATACCCTGTATGCGTAGCCCTCTTCAGGTCATGCCAAAGTATCTCAATTGGATTAAGGTCTGGACTCTGACTTGGCCATTCTAAAACATGAATTTTCTTTTGTTTTTTTTAAACCACTCTGTTGTTGATTTCCTCTTGCTTCAATCATTGTCTTTTTTTTTAAACTTTTTTTATTGCATTTTTAAATGATTACAAAGTATGAAAAAAAACAATGTATATAACCCTTACCCCCTCCCTTTAACCCCTCCCCCCTAACTGCCCTATAGAAAAAAAGAAAGAAAGAAAGAATGCCTGGTTGTTGGAAGATCTCCACATGCTCCATGGAATTCGTAACAACTTTAATATGTATATTTATTTCTTTCCCCTAATAACCAATTGTTTCATCTTCAGAGCATCTATATATTTAATCCTGTCTTTTGTAAATAAGGGCTCCAAATTTTCAGAAATGTTTCGTATTTATCTCTTAAATTATAAGTAATTTTTTCTAATGGAATACAACCATAGATTTCTTTCTTCCAAGAATCTATACTTAAATGTGTATCCGATTTCCAAGTAACTGCAATAGCTTTTTTGGCTACTGCCAGTGCAATTTTTATAAATTCTTTCTGATACTTATTTAGTTTGAGTTTCGGTTTTATCCCTTCAATATCACCTAGTAAAAATAATATTGGATTATGAGGAAGTTGTGTTCCTGTAATTTGTTCCAGTAAAAGTCTTAAATTTGTCCAAAAAGGTTGAATTTTAGAGCAAGACCATGTCGAATGTAAAAAAGTACCAGTTTCCTGGTTACATCGGAAACACTGATCCGATAAATTTGGATTTAATTTTTTTATTTTTTGTGGTGTAATATATAATTGATGTAGAAAATTATACTGCACTAATCTTAACCGAACATTTATTGTATTTGTCATACTATCAAGACATAGTCTTGACCAATTTGTTTCTTCAATTTTAATATTCAAATCACTTTCCCATTTTTGTCTTGACTTATGGACTCCTTGTTTAATTACCTGTCTTTGAATCAAGTTATACATGCAAGATATAAATATTTTAATATTTCCTTTTTGAATTAAAATTTCTATTTCATTAGATTTCGGCAATAACATTGTTTGACCTAATTTTTCTCTTAAATACACCCTTAATTGAAAATAACAAAATAAAGTGTTGTTTGATATTTTATATTTATTCTTTAATTGATCAAATGACATTAATATACCTCCTTCAAAACAATTCCCTATATATCTAATCCCATTTTGAATCCAATTATATAAAAGTTGATTGTCCATTGTGAAAGGAATAAGTCTATTTTGAATTAAAGATCTCTTTGCTAATAAAGATTTTTTTGTCTCATCATCAACATTTATCTTATTCCATAAATCAATCAAATGTTTTAATATAGGAGATTCTTTCTTTTCCCGTATCCATTTAGATTCCCATTTGTATATAAAATCTTCTGGTACATTTTCTCCTATTTTATCTAATTCTATTCTAATCCATGCCGGTTTATCTTTCTCGAAAAAAGATGCAATAAATCTAAGTTGATTTGCTTTATAATAATTCTTAAAATTTGGAAGTTGTAATCCTCCTAGATCAAATTTCCATGTCAATTTTTCCAACGATATTCTTGACATCTTACCTTTCCAGAGGTATTCCCTCACATATTTGTTTAACTCTTGAAAAAACTTCTGGGGTAATTGTATTGGTAATGATTGAAATAAATATTGTAATCTAGGGAATATATTCATTTTTATAGTATTTACTCTACCTACTAATGTTATTGGTAATGCCATCCTTTTTTCAAGATCTTCCTGAATTTTTTTCAAAAGTGGTAAGTAATTTAATTTGTATAAGTTTTTTATATCATTATCAACTCTTATACGTAAATATTTTATACCATTTGCTGGCCATCTAAATTGAATTATTAATCGACATTGATTATAATCTCCTTTAGTAAGAGGTAAAATTTCACTTTTATCCCAATTTATTTTATAACCCGATATTTTCCCATATTCTTCTAGTCTATAAGATAATTTGCGTAGTGAATGTAATGGATCTGTTAAATAAAGTAGAACATCATCAGCAAATAAGTTAATCTTGTATTCTTCCTGATTAACTCTGAAACCCTTAATATCTGGGTCCATTCTAATTAATTCAGCTAGTGGTTCTATTGCCAACACAAATAAAGCAGGTGATAGTGGGCAACCTTGCCGAGTTGATCTTGTTAACTGAAATGATGTTGAAATTTGACCATTTGTCACTACTTTAGCTTTGGGATTAGTATTTAAGGTTTTAATCCATTTTATAAATGACGTTCCTAGTCCATATTTTTCCAATACCTTAAATAAAAAATCCCATTCCAATCTATCAAATGCTTTTTCTGCATCTAAAGCAACTGCCACACTCATTTCCTCCCTCTTTTGTGCTAAATGGATTATACTAAATAACCGAGTTACATTATCTGCCGATTGTCTATTTTTGATAAATCCTGTTTGATCCATATGCACTAATTTTGGTAAGCATTTAGATAATCTATTAGATAAGATTTTTGCTATTATTTTATAATCGGTGTTTAATAAAGAAATAGGTCTATATGATGCTGGTTTTAAAAGGTCTCTGTCTTTTTTTGGCAATACTATTAAAATAGCTGTTGAAAAAGATTCTGGAAGTTTATGCGTTCTTTCCGCTTGATATATTAACTCCATAAAAGGAGGAATTAATAAATCTTTAAACTTTTTATAAAATTCAGGTGGAAAACCATCTTCTCCTGGAGATTTATTACTTTGAAGTGATCCCAAAGCTTCTTCAACTTCCTTCAATGTAAAAGACATACCTAATCCCTTCTGTTCTTCTATATTTAATTTTGGAAGAGTTATTTGTGATAAAAATTCTTCTATCTTAATGTCATCATTCTTTGATTCTGATTTATACAACTCAGAATAAAAATTCTTAAAAGCCTCATTAATTTCTAGAGGTTTATAAGTAATTTCATTCACTTTTGTCCGAATTGCATTTATTGTTTTAGAAATCTGATCTGTTTTTAACTGCCATGCAAGAACTTTATGTGATCTTTCACCTAATTCATAATATCTCTGTTTAGTTCTCATAATTGCTTTTTCTGTTCGATATGTCTGGAGTGTATTATATTTTAACTTCTTATTAATAAGTTGTCTTCGTTTTTCTTCTGTCATATTTCTTTGAGATTCTTTTTCTAATTTTATAATCTCTTTTTCCAATTGATCTATTTCTATCATATATTCCTTCTTAATTTTAGAAGTATAACTTATTATCTGGCCTCTCAAATATGCTTTCATTGCTTCCCACAATATGAATTTATCATCAACTGAATGTAAATTTGTATCTAAAAAGAACTGAATCTGCTTTTTCATAAAATCACAAAAATCTTGACGTTTTAGTAAAATTGAATTAAATCTCCATCTATAAATTGATTCCTCTTTATCTATCATTATCATTGTCATTATTAAAGGAGAGTGATCAGACAATATTCTTGCTTTATATTCCACGTTTTTCACTCTATCTTGAGTATTTGTTGATAATAGGAAAAAATCTATCCTTGAATATGTTTTATGTCTATTTGAATAGAATGAATAATCCCTTTCTTTTGGATTGATTCTTCTCCATATATCAATCAAATTTAAATCTTTCATCAATGATAGAGGTAATTTTGCTACTTTTGATTTTGTAATAGCCTTTGTTGATCTATCTAAAACTGGATCTAAACAAAAATTAAAATCTCCACCTATTAATATTTTATCATGTGCATTAGCCAAATTCAAAAAGACCTCCTGTATAAACTTTACATCATTTTCATTTGGTGCATAAATATTCATAAGAGTCCATAGTTCTGAAAAAATTTGACAATGTATAATTAAATATCTTCCTGCCGAATCAATTAATACATTTTGTATTTTAATTGGTAAATTTTTATTAACCAAAATTGCAACTCCTCTTGCCTTTGAGTTAAATGAAGCTGCAATAACATTTCCAACCCAGTCTCTTTTTAATTTCTGATGTTCTATATCCGTTAAATGAGTTTCATGTAAGAAAGCTATATCTATTTTCATTTTTTTAATGTATGTTAAAATTCTTTTTCTTTTTATTGGTCCATTAAGCCCATTAACATTAAAACTTAAAAAATTCAATAAATTAGTCATTATTTTTATTTATGTTACTCCAATCTATAATAATACCTAATCCTTCAACTTTCATTGTATCCTGGGAAATCTTTTTAAAAGTCTCCATGTTGCTATGTGTGTCCCCACCAATCATCCAGGCAAAAGAATAGAAGAAAAATAGAAAATAAAGAAAAAAACAAAATACCCCCCTACTAACGTTGTGAAAGAAAGGAAACACAACATTACCCCCCTCTATTGTACGGGTCATGGCAATCGCCATGATTACACACGTGAATCCCGTAGTAACCGATTCAAAGCTCCCCAGCCCCCCCGCAACATAAAAAATATACATATAAAAAAAAACATACTATTCTCAATTAATATTTCTAAAATATTACTTTTCTCCCTTATATCGTCCTTAAATGTCCATCAGTTCCATTTGCTTTCTCTGTCTTCGTCTTTAACCATTACATTTAGGAATCTCTACTTTTAATTAACGAAGAGATGAAAGTTTTTGTGCAAACACCTCCGCATCTTGATAATCAGAAAAAAATCTTTTTCCTTCCTCCAAAAAAATTATCAGTGTTGCTGGGTGACGCATTAAAAACTTATAACCTTTTTCCCACAAAACCTTTTTAACTGGATTAAATTCTTTCTTTCTCTTCAAAAGGTTATAACTTATATCAGGATAAAAAAGAACTGGTTTCTCAGCTATCATCAACGGACCTTTTCTTCTTTTGGCACCCTGGGCAGCCGCCCTCAAAATCTTTTCTTTATCCTGGTATCTTAAACATCTTATCAAAATTGATCGCGGATTTTGATCATCTTGAGATCTTGGTCTTAAGGCTCTGTGCACCCTTTCAATCTCAATTAAAGTTCCTTCTCCCATTTCCAATTTTTCAGGAATCCATTTTTGAAAAAAATTTATTGGGTCTTCTCCTTCGGTACCTTCTTTAAGTCCAACAATTTTAATATTGTTGCGTCTACTAAAATTTTCAAGTTTATCAATTTTTCCCACGAGTTGTTTTCTTTCTGATGTCCAGGCATCATTATCATCTTCCATCCTCTTCATTCTTCCCTCCATTTCTTCCATTTTGACGTCCAAATCTGTAATTTTCTTTTCCATTTTTTCCTGTTTCTTTGTCATTTTATCAAACATAGCCTCCATATTTGTTATTTTTTCTGTAATTACTTTTTGGTTACTTTTAATTACTTTTAATGCATTTAATTTATGCATTATTTGCCTCAAAGTCTTTTTTGTACTTTCAGAGGAACTTTCATCTTCTCCATCTTCGTCTGATTTTTCCAGAGAGTCCGGCTCTCTCTCAGACTCACTTTCACTGTTGGTTTCAGTCGTTGCTGGGTTTTGTAGTTCTGGTTGCTCTCTTTTGCGCATGCTCGTTCCTTTACGCTTGCGCAGTTCTCGTTGATCTTTCCCTTTAGAAATGGCCGATGCTGCCGCAGTCTCCTTTTCTGTTTCACCGGTGGTGTGTTGTACCTGAGTCCGCGGTTCTTCGGTAGATGTAGGCCTTGATTCTGTTCCAACTTGAGCGGTCTTCGCGGTAGCAGTTTTCTTCGTCCTCTGTTTATGAGGCATAGCTTAAAACAATCCGGAGTAGTTTATAAGTAACCTTAAAAAAGTATTAATTAACTTTTCTTCACTTAAACATTAATTTATTAACTTTTTTACAGGAGGGCTGAGTTCCAGCATCTCGATCCTACGTCATCACGTGACGTCCCCCCTCAATCATTGTCTTGTTGCATCATCCAACTTCTTTCAATTCAGGTGATGGACTGCTACCCTGACATTCTCCTGTATAATGTCTCGATACAATTTGGATTTATTGTTCCTTCAACAACTGCAAGCTGTTCAGGCCCTGAGGCAGCAAAGCAGCTCCAAATCATGTTGCTCCTTGTACCATGCTTTACAGTTAGGATGAAGTTTTGGTGTTGGCGTGCAGAGCCCTTTTAACTCCAAATATAACAGTGTGCATTTCTGTCAGAAAGTTCAACTTTTGTCTCACCTGTCCACAGAACTTTGTCCCAAAAGTATTGTGGAACAGCCAGGTGCTCTTTTGCAAACTTGAGTTGTGCAGCAATTTTTTTTTTGGAGAGCAGTGATTTGCTTCATGGCGTCCTTCCCTGAGCACCATTCTTGTTTGGTGCTCATGAACAGAGACTTTTTTAAGCTCTAGAGATTTCTGCAGGACTTTTGCTGTCACCCTTGGGTTCTTTCTCAACTCCTTCAACATTACACGTTATGCTCTTGGTGCGATCTTTGCAGGAAGCTTACTCCTAGTGAGAGCAGCAACAGCACTGAATTTCCTCCATTTGTAGAAAATTTCACTCAGGTCTTTAGAAATGCTTTTATACCCTTTTTTCAGCTTCATGTATCTCTATAATTCTTGTTCTAAGATCCTTGGAAAGTTATTTTGATCAAGACATGGTGCACATAAACAAATCTTTCTTGAGAAGAGCAAGCTCTGTCAGTAACCTGACTTTGTGCGTCTTTTTTTAAATCGTGTAGGACACCTCTACAACCCACACTTTCAAACTCATCTCGTTGATCAGAACACCTGACTCCAAATAGCTTTTGTAGAAGGTATTACCCCAGAGGTTCACATACTTTTTTAACCTAGACTGTGATTGTTTGAATAGTGTACTCAGTATTACTGAGCAGTACAATTGTTTGTGTGTACTATTTTAGAAAGGTTGTGTTTGTCTATTGTTGTGACTGAGATGAAAATGAGACCACATTTTATGAGTACTTAATGAAGAAAAACAGGTAACTGCAAAAATCTCAATTTTTCTTGCAGCTCTACATTCTCTAATACTGATGGCATCCGTTAGTCTTGCGAGACCATGGATCTGGCCTGGAAAGTCTGTGTTGGTAGGGCAGCATCTGTTGTGGCTGTAGAGGCCCACACAGGAGTGACAGTCTCTGCTGCTGCGACTGCACTTGAAGTTGCTGTCCTCCGGTGTTGTCTTGATGCTGTTTTTTCAGTGAGTGCACTTTTCTTCAGCAGCAAGCCTCAGCACCTCTTCTCCTCTTTTTAGACCTCTGCATAGTTCCAGCCTCCAGCGAGAGCAATCGTTTGCAATGTCCTCCCATCTTCCGATGTTCATGTTCAGTGACTTCATGTGTTTCTTGCAGACATCTTTGAAATGAAGACGGGGCCACGCTTGTGCTCTCTTGCCAGAGGCCAGTTCCCCATACAGCAGGTCTTTCGGGATCCTCCCATCTGCTATGTAGTGTACGTGGCCCAGCCAGCGGAGATGGCGTTGTTGGAGCAGGGTGAAAATGCTTGGTATCTGGGCGCGGGCCAGGACCTCATTGTTGATGACTCGGTCAGTCCACTTGATGTCCAGGATGCGTCTCAGGCTGCAGAGGTGGAAGATGTTGAGACACCGCTCTTGTCTGAGGTAGAGGCTCCAGGTCTCACTGCCGTAAAGCAGAGAGCTGAGGATGCAGGCCCTGTAGACTGCAATCTTGGTGTGAGGGTGAAAACCAAGGTTCGTAAGTACTCATCAGGGACACGTTGTTTGCAGATGACGCGGCACTGGCTACACACTCTGAAGAGCAACTGCAACACCTCATGGACAGCTTCTCATGAGCCTGTCAGGACTTCAGCTTGACCATCAGCCTGAAGTGTTGGGCCAAGGCATTGAGCACCCCCACTGCTATTACCATCAACAACTACAAGCTGGAGGTAGTTCACGAGTTTGCATACCTTGGCTCTACCATCATGGACAGTCTCTTCCTTGACCCTGAGATCAACAGACGGATCGGACGAACAGCCTCAACATTTGCCAGACTGACAAAGAGAGTCTGGGAGAACAGAAAGCTCTGATACTACATTAAAACTTTTGAACTGAAGTAATTCTTTCTGCACTTCTAAACAAAGGCTTTGTTTTCACTTCCCAGCCTTTGCTCACACCTATCAAATGACTATAATCACCTGATGTAAAATAAGAACACCAACCAAAAATTATTTTATATATTTGCAGATGGATCAAATTCGGGTTTCCAGTACCTGCTAGCTACAGATCTCAAATATTCCAGAAGGAATTCTGAGTGAAGCATTTAAATCATTAATAAAAATTGTTATTCATTGTTCATGAATTGTCACTTCATATAGCATTTTAAAGAGTAGGTCTTGATTATTATCCACTAGGAAAGCACTTGGATAAAGAGAAGCCATCTGTTGTTTTTCCTACATTATGACTCTGAGGACTCGGCAAAAACACTTTAACACTTGTAAAGCACTTTTGAATTTCAAAGAGTGAAAAAGGGACAATGCAAGTCCAAGTTTCCTTTTAGTACTTAAAACTTTTGAGATTTCTTGCATAACCCTCTAGCATTGTAGTGCTCTTCCTTAACCTGAAATGATTCATGGCAAGTATGAAATGAACATGAAGAAAAGTGATTTGCTGAGGTTGCTAAATGAAAGTCTAAGTACTGGCATCACAAAACGTTATAAAAGTAAATAAAAACCAACGATTTATGAAGGAACTAGAAACAGCAGTTCCAAATTCATGAAGACAGAAACAGAAATATGAACTAGTTAAGCCAAATTTACATTTTAATGGAATAGTAAAGTACAAAAATATGTTGTTACCAACAACTACTTTAAAAATATTCAAATATTTTTAAATGCCTCGAGTTCAATGACATGTAAAAAGCAACTCTACTCATTGGCACCTTTGTCAGAGGGCTGGGCTCAGCTCCAAAACTTGCCTTTTGTTACAGGGCATAATTGGATTGGACTCTCTACAACATACTGCTTGACCACCTAAGGAACAGGAAATATGAACTACAAACAACTATTCCACTTCAGAAAGATCAGAATCATTGTTTCATGCTCTATTATTGGACCCCAAGAACATGATTGAGACACAGTTTGAGAAAATTGTAATTATTACAGGATGCAAATGGACATAGTTGAGGGAGGAATGTTTTGAATATGAAGTTCAGTTGAAAAGACAGTGAAACAGACTGTAAAATCCACACAGACACCACCCAAAGTCAGAATTTATCCTGCATCTCTGATGCTGTGAAGCAGCTGTTCTGGGAGCAGTGCTATTACACTGCCCATTCTAATGATATGGATCAATTAAAGTAATGGTAATTACAGCAAGCATGCTCTGGGATTTAATTTGTTCCTCTCTGCCATACCTGATCTGTTTTTCTTCAAAATGCCAATGATCTTGCATTGCTTATTTTCATGTTTGATTTGCAGAACATCAGTTCCATGCTTATAAAATTTTTATCATGTTTATTGGTATTTAGCTATGAATGTTGGAAAACAGACCTTACTGATTTGTTAAAATGCCATTTACCCTGTCATTACTTCCAAATGCAGCTGTCCAGATACAGTTAAGAAGGATGGAACACCAAAAAAATGAGACTGATGACATTTTTCAGTTGTTTTGCTTGCAGGCTGCAACAAAAATAAACAATTTATGCTGTATTTAACATTTTATTTTCAACCATCTCATAAGTCACAGCATTTAAATATTTACTTCAATCTTTCTATTTTAAAATGTCTCTGGTTTATTCAGGCTATATCCCCACCATTTGCTTGGTAAAAATTATTCTTATTCACATTTCTCCTAGTAAATAGCTTTTCTCTCTGCCACTTCAGACGTGCTGTAAATTCCCTCTAGCGGAACACGGAGAAAACCAAAACCCAATACCTTACCCCCCACTGACAACTTCATGACTATGAACCACCAATTCAATGTCACTGTTTCAAGCTGAGCCAGACTCTTTTCAACCTCTTTCAGCTGCTTGGGTCCTACATTCCTGAATTCTCTTCATAGACATACTGGCTCAACACCTTTCCCTCTTTAACAAAACCATAAACATGACCTGTTTTACTCCAAAGATCCCATTTTAAATTAAATGAATACAAGGAGTCATGAAAGAGCTGTATTTATATAATCAAACTCTCAAACAGTAATTACTCTTGACTGATTTAGTGGCATCAGACACAGACATCAATTAGCTGGATTTAGTGTTTTCACCTGCACTATAATCAGACCCTAACCTTATGTTCTAAATATTCAGTGAGACATAACATTATAAAATCATTTGTAATGAGGTTCTTTATCTAATGCATTAACTCACTGTTTGTTTTCAGAAGCCAACTGACCTGTTCTTCCCTATGCAAATTCTGTTTTCTTTAAGTGGAAGAACAGCTAATTAGCCTGAACAGATAAGATGGTAAACAAGCAATTTTCATGAACTATCTGCATACAGCCAAAAACAAGAAATGGAGCTATAGAAATTATTATTAAAGATGGAGTTAAAAAGGTATACAATTACTCATGTATTTTACATAAAACAGGTTGCTACTAACTTGCAGGAGAAGCGTCAAAGTTCAAAGTAAATGTATTCTCAATGTAACACCCTGGGAAAGGTTTCATTAACGTAATCGTCTTTCTGTAGAAGCAGTGTTTGGGTTGTGGTAAGAGGTAACAGGTGCTCTGTAATGTGAGCCATCCAATCAGGGGAGTGGGCCTGACACCAGCGTGAAGAGGAAGAGAGAAGATGCTGGGGAGCACTCCTTGTAGGATTCGACCTGGTGGGGGGCCGTGATTCAATGGAGCAAGGTGTCGAGGAATTGCTGAGGATCAGTGAATATGTTTGACTTCTGGAAGAGGTAATCTCCAACTTGTGCACATTTGACTGTATAATTATAATGGGCCTTTTTTGTTTTTTCTTTACTAACACATTAGTTAAGATTGATAAATATAATTCCTTTGATCATATGCAGTGTGCTGTCTGCTATTTCTTAGCACTGAGTTGTAACAGGGTAGCAAATTCACAGCATCCACACAAAGCACGGTTTGGCATGGGACAGCCAACTCAATCTCATGGGTTTGGAGAGACCAAAGATTTGTAGTCCCTAGACTTACACAGCCGAAGGAAACTGGGGCGGTGGTGGAGGGGGACTGGCTGGGTCATCAAAGTACATATATCGTACATATATGTCACTATACACAATCCTAAGATTAATTTTCCTGTGGGCATTCATGGTATTGAATTGACTTTATTACTTGCATCCTTCACATACAAGGAGTAAAAATCTTTACATCTCAGTCTAAAAGTGCAATGTGCAATTTACAGTAATTTGCAATAAATAATATGTAATAGTAAATACAAGAAATAGAATCCATGAAAGACTGCTCCCAACAGGATGCCCAAACAATGTGCAAATGACAGCTGTGCAAATAAAAAAAATAAACATAATAATAGTGAATATCGAGAACATGAGATGAAGAGTCTCGAAAGTGAGTTCAGAGGTTCTGGGAACAGTTCAGTATGGGGTGAGTGAAATTATTCCCTCTGCTTCAAGAGCCTGATGGTTGAGGGGTAATAACTTAGGCTCCTGTAAATTCTTCCTGGTGGCAGCAGTGAGAAAGGAGAATGGCCTGGTTGGTGGGGTCCTTGATAATGATTAGAGGCCAGACCAAGAGTGGCCCATTTGTCCTCCAGGTTCGGGGGTTCAGCTCAAACTGGTCAAACAAAATTATTATGCAAACAATAAAGAAATCTTTTTACATCTGTGTGCGATACATTCAGATGTTGGACATTCACTGCTAATGCCAGCAGGCGTACCAGGCAGTAAATAAATAATATCTGATTAATGTTATGGTCTTCATTATTCAACCATGACTTAGTACACTGAAGTAATATTTGCACAGTTGTCAGAAAACAGGCATCCAATCAACTATGTAAGGAACATATGTACGCTTAAACTTAATGATCTGTAATTCTCACTCATTATATTAACCAATTATTGGTTTCTCAGTTGCCATCAATACTAAAAAATTCAGAGAAAACATTGCACACAATATTGTTATCAGTCTACTCCACTTAACATCTGGTTCAGTGGGATACTCACTTCAACTTGGAACAGCTCTCCAGCTCCTTCACAATCATTTGATGTTATAATAGGTGTGTGTATCTGAACAAATCCATTATTCTATAATTTAAAGTCAAAATATTTAGAGTATGCCCACTTAACTCTGTACTGGAATAAAATTAATTCCAAATAATCTAAGACTGAGCTTGTTATATCATTAAAGAATATACATCTTTTATCATAATTCCCATTCTGGCCACAATTAGACCATTTAAATTCAGTGATCAAATTAATGTTAGGAAAATCTCCCTCAGCAGAGGCCTGTCAATTGCTATGGGTCGTTTTGGTATTTCATTTTTTTAAAATCAATTTTCCAGGAGTCAGTCTTTGATGCCAAGGCAGGCAATTATTTTCATTTTTAATTGTGGCTTGTCAGGCCATTTTAGACAGGACATTTAGAGTCCAACATAAGGTAGATGTAGAGTTGTATAATGGCCTGATCAGGTAATGTGTATTGCAAACAGAACCTCGAGAAATCAAATTACTTTGTCTTGTAAAACATGGGTATATATCTAAAATAAAACTAAATTATTAGAAGGATAGTATTCATCTGTATATGTATATCAAACAATAATAAATGAATATAGTAAGCAACAAATGTTATTTTAAAAGAATCAGACACATACGTTATTATTTCCAAAGTAGAATTAAACATTAATCACTATGGCAATTTAATATATTTTATTATTACTTTATTATTAATGTATTTTATTTCTAGATTCTAAAAGACTTTTTTCAGAGAAAGAGTGCCACAGTAAGCTTTGAATAAAGCAAATTTATTGAGCAAATTGAAATGTTGCCAGTCAAATTTGTAATACATTTCAATTTCCAGGACATAGAACTAAGCAAGAAATTATCTTTACATAATTATTAAATTGATCTTAGCACTGTTCCACAGTTCTGTGTTATAGAACAAAAGAAATCAAGTTAACATTTAATATCAGGAAGCATCAATGGAAAGAGAAACAAGAGCCAATATTTTAGTATTTTAGCTAACAAGAGCTGAAACACTTGACCCCACTGGGTGCTTCCAGCATTATGTGTTTTCTTTCTGGTTTCCAGAATTGCAGTCTTTTTTAAAAATTCATCTTACATATTGATGGCTGTTTCCGATGGAAGGTCACTAACCGAAGTGGTAGCTGCTTCTCCATTTAAAAATCACTTCAGAAATTAAATTTGGTTTCATTTATATTTTGTCAGATTAACAGTAATACAATTATACAAAGTGGTTTTGTACCACACAGTTCAACTGATTGACGAATGAAGAGATTATCTGCTTCCTTTTCTTTATATTCAGAATGGGAAAAATGAGACAGAAATTATATCTACAATTACAGTGCCACTTCAATGTACTTGCTGGACATTTTCAAGATGAAAGTAAATGACTCCATTGTATAAGCTTTCCAAGAAACTGGAGTGCAAAAATGCAAATACAATCAAGATCTCACACAAAATGCTGGAGGAACTCAGCAGATCAGGAAGCATCTATGGAAAAGAGTAAACAGTCAACATTTCGAGCTGAGACCCTTCAAAGGTGCCTGACCTGCTGAGTTCCTCCAGCATTTTGTGTGTGTTGCTTAGATTTCCAGCATCTGCAGATTTTCTCTTATTTGTGTCCAAGATCTTACCAAGTTGGTAAGTTCTTTTTGATTTAACTTTTGAATGAGCCAAAATTAAATACTTTTCAAGATCAAACTTTATATTTTTCAGAGAATAGAAAACCTACAGCACAATACAGGCCCTTCAGCCCACAAAGTTGTGCCGAACATATCCCTACCTTAGAAATTTCTAGACTTCCCCATAGCCTCTATTTTACTAAGCTCCATGTACCTATCCAGAAAACTCTTAAAAGACCCTATTGTATCCGCCACCACCACCATTGCAGGCAGCCCATTCCAAACGCTCACCACTTTGAGTAAAAAAAACTTACCCCGATATCACCTCTGTACCTACTCCCCAGCACCTTAAACTGGTGTCCTCTTGTGACAACAATTTCAGCCCTGGGAAAAAGCCTCTGACTATCCACACAATTAATGCCTCTCATCATCTTATACACCTCTATCAGGTCACCTCTCATCTTCCATCGCCCCAACGAGAAAAGGCTGAATTCACTCAACCTATTTTCATAAGGCATGCTCCCCAATCCAGGCAACATCCTTGCAAATCTCCTCTGCACCCTTTCTATGGCTTCCACATCCTTCCTGTAGTGAGGCGACCAGGACTGAGCACAGTACTCCAAGTGGGGTCTGACCAGGGTCCTATATAGCTGCAACATTACCTCTCAGCTCCTAAATTCAATTCCATGATTAATGAAGGCCAATACACTGTATGCATTCTTAACCACAGCATCAAGCTATGCTGCTGCTTTGAGCATCCTATGGACTCGAACCCCAAGATCCCTCTGATCCTCCACACTGCCAAGAGTCTTACCATTAATGCTATATTCTGCCATCATATTTGACCTACCAAAATGAACCACTTCACACTTATCTGGGTTGAACTCCACCTGCCACTTCTCAGCCCAGTTTTTTGCATCCTATCAATGTCCTGCTGCAACCTCTGACAACCCTCCACACTAACCACAACATCTCCAACCTTTGTGTCATCAGCAAACTTACTAACCCAACCCTCCACTTCCTCATCCAGGTCATTTATAAAAATCACAAAGAATAAGGGTCCCAGAACAGATCCCTGAGACACACCACTGGTCACTGGACACGCAGAATATGAGCCGTCTACAATCACTCTTTGCCTTCTGTGGGCAAGCCAATTCTGGATCCACAAAGCAATGTCCCTTTGGATCCCATGCCTCCTTACTTTCTCAATAGGACTTGCATAGGGTACCTTATCAAATGCCTTGCTGAAATCCATATACATGGCATCTACTGCTCTACCTTCATCAATGTGTTTAGTCACATCCTCAAAAAATTCAGCCAAGCTCGTAAGGCACAACTAGCCTTTGACAAAGCCATGCTGACTATTCTTAATCATATCATGCCTCTCCAAATGTTCATAAATCCTGCCTCTCAGGATCTTCTCCATCAATTTACCAACCACTGAAGTAAGACTCACTGGTCTATAATTTCCAGGGCTATCTTAACTCCCTTTCTTGAATAAGAGAACAACATCTGCAACCCTCCAATCCTCCGGAACCTCTCCCATCCCCATTGATGATACAAGGATCATTGCCAGAGGCTCAGCAATCTACTCCCTCACCTCTCACAAGAGCCTGTGGTATATCTCATCTGGTCCCAGTGACTTATCCAAATTGATGCTTTCCAATGAAATATGCTTTCCTATTTCTTAATATCTACATGCTCAAGCTTTTCAGTCTGCTGCAAGTCTGCAGTACAATCACTAGGATCCTTTTCCATACAGAATACTGAAGTATTCATTAAGTACCCCTGCTATTTCCTCCAGTTTTATACACACTTTCCCACTGTCACACGATAGGTCCTATTCTTTCACGTCTTATCCTCTTGCTCTTCACATACTTGAAGAACGCCTTGGGGTTTTCCTTAATCCTGCCCACCAAGACCTTCTCATGGCCCCTTCTGGCTCTCCTAATTTCCTTTTAAGCTCCTTCATGTTAGCCTTATAATATTCTAGATCCCTAATATTTCCTTATTCTCTAAACTTATTGTAAACTTTTCTTTTCTTCTTGACTAGATTTATTACAGACTTTGTACACCACGGTTTCTGTATCCTACCATAACTTCCCTGTCTCATTGGAGAACTCCACACAAATATCCCCTGAACATTTGCCACATTTCTTCCGTACCTTTCCCTAAGGACATCTGTTCCCAATTTAAGCTTCCAATTTCCTGCTTGATAGCCTCATAACTCCCCTCACTCCAATTAAACACTTTTCTAACTCATCTGTTCCTATCCTCCCTCCAATGCTATTGTAAAGGAGATAGAATTATTATCACTATCTCCAAAATGCTCTCCCACTGAGAGATCTGACACCTGACCAGGTTCAATTCCCAATACAAAATCAAGTACAGTCTCTCCTCTTGCAGGCTTATCTACATATTGTGTTAAGAAACCTTCCTGAACACACCTAACAAACTCCACCCCATCTAAATCCCTTGCTCTAGGGAGATGCCAATAGATATTTGGGAAATTAAAATCTCCCAACACGACAACTCTGTTATTACTACACCTTTCCAGGATCTGTTTCCCTATCTGCTCCTTGATGTCCCCATTACTAATGGGCGGCCTATAAAAAACACCCAATAAAGTTATTGACTCCTTTCTGTTCTTAACCTTCACCCACAGAGACTCTGTAGACAATCCTTCCATGATGTCCTCCTTTTCTGCAGCCATGACACTATCTCTGATGAACAGTGCCATGCCCCCACCTCTTTTGCCTCCCTCCCTGTCCTTTTTGAAACATCTAAAACCCGGAACTTGAAGTAACCATTCCTGTCCCTGAGCCACCCAAGTCTCTGTAATGACCACCACATCATAGCTCCAAGTGTTGATCCATACTCTAAGCTCATCCGCTTTGTTCACAATACTCCTTGCATTAAAATCGACACATCTCAAACTTTCCATCTGAGCATGTCCCTTCTCTATCACCTGCCTATCCACCCTCACACACTGTCTCCAAGCTTTCTCTATTTGTGAGCCAACCACCCCTTCCCCAGTCTGTTCAGTTCAGTTTACACCCACCAACAATTCTAGTTTAAACTCTCCCCAGTAGCCTTAGCAAACCTCCCTGCCAGGATATTGGTCCCCCTGGGATTTAAGTGCAACCTGTCCTTCTTGTACAGGTCACACCTGCCCCCGAAGAGGTCCCAATGATCCAGAAATCTGAATCCCTGCCCCCTGCTCCAATCCCTCAACCACGCATTTATCCTCCACCTCATTCTATTCCTATACTCACTGTCGCGTGGCACAGGCAGTAACCCCGAAATTACTACCTTTGTGGTCCTGCTTCTCAACTTCCTTCCTAACTCTCTGTGGTCTTTTTTCAGGACCTCTTCCCTTTTCCTACCTATGTCATTGGTACCAATATGTACCACGATCTCTGGCTGTTCTCCCTCCCACTGCAGGATACCTTGGATGCGATCTGAAACATACTAGACCCTGGTACCTGGGAGGCAAACTACCATCTGAGTTTCTTTACTGCGTCCACAGAATCGCCTGTCTGACCCTCCAACTATAGAGTCCCCTATCACTGCTGCCATCCTCTTCCTTTGCCTACCCTTCTGAGCCACAGGGCCGGACTCTGTGCCAGAGGCACAGCTACTGTTGCTTCCCCCAGGTTCCCCCCCCCCCCCCGCCAACCAACAGTACTGAAACATGAGTACTTATTGTCAAGGGGTACAGCCACAGGGGTACTCTCTAGTACCTGACTCTTCCCCTTCCCTCTCCTGACTGTTACCCACTTGTCTGTCTCCCGTGGCTCCGGTGTGACCACCTGCCTATTACTCCTATCACTTCCTCGCTCTCCCTGACCAGGTGAAGGTCATTGAGTTGCATCTCCAGTTCCCTAACTCGGTCCCTTAGGAACTGCAGCTCGACACACCGGGTGCAGATATGACCGTCCAGGAGGCTGGGAGACTCCAGGACCTCTCACATATGACACCAAGCACAGGAAACCAGCCTCACACACATACTACTTCCTTTCCGTAATTAACACAGGTAGACCTAACTCGCCTCTTTACTGCCTAAGCCCGTTGAGCCAAAGCCCTACCACTCTGCTACCTCTCACTCCGCTGCCCGCTCCAAATGCTATCCACTGGATATTGCAGTCTTCTTTTTAAACTTTTCCCATTCTACAGCTGACATCACACGCCTGCGCAGTCTTGCCTCTCTTTTACCCTGAGTAGTAAAACTGCCTTCGCTCCGGAAATCCTTAGCCGTTCACCCGCAGCCTTCTTGCTCTGAATCCATACTAGATTGCTAAGATCAGTTAAGACATACTAGGTTGCTAAGACCAGTTATTACATATTTTTGAAATATGGATAGACAGATGCTATTTCAAAATAAAAATTGATTTGCAGCATGACCATCTTAAAAGTTAGTAACAATCTTGTTTTTTTAATCACTGCCTTAAACATTCATCAATTCCAGTTAACTGTTTTGAAATAAATGAGATATCACACTTAAGTAACTCCTTCATGTAGGATAACACTCTAAAACATAGAAGAACATCATGAAACAAAAACTGATACAGCCAAACTATTATGAAAGGATAACAGAAGAAAAAATATTTTAGGACATTTTAAACAAGGTGAGAGAGAAGTGGTGAGCTTAAGGGCAAGGAAACCAAAGGTGAGCTGCTTGTCACCAAACGAAAATAATAAAAACTGTAGCTGCTGGAAATGTGGGAACAGAAAATGTGGAAACTTTCAGTAGGTCAGAAAACACAAGTGCATACAGAAATAGGGGTAATGTTACAAATTGAAGAGTCAGAAGGATTTAAAACTGGATCACTTAAGAAAAAGCCATAAGTTACAAGGATAGAGAGAATTGAAATTAGAGGTATGTGAACAGAAGGACTAAAATACTAAAACAAGATTTGGATGGACCAAGACAGATTCACCCAGGCTTGCTGTGTTGCTTGTCAAACTTCTTTGTTACGAGGCCAAGGCAGGAGAGACACGAGGCTGACAGGACTGGCCAAAGCTCTCCTTGATGTGACGCTGCTAAGGCAGGAGGTCATGAGGCTGGGATGCCTGTATCCTAAAATGCTACATTTGAAGATATTCACGGATGAAGGTCTGTGTGCACTCCCTAGGCAGTTGTCTCTTACTATGATCCACCTTAGTGCTAACATCTGTGCAAAGGGAGTGTTTGGAGGCTCATTACATTGCTCAAGTACCTTGTGTACCTGTATGATGTCCCTTCTTAGCAGCAGCAGAATCTCAGCCTTAGAGTCAAGTGACAAAAGACAGCTGGCTATGGAGTTGAGGTGAGGGTGGTGAGTTACTGCTTCTGGAGTGGGAATTCCTTCCTGTTGTCTGGAAGTTTGTCACACTCAATGAGTGTGGGGAGAGCTAAATGAGTGGTTCCATTTACAGATTCAACAACAAAGCCTCTAGCTCTTTCTCCAACTGTCTGCGACACACCTGCACGTCTTAAGTGTACAAAGTGAGGCACCATTGGTTAGGCTGAAGATGTTAAAGAAAGATGATTTAGCTAGAGTCGTTGCTCTGATCATCCAAGCCAACAATTTCCACATCTTCTTTTCAGTGGTCTTCTGGGTAAACTTTGACGAGTCAGACCTTTGAACATAACTTACTGGTGGAGATTTCCCCACAGTACAGGAAGAGGTAGCAACTAGAGAGAAAGCAGATACATCTCCCTCCCAGCCATTCTGCAAGGAGGTACTTGTGTTGTTCTTCTCAGACCAGGGAGATGGGCCAAGACAAAGAGCTGTAATGTGTTTGTAGCTGTCACATTCAGAGCACTGGATGACAGCATTACAGTCCCTCGCCTGGTGGCTGTTGAAAAACAGCAGCGGAAACATATGGGGTGCTTTTTAAGGAAGGCCTTTTGCTTCTCTAGAGCTTTCTCCTTGAAGCCTCTACACCTCTGGAGAGGGTGTGGTTTCTGATGTAGAGGGCACTGTTGGTTTGGTTCTTCTAACATCTTACAATGATCCTTTTGGACAGCGTTGTCCACCTTAGTTTTGTGCACCATGACAGGGCTCTAACAGGTTTCTCTGCCCTTTATCCTGACCACCTCTAGCTAAGCACCACTTAAATCAGAAAAACCTGTTAGAGACCTGTCATAGTGCATTGTGGCACCCTGCTGGCAATCTTGGAGAAGGATTCGAGTTTGTTGAAGAGAGCAGTCTCCATTGCCTCTGTAGATCTGTAAACTCCTCCAGTCTTTGCCCGACTAAAGTAAGAGCCGCACTGGGGTGTTTAATGTGAATTGACCTTAATGTGTTTGCATGCTCAGCAGACTTGCGTCCAAGCCACTTTACCAGCAGGTCGAAGTTTTCACCAGGCTTAAGGCTGAGGTCTTCAGTGGCATTGGAGAATCACCTAGCTTTCCCAAGTCCATTCTTTCCTAAGCTCCTTTCTGAACAGCCTGTAACTCGCTTGAGCCCTGTTCGATCCCTGCTTGCTAAACCTTAGGCATGCTTCTTTCTTCCTCATTAATAGATGGTCTACATTTTGTCACCCATAGTTTCTTTCCCTGCCTTAATGGGACAAACCAATCCAGAACTTCATGGAAAACACTTCCTAAACAATCTCCGTATTTCCATGTACATCCATTCCCAATGTATGCTCAAGTTCCTGCCTAACAACATCATAATTCACTCTCCCCCAGTTAAATAGTTTGCAAAATTATCTGGTCTTGTCCCTGCTCAAGCTACAGTGAAGGTCAGGGAGTTGTGGTCACTGTCCCACCACTAAGAGATCTATCATGCGACCAGGATCATTGCCCAGTATGAGATCCAATATGGCCTATCCTTTAGCTGGTTTGTCAACATATTGTTTCTGGAATCCTTCTTGGATGCATTTAACAAATTCCACCCCATATAAACTTTTCGCACTAAGGAGGTGCCAATCAATATTAGGGAAGTTGAAGTTACATATAGCAACATGCCTGTTGTTTTTTGCAATTTTTCTAAAATCTTTCTGTCAATATACACCTCACTTGTGTCTCTGTCGCAATTTGAGGGTGAAAAAGTCCATAAAATACTCTTTAAATAGAGAGATTGCTCTCTTCCTGTTTCTAACTTCCACCCTCACTGAGTCAGCAGACCATCATAAACACAAGAGATACTGCAAATGCTGGAAATCCAGTAACACTCCAAATGCTGGAGGAACTCAGCAGGTCAGGCAGCATCTATGGAGGGGAATAAACAGTTGACGGGTCCTGATGAAGGGACTGTATATTTTGCTCCATAGATGCAGCCTGTCTTGCTGAATTCCTCCAGTATTTTGTGTGTTGCTCAGCAGACGATCCCTCCACAATGTTCTCCCTTTCTGGAGCTGTGATACTATCCCTGATTAACGATGTCACACCCCATCTCTTTTACCTAGAGACGAGGACAAGACAAACCCTATCCTTGGTTTAAGTGAGAGGTATAGAGCATTTTCAGAAATGTCTTTTTTGATTTCAAATTTACAACATCTAGTTTTTTTGATTTTCAGTTATTGCTTTATTACTAATATATCAAAAACATGATTATGTAAAAAAATGAGCATGTTATAATATACTTACCATGAAAAATGAATGAATAGCTGCAGATGCCCCACTTCGTATTCTGAGCAGTGAACTGAAAACATTTGTTTTGCAACGAAGATGAGGAATTTGTCTTATGTATTCAAAAGAATGCCTTTGCTTGATTTTGAATGGCAAATCCTATGATTGAATACAAACATATACAGTACAAAATATTACAAGCATATCTCTCAGCCAGTTTATTTTGTACTACAAACCTAATATAAGACTTATTCAAAGTAAGTGATCTAGAGTAGAAATAAATCTTTGACTTTTGCTCAAAGTAAATTACCTGAGCAAAGATTATGAATAAGCTCTCGTGCTACAGATACACCGTGAGACTACAAAACAACAATACAAATTTAAGTTTAGTTTTCTTCCCTTTTGATGCCAGACAAAACAAGCTAACAGATAAATGAGCTACATAGAGAAAAGGCTGGAGGAACTCAGCTGCTTAGGCAGCATCTATGGAAATGAATAAACAACATTTTGAGCCGAGACCCTTTTTTCAGGACTGGAGATGAAGGGGAAGGCACCAGAATAAAAAGATGGTGAAAGGGAAGGTGGATGGCTAGAAGGTGATAGTTGAAGCCAGGCGGGTAGGAAAGGTTAGGGCTGGAGAGAAAGGAATCTGATAGGAGAGGAGAGTATACCACAGGAGAAAGGGAAGGAGGGGACCTAGAGGGAGGAGACAGAGAAGAGGTAAGAGGCCAGAGTGGGGAATAGAAGAGGAGGGAAGGGGGAGGGAAAAATCTTTTTACCAGAGGAGAAAGCGAAATTCATGCCATCAAGTTGGAGGCTCATCCAGATGGAATATAAGGTATTGTTCCTCCATCCTGAGGGCAGGCTCATTGTGGCACGGGAGGAGGCCATGGGCCTACATGTCGGAATGGAAATAGGAATCAGAATTAAAATGTTTGGCCACCGGGAATTTCCATTTTTCCTTTTTCAAATGTTTATTAATTTTCACATAGAAGAATACAGAGTACATGAGGATATATATCATGAATAAAAAAAGACAGAATAGTACTGAATACATTATATTTAAATCACACTTGCAATCGCAGTACCCTATATTCATAATCAAACACATACATTAATTAAATTGTGATTTGAATTGTAATAATTTTATTATATTAAAAAAAATCTAAACCCACTACCAAAGTCAAAGCTGTATGATAAAGAAAGAAAGACAGGAAAAAATCCTTATAAATCACTATGTGACGTTATTAGCCAACATCTGTACTTTAACACCAAATCAAAGGTTTTGAAAGTAGTTAAAGAACGGTCCCACAATGTTTGAAAGTCTTGGTTAGAATCAGAAAGTGAACTACAGATCTTCTCTAAATTTAAGCATAACATAACATCACATTACCATTGAGTGTGAGTAGGCGGAGCAACATCCTTCCATTTAAGCAACACCGCCTCCTAGCTATAAGAGAAATAAAAGCCAATCTATGCAAATCAGATATCTCCAATGCTATGCCTTTTTCTCCAACAATACCAAACAAGGCAGTCAAAGGGTTAGGCTTAAAATTTACTTTAAAAAGTACAGAAAAAGTTTAGAATACTTCCTTCCAGTATATTTCAAGACTTGGACATGTCCAAAACATATGGATTAGTGAAGCCTCTCCATTGTTACATCTATCGCAATAGGGAGATATATCCAGATAAAAATGAGATAGCTCGTCTTTGGACATATGGACCCTGTGGACCACTTTAAATTGTAGGAGGGTGTGGCGAGCACATAGTGATGAAGTGTTAAGCTATTTAAAAATTTCATTCCAAGTCTCCTCAGAAACTGAAATCTGTAAATCTTGTTCCCAGGCATTTTTAATTTTGTCTCAAGGAGCCTCTCTTATTCCAAACAACATATCATAAATATTGAATATTGAGCCATTATGAAAAGGTTTCAAATTAGAAATTACATCTAATTAGTTCTTATCAGGACTCATAGGAAATGTAAATAATTGAGATCGCAGAAATTCTCTAATTTGTAGATATCGAAAAAAGTGGGTTTTTGGTAAGCTATATTTAGCTGACAGTTGCTCAAATGAAAAGAGACTTCCTGCAACAAACAGATCCTGGAAGCATTTAATACCCAATCTATCCCATTCTTTAAAAAATACATCAGTCATAGAAGGTTTAAAAAAAACAATTAGAAAAAATGGGACTAGAAAGAGAAAATCTTGATAAACCAAAATATTTTGTAAATTGTAATCAGATTCTCAAAGTATATTTAACTACCAAGTTGTCCGTTAGTTTATTTAAAGATAAAGGAAGTGAGGATCCAAGAAGAGAAATAATAGAAAATGTTTTAACAGAATTAGCTTCTAAAGAGACCCATACTGGACAATCGTCACGGTTAATATAATATGACCAAACCTTAAGATTTCGTATATTAACTGCCCAGTAATAAAACCTAAAATTTGGTAAAGCTAAACCTCTATTCCTTTTAACTTTTTGAAAGCAAACCTTATTTAATTGAGAATTTTTTTTCATAAATACGAAGATAGAATTGAATCAGGAGAATCAAAAAATGACTTAGGAATAAAAATGGGTAAGGCCTGAAAAAGGTATATAAATTTAGGCAGGATATTCATTTTAATAGAGTTAATTCGACCAATCAACAATAAAGAGGTGACCAGGTTGATAGTGCCCTTTTCACATAATTCAATAGAGTAAGAAAAAATTCTTTAAGTAGGTGTTTATAATTCTTAGTAATTATTACACCCAAATGGGTAAATTGATTTCTTACAATTTTAAAAGGAAGCTTAGTATTAATTGAAACCAGATTATTTAAGGGTAAAAACTCACTCTTATGTAAATTCAATTTATAGCCTGAAAACTGGCTAAAGCAGGAGAGTAAAGAAAGCATAGGAAGTAATGAGGTCTCAACGTTAGAAATAAAAAGTAATAGATCATCAACATAGAGCAAAACTTTGTTCGTAGTGTCTCTCCTTAAAATACCGGTAATATCACTAGATTCTTGAAAATCAATAGCTAAGGGTTCTAGAGTCAGATCAAAGGGCTCAAAGGACATCTTTGACTGCTTCCACGTTGGAATTTAAAAGGTTTAGAATTCTGAAAATTAGTAAGAACCCGAGCAGGAGATAAATAAAGTAATTTAATCCATTGAATGAAATTGGCCCAAAGTTAAATTTTTCTAAGGTTTTAAATAAATAATTCCATTCAACCCGATCAAAAGCCTTCTCAGCGTCTAGCGATATCATGCATTCCGATATCTCCTTAGAAAGAGAATACTTAAAATTTAGTAAATGACGGATATTAAAACAGTAATAGCAATTTTTAATAAAACCAGTCTGATCATCAGATATGATAGATGGTAAAATATTTTCAAGTCTACGAGCCAAAACGTTGGGCAGAATTTTAGTATCAACATTAAGTAAAGAAATTGATCTATATGAAGAGCATTCAGTTGGGTTCTTATATATTTTTTTAAGAATAAGCAAAATAGAAGCTTCATAAAAAGATTGTGGCAGCCTACCCAACTTAAAAGGAATCCAAAAAGACAGAACATAAATGAGGTATAAGCAATGAGGAAAAAGCCTTGTAAAATTCTCCAGAAAATTCTCCATCAGGACCTGGTGTCTTCCCTGAGTGCAATGAATGTACAGCCTTGGCAATTTCCTCTTAAGAAATAGGCTGATCCAATTGCTTTCGATTATCAACAGTAAGTACAGGGATGTTTAATTGGTCTAAAAATTATTCATTACAATATTACCTTGAGGAGAGTCAGACCTATAAAATTTAGAAAAAAATTCTCTAAAGGTATCATTTATTTCTAAATGATCAGTTGTCCTATCACCATTAGCTATACAAATTTCTTTAATTTGCCATTGAGCTATAAATGTTTTTAATTGGTTAGCCAATAATTCACCTGTTTTTTCTCCATGAATACAGAATTGACTTTTATCTTTTAGGAGTCGACTTTCAATTGGATATGTTAAAAGATCATATTTAGTTTTAATTTCAACACGTCTTTTATATAAAGCAGGATCTGGAGCCAAAGCATATTTTTGGTCTAATTGTTTCAACTGATTAGCTAAATCAATTCGCTCTTTATTAGCATTTTTCTTAATACTCGCAGTATAAGAAATAATCTGTCACTAATATAGGCCTTAAAAGCATCCCGTATAAATCTAGAAGTCTCTTCTAACATATTCTCTTCAAAAAAAAAGATTTGTTTCTCCAGAAACTTTAAAAAATCCTTATCAGATAGCAAAGTTAGATTAAAATGCCAAAATCTATTTGAGGGAGACCAGGAAGGTTTAAAGACAGAAGCACAGGAGCATGATCTGAAACAGCAATCTCTTCATATTCACAGGATCAAACTAATGGAATCATTTGACTATCAATAAAAAAAATCTCAATCCTGGAATACGTATGGTGAACATCAGAAAAAAAAAACCAAGTACTCCCTATCTTCTGAATGTAAAAATCGCCAAGCATCAACAATACTGCATTTCATTAGGAAAGATTGAATAAATAAACCTGATTTGGTAAGGGCAGCTGGTTTGGAAGATGACCGATCTAAAACTGGATCTAACTAGCAATTAAAGTCTCCTCCCAAAACTAATGAATAAAGACTCAAATCTGGCAAGAGTGGAAAAAAATGCTCAAAGTATCCTGGGTCATCTATATTCGGGGCATACAGATTAGCGAATACCATAATTTATTATCTAATTTTCCTGACATTATAACAAAACGCCCATTAATATCAGGCACTACTTTATGTTGAACAAAATGAACAGTACTATCTATAAAGATTGAAACCACCCCCCTCGATTTCACAAAAAGAGGAATGAAAATACAGCCTTTTCCATCCGCTAACAAGGCGTGGATTGTCACATTTATGTACATGAGTTTCTTGTAAAAAAAACTAGGACCTTAGTTTTTTTTTAATATAGGCAAAAATCTTATTCCTTGTCACAGGGTGACTTAACCCTTTCACGTTAAGACCAAGTAAATTAATAGCTTGATCCATTTTTAATACTATTTAAAAGAAAGGTTAAGATAATGACCATGCTGGAATGTATAATAAAACGATGTTGAACCTTGAGATAAGGTAACCAAGCAACAGATTTGGCTGAGAACCCAATACAGCTTCCAGAAAAAAACCCTCCCTCCCTCCCCTCCCAAAGCCAGAAAGCCAACCACAAATAACGTCACCCCCACAAAAAACTCCTGCTGATTAAACTCCAATCTATATCAAGGTTAGCTGCATTCCAACCTAGACAAAACAACGGAGAACAAAACTTAAACCTCATAAGAAAAACACAGAGAGATTAATTATTGCAATTTCAAAATGATAAAATAATAAATACCCATACTAAGCCTTATTAATAGAGAAAAAACTCAAAAATATGTACAATATAAAATACCAAAAAAAATCAAAATACATGAACACTCAAGGTATTAGCTCATTAAAACCTTATTCTCTTAGTAAAACACTAAAATGTTCAAAAAAAGCGTTAGCTGCAAGGGGTTACCAAGAGTAAGAGAGGCGGATACTCATGCAGAAAGATACTGAGCAATTAATTTTCTGATTCCAAGAATTCTTGAGTATCTTGAACCGAATGGAACCACTTCTTCGAGCCATCCTTCAATATAATTCTGAGCCGTGCGGGATAACGAACAGAAGGCTTGAAACCTTTGTTAAAAAGTTCCAGCATAACCTTTTTAAACTTAGCGCACTCATTCATGACCTCAGGTGAAAAATCCTCGACGATTCTAATCTTTTGGCCTTTATAATCAATCACTCCTCTTCGAAGGGATTCACGAATTAAAAACTCCTTAGTTTGAAATTCATGTAAACAGACTATGGCCGATCTGGGTCTTTCTCCTGGAGCGGGCTCAGGAACCAACGATCTATGCACTCAATCAACCATAGGCAAAGATGATAAAATTTCAGGAAATAATTGTGCCAAAAAAACTTGCAAAGGATTTTGTAGGCTGATCACCTTCAGCTAACTCTTCAAGGCCCAGAATTTTTAGATTCTTTCTTGTTTCTGTTTTCTAAGTCGATAATCTTCTGCGTTAATTTTTCATTAGCCTTCGATTGCTTTTTACAAAGCTTTTATAAGTCATCAATTTTCGCATCCAAGATCGTCAGAGTTGCTTCATTATTTTCAATTCGTTTATCATATTCAACTAAGGCTTTTTGCAGAGAATCCGAATTTGCATCCACCTGTTTAATTTCAGATCTGAGCTGCTAAAATTGTTGCTGGAACTCCTCAGACAATTCTTTTCTGTGTCTTCGAAACAAATCAATAATAGATTCGAAAGATGCAGGAGGATCCTCTTCTTTTCTAGTACCTTTGGCATTCCTTGTAGTCATAGTGAAGCAATATCAAGTATAAGAATAAGGTTTCAAAACAGGTTGGAAACAGTAAAGTAAAATAGGAGCAAGTTCAGAAAGCTGCCGCCCCAGCAGCGACCAGCAGGAAGTCTCCAGAATTTCTATTTTTGGCGGATGGAGCTGAGGTGGTCAAAGCGGTCCCCCAATTTAGAACGGATCTTACCAATGTAGAGGCCATTTTGGAGCACCAGACACAATAGAAGACCACAGAAGATTCACAGGTGAAGTGTTGCCTCACCTGGAAGGATTGTTTGGGTCCCTGAATGAAGGTGGAGGAGATCGTGAATGGGCAGGTGTAGTAGTTGGGCTGGTTGCAGGGATAAGTGCTGGGAGGGTGATTAGTGGGGAGGGGTGAATGGACAGGGGAATCACAGAGGGAGCAATCCCTGCGGAAAGCAGAGATAGGGCGGGAGTAAAGATATGTTTGCTGGTAGGATCCCTTTGGAGATGGTGGAAGTTGTAAAGAATGATGATTAGGATGTGGAGGCTCATGGAGAGGTAGGTAAAAAGAAGAGGAACTCTATCACTGTTAAGATGCCATGAAACGGTGAGCACAGATGTTTGGGAAATGGAGGAGATGTAGGTGAGCATAGCATCAATGATGGAGGAAGGGAAACCCCATTCTTTGAAGGAGTACATCTCTGATGTCCTGGAAAGAAAAGCAGCATCCTGTGAACAGATGTGGCAGAGACAAAGGAACTAAGAAAAGGGATTAGCATTTTTACAGGAGACAAGGTAGGAAGAGGTAGCAAGATAACCATGGGAATCAGTAGATTTATAAAATACGTCTATCGACAGTTTATCTCCAGAGATTGAGAAAGGGGAGGGAGGTGTCAGAAATGGACCAAGTGAATTTAAGGGCAGGATGGAAGTCGGAGGCAAAATTAATGAGCTCACCATGGGTGCATGAAACAGCACCAACGCAGATGGCAATGTAATGGAGGAAGAGTTGGGGAGCATTGCCGGAGAAAGCTTAGAACATGGATTGTTCTATGTAGCCAATGAAAAGGCAGGCAAAGAATGGGCCCATGTGACTGACCACAGCTACCCCTTGAGTCGGAGAAAGTGGAAGGAGCAGAAGGAAAAATTGTTGAGAGTGAAGACTAGCTCTGCCAGTTGAAGGGTGGTGGCGGTAGAGGGGAACTGGTTAGTTCTTTATATTGGAAAAGAAGCAGAGAGCTTCAATGTCTTCTTGATGGGGGATTGAGGTGTATTGGGACTGGTTATCCATGGTGAAAATGAGGCAATCGGAGCCAGGGAATTGAAAGTTAGTGAGGAGATCATGAGCATGAGAAGTGTCATGGAAGAGAATGAACCAAGAGGGATAAAATATAGTCATGAGTTCAGTGGGGCACGAACAGGCAGAAATAATGAGCATACCCTGAAAATTAGGTTTGTCGATCTTGGGTAGGAGGTAGAAATAAGCAGTGTGGGGTAACGGGACTATGAGATCTGTGGTAGTGGATAGGAGTTCTCCAGAGTCAGTGAGGGTCTCAGAAACAGTTTTCCGATGGTCCAGAGTGCGGTCGCTTCAAGGGGTAAATATGAGGAAGTGTCTGAGAATTACTGCCTGGCCTCAGCAAGGTCCGCCACACTACAACAGAATCTCCTTTGTCTGCGAGTTTGATGGTAAGGTTGGAATTGAAGCTGAAAGTGTGGAGGGTAGTGCTTTCAGAGGGGGCAAGGTTTGAGGAGAGAGAAGTGCTAAATTCAAGATGGTTGATGTCTTGTTGGTAATTCAAGGTGAAAAGATCCAGAGTGGGCTGTCCCAGAAGAAGAGGTGGTTGGAGACAGGGGAAGGGGGTCATCAGTCTGGGGTATGGAACTCCTGCCAAATAAGTAGGCTTGGAGACAGAAGCAATGAAAGAAGAACTCGGCGTTGTGGTGGTCATGGACCTCACTGAGGTGTGAGCAAAGGGGAACAAAGGTAAGGCTCTTACCTATGATAAGGTAAATGAGCAAGCTAACTTGCTCTTAGATCTTAGCTAAAACCAGTCATTAGTCAAGGTCATGAGATTCATTTGCTTGGAGTGATACTGCTTCATTTCTTCTTGATCTCTACCGTGTCTCTCTCAGTTGCATGACTGTTTACAACGGAGACTTGAAGAAATATATATACATGTATATATGCATTCCACCCTGACTTAGAAATAAAGCATTATTTTTACAGAGGGGAAAAATCCTGAGATTTGCAGTCCTAATACATCACAGCATCTTCAACCTATGGACTGTGCCATCTATTCAAAAGCAAACTATGTAAACCTTGGAAGTAATAGCCAATTTCTACAAAGAATGGAAACAATGAGATACACCACATGCAGATAAAACAATTTAACTTAGATTCTTTAGGACTACACAAACTTGTAGAAATCATGAACTAAAGATCTAGATTATGCATTTAAGAATAGACATAATATAATAATGGAAGAACAAATATGATAAGTACAAGTAATAGTTGCCAGTGGTAACTTGATTTAAAGATATTAAACACATTCACACAAAAAATGAGAAAAGCTAGCCCAGTGAGGATTAATATATTCCATATTTAAATGATTATGAAGTTTTGCACTTTCAGAACCTCAAAATGAAAAATAATCTTAGGATTATTACATCATTGCACAGATCACAATGCTCTCCATTAAGAGCTTTTTCTCAATTCTTCTTTGTACTTTCCTTCATTTAATATAATGAAATGAACCATTTTCTTTAATGTCCATTAAACAACTCAGCAGAGAAGCTCAAAATTCATTTGAAGACAATTTAAGGACAAAAAGGGACATGGAGGAATGAATAAAGGATCACAAAAATTGCAGATGGTAACACAAGTGCTTTCACAGCCTCAGAAAGTTCCACAGCTATTTTTCTGCTCATGAAACTCATATAGTCACCTTTATAGGAAAACACAACCAGATCCTACAAGCACAGCGAGATGACTTACCAGATCACTTGTTTAATCTGATATAAGAAACAAATATTCATCAGGACAGCTAAAAGAATGTGCTGGGATTTCTAAATCCATCTGAGGGAGAGGGATAAATGGGCCTTTGATTCAGCATTTCATTTTAATGACAGCAACCACCTTCAGTATCATAGAGAATATTTAGTCAAACCTGTATGCTCAAGTTTCTGCCATTTAGCCTGAACTCACTGCTTCCTGAGGTGAAGTTATTACCACTGAGTCATTCCAAATTAAAAAGAATAATAAAAATATTCAATGAAAAAAAATCTAGTGAAAAGAATACTGCAAGATGAAACCCAGACTGAGTATCATTGTTAATGCAGGAAGTACAAAAATCTGTATGGATTTTAATAAGGATTTGATTTGTATTTACAAAATATTGATAACTGATAAATCCTGAATTAAAAACAAGTTGGGTGTTGCTATGATAATTTGACTACAGATAAATACCTAAAGTAAACATACCACAGGATTACATGATCCAATCAATCTGACATTACTTGCTAGAAGTTCTATACTCTGCTTCCTGTGCAGACTCTGTACCAGTTTTCCACAAACTTCAATTGCGCTGCCAAAGGTTACCTTGCTGTAAAACATACAAAAGTTTATATTTTACGCAAGGATCAAAAGAACTATTGAAGATTTGGCAGGAAAAATAAAATGGAATACTGAACTGTGTAGAGCAAGAGTTCCAACATTAAATCCAGAGAACTCAGGAGGTTCCAACTGAACTAGACTTCAGGAGTGCAGAAGCAAGGAAAGTGGCAGCTGGAGAAAATAAAATCAGTATAAGAAACAATAGGAACTGGACAGTCAAGCTCTCAAGACTCCCCCATCATACAAAACCAAGGCTGATCTTCCATTTTAACACCATTTTCCTGATCCATCTGCATATTTCTCAATTCCAAATCTCAGATGGTGATAAGGAGGCATACAAGAGTAAGATAGACTAGCTGGTTGAGTGGCATCACAACGTCAACAAGCCCAAGTAATTGACTGTACACTTCAGAAAGGGTAAGCCAGGAAAACACACATTAATCCTCACTGAGGGGTCAGCAGTGGAAAGGGTGAGCAGTTTCAAGCTGTAGGACATCAACATCTCAGAGGATCTATCTTGGGCCCATACTGATGCAACCATGACAAAGGCAAGCCAGCAACTATAATTCATTAGGAGTTTGAATACATTTGATGAGTCACCAAGATGCTAGCAGGATTCTACAGATGTACAATGAAAGCATTCTGACTGTTTACATTACCACCTAATATGGAGGCTCCATTGCACAGGATCACAAGAGGCTGCAAAGTGTTTTTGACTTAGCCAACTCCATCATGTGCACGACCCTCCCAACCATCAAGAAAATGCCCTCTTTGCATTACTATCATCAGGGAGGAGGTACAGGAGCCTGAAAACCCTCACTGGAATAGATTTTTGAATGGTCCATGAATGCAAGAATACTCTCACTACTCCCCTTTTTACATTAGACTTGAGGCTTAGGAGGAATAATGGTTCTTAACGGTGACTCCTCCTCTAGTATCTTCAGAACCAGCTCTATTTCCACCTTTAGTATCTTTATTTTTCCCTTTCAGGTTTCTTTTGAAGACCCTGACCTGGAGTTGCACACAGGCTTCGGTTCTTTGCGGGAATGAGACCCGTTCTCGGGGTTCCACGACTGGCCGTTATGGGACATGCCAAGGGTTTGGTCTGAGAATCTCAATCATGTTCAGAAGCCTAAGTTCTCGGGGCTCTGGAGAAGGGCAGATCGAGGATCGGTGTCACGGCAGGAGACTCGTGTATCCTCAGGGAGGCCGGAAAATCTTTTGCTGTAGGCCCGAAGACCCGAGGTCTTTGCAATCTTTGGACACAGAGCTAGAAAAAAAGTGACGAAATGGACTTTTAACATCGTAAACCAGCGGGTTGTTGTTATGTCTCCCGCTCGCTGTGAAAATGGGGGGAACCTCCCTCTCCCTTGCCAGGGAGAGAGAGAACCTTTGGTTTGTTGATTGTCAGATGAAATGTGAATCTTTTGGGGTAACTTTGGTCTGCGTCTTTGCTATTGCTTAGCACACACTTGGGTTTGGTGATGGTACTGATGCGCGTTTTCTTTGCTGGTGGGGGGGAATCGTTACTCGCTGCTGCTTACGCGCGGGGAGCTGGGGGGGACTTTGAGGTTCTCACGTTTAACTGTCGTTCATTCTTTGGGGCATTCTCTGTTTTCATGGATGTTTGCAAAGAAAAAGCATTTCAGGATGTAAATTGTATACATTTCTCTAACATTAAATTTACTTTTGAACCTTTGATATTTTTATTGTAACTTATATTAATTGTCTTGCACTGTACTGTTGCCACAAGAAATTCATGACACATGACAGCAATAATAAACTTGATTCTGAGATTTATTATCACCCTACATGACATAAAATTTGCTTTGTGGCAGCAGTACAGTGCAAAGATGTAAAATCACTATAAATTACAAAATATAGTGGACAGTCCAAAAATGTGATGATAGGGGGATAGAAGCCATTCCTGAATTGTACTGTAATATATAGAAACCTATTATCCCAAGTTCTGAATATAATCAAAAACTGAGCCTCCAAGATTTAGTGCCCTGAGTGAAGATGGCTGCTGTTACAATAAGGGACCATTGAGACTGAGACCCTAGTTCTAAGTTCCTGATCAAAAGAAGAAATGTTTTATCTCAGAATTTTGTACATTTCAATAAGGTCACCTTCCATACTTCCAGGGAATTCTGGGTCATCCCAGAAACCAGTGTGGCAAGTGCAGTCCCTCAAAAGCAGCTAAACTGTATCTTAGGCAAGGAGAGCAAAACTGTATGCAATATTCCTGTTACACACACAAAATGCTGGTGGAACACAGCAGGTCAGGCAGCATCTATAGGAAGAAGCACTGTCGACGTTTCGGGCCGAGATCCTTCGTCCTGACTTCCTATAGATGCTGCCTGGCCTGCTACGTTCCACCAGCATTTTGAGTGTGTTGCCTGAATTTCCAGCATCAGCAGACTTCCTCGTGATTGCAAATATTCCTGTTGCAACCTTTTTAAGGCATGATATAATTTTTGCAATATATCTTTATTCTTATATTCTAATCTTCTTTCAATAAGGCCAAAATGCATTTACTTTCCTAATTACCCACTGAACCTCAATGAAAGAAGAAAATAAGGTGTTTTTGTAAACTAATAGAATATATTAACAAATTAACCTTTCAAACAACTTAGAAATACATGTTCATCAGAAATTTACAAAAATATTTCATTTTCCACATAGCCTAATACAGATTTTTTTCGGGTGTTTGCCAGCAAGTAATGCCTGGGCCCTAGCAGAGATATTTAAAACAGCCTTAGCGATGGGAGAGGTACCAGAGGATTGGAGGATAGCCAATGTTGTCCTGCGGTTTAAAAAAGCCTCTGAACATAAACCAGAGAATTATAGACTGGTGAGTCTGACATCAGTTGTGGGAAAGTTATTGGAAGGTATTCTTAGGGACTGAATATTCAAGCATTTGGATAGATATAGACTGATTAAGGATAATCTGCACTGCTTGCCTAACCAATCTTATAGAGGTTTTCGAGGAAGTTACCAGGAAAGTGGATGAAGGCAAGGCAGTGGATATTGTCTACATTGTCAAGGCATTTGACAAGATCATAGATGGGAGGCTAAGTCAAGAAGTTTAAGTTGATTACCATTCAGGATGAGGTAGCAAATTGGATTAGACATCGGCTTGTGGGAGAAGCCAGAGAGTGGTAGTAGAGGGTAGCCACTCTGTCTGGAGGCCTGTGACTAGTGGTATGCTGCAGGGATCAGTGCTGGGTCCTTTGTTGTATATCAATGATCTGGATGATAATATTGTTAACTGGATCAGCAGATTTGCAGATGACACAAACACTGGGGGTGTCGTGGACAGTGAAGAAAGCTATCATGGCTGGTAGAGGGATCTGCACCAGCTGGAAAATGACACATGGAATTAATGCAAATAAGTGTGAGGTGTTGCACTTTGGTAGGACTGACCAGGGTAGGTTTTACACAGCGAACCAAAGGGCACTGAGGAATGTCGTAGAACAAGGGGATCTGGGAATACAGGTTGATAATTTGCTGCAAGTGGCTTCACATGTAGGTAGTGTCATAAAGAAATCATTTAGCACGTTGCCCTTCATAAATCAATGTATTTAGTAAAGGATTTGGGTGGTTATGTTGAAGTTGTTTAAGATGTTGGTGAGGCCTAATTTGGAGTATTGTGTGCAATTTTGATCACCTACTTACAGAAAAAATGTAAACAAGGTTCAAAGAGTACAGAGAAAATTTACAAAGATGTTGCTGGGTCTGGAGAACCTGAGTTATAAGGGAAGATTGAATAGGTTAGGACTGAATTATTGAGAGGAGATTTGAGACATATGCAGAATTATGAGGGGTATATTTAGGGTAAATGCAAGCAGGCTTTTTCCTGCTTTTTGAGGTTGGGTGGGACAACCAGAGCTCATGTTTATGGGTGATAGGTAAGAAGTTATAGGGAACATGAGGGGAAACTTGCTCACTCAAAGGGTTGTGAGAATGTGGAATGAGCTGCCAGCACAAGTGGTGTGTACAAGCTTGATTTCAATGTTTAAGAGAAGTTTGGATGGGTACATGGATGGTAGTGTATGGAGGGCTATGGTTCTGGTGGAGGTCGATGGAATTAGGCTGTTTAAGTAGTTTTGGCATGGACCAGGCTGAAGGGCATGTTTCTGTGTTGTACGTCCTGATGACTCTATGATAATTGGAACAATGTTCAAGCATTACACAAAAATGTAAATGTAAAGGAGCCCCCTCCTTTACTCTCTATACACCCGTGACTGTGCTGCCACCCACAGCTCCAATCTAATTAAATTTGCAGATGATACTACATTGATTGACTTTATCTTAAATATTAATGAGGCAGCCTACAGAGAAGTGATCGCCCTGACACAGTGGTGTCAAGAAAACAACTCTCCCTCAATGTCACAAAAACAAAGGAGCTGGTTGTACACTACAGAAGGAACGGAGACAGTCTAACCCCTATTGGTATCAATGGATCTGGGGTTGAGAGGGTGAACAGCTTCAAGTTCCTCAGTATACACATCAACAAGGATCTCGCTTGGTCTGTACATACCAGCTGTGTGGTGAAAAAAGCACAACACTGCCACATTCACCTTAGACGGCTGAAGAAGTTCAGCATGAGTCGCCAAATCCTAAGGACTTTCTACAGGGGCACAATTGAGAGCAGCTAGACTGGCTATTTCACTTAATCGCAGGGCTCTGCAGCGAGTGGTATGGACAGCCACTATTTCTCACTATTCAAGACATTTGCAGTGACAGGTGTGTAAAAAGGGCCCAAAAGATCATCGGGGACCTGAGTCACCCCCAACCACAATGTTTTCAAGCTGCTGCCATCCAGGAAACTGTACCAGAGAATTAAAGCCAGGACCAACAGGCTCCGGGTCAGCTTCTTCCAGCAGGACATCAGACTAATTAATTCACACTGACAGAATTGTATTTTTAAGCTATATTGACTGTTCTGTTGTATATCTTACCATACATACTATTTATTACAAATTACTATAATTTGCACATTCAGACTGAGACGCAATGTAAAGATTTTTATTCCTCACAGATGCGAAGGATGCAAGAAATAAAGTCAATTCAATTCAAAATGTGCCTCCTGATCAGTACACCAAATTAATTCAAAGCCACATACGATTGAGCACCCTAATTATCATATTTATTATAATTAAAGATTATTGTCTAAACAAATTGGTGTTGTAACTGGCAGGTATTTGCTTGGTGACTGTGCTTGAAATTCCTCTTTAGCTGGAAGTGTTCACCTATTAATTTCAAGATTGACAGGCTAAAACGTTAGTAAGCCAAGTTCAACACACATACTCATGCTGGTGTTTTCTGCATTTCAATTCTATGCTGCTTTATCAGTTAATAAATAACTTAATAGTTTAATGATATTAGTTAACTTAAGAAAGCTATTTTGTGCAGAGCCAGCACATTTTCCCTTAGTCTTGCGAAATGGAATATAATTTTGATTTATTTATTGAGATAGTGTGGAATAGGCCAGCAATTCCCTGAGGGACAATTTTCAATGACCAATTAACCTACGAACTGGCATGTCTTTTCACTGTGGGAGGAAACCAGAGCACTGCTGCACTACTGTAGTACCCAAAGAATCCATTTAATGTCTCTCAACATTCTCATCATCTCCTCTACATACTCGGGGACCTACCAATCCAATGGAATACGGGAGGAAACTGAAGCCCCCTGGGAAAAGCACACAGTCACAGGGAGAAGGTGCAGACTGCACACACAGACAGCACAGGAGGTGGAGATCAAATCCAGGTCTCTGGGCAGTGAGGCAATGGCTCTACCCACTGTGCTGCATTCTCACAACTGAAGAATCAGAATCATCACTGATATACATAATGAAATTTGTTGTTGCACTGTTAAATTTGAGGAATGATCAAGAAAATTGGAGAAGCTTTTTGAGATTAATGGGGCTTTAAATTGAATTTGCAATGTAATGTACATCTACGATCTAGCACAAGCAGCCATGGATACATTTGTAATCCAATATGTTTCAAAAAGTATTGCCATCTCAGCACAATGGTGGTGTCACTGATGGAGGGGTTTCATTGCAAGACAAAAAAGCTGTAAACTCCACTAGCTCCACAATTGATTTGGAGGGCAGAAAACATCAACAGCTCCAGTTGGGCTGAATCAATGTGCTACCACATCCTGGGAATGATTTAACAAAGAGCAACATCCCACTCTATAGGCAAATACATGCAAAATAGTTATGTTTCATAAAAATAATGCAATTATGTCTTTTGATACTTTATCAGTCTCAGACTTGTAACAGCATAAGTGACATGACCAAAATAATAATTATACTTATAATATTAATAATAAATTGGAAAATGTGCACTGAACACAGTAACAAAAACTATACTATCCCAATGCCCTAAGTTCTGGTTAAGAATGATAAAGTTATAAAGAGATTAAAATGTTATTTAGTTGTTCAGAAGCAGCTATGGTAAAACATGAAAAATTATATTCTTCCAGAAAAGTTCTTTTTATCTATTTAAAAAATAACTGAATAGAAACTAAAATAGTAAATGTCTGAAACAATACATTGATTGATCCATTCAGTCATTCGGAAAAGCTCATGTTATGCAAATTATTAATGATCACAATTTGGGATTTAATTGCATAATCTATTCAATTACAAAGTTGGTACAAACTTTAAGGTGTGCATTATCAGATAATTGACTGTACTTAAGTTACTTGCAAAAGATCCCGCTACACAATTTAAAGAGCAGCTAAGAAGTTCCCTTGTGTCGGACCAATCAAAAATATATTAATTGGCTCTTGATTTAATTTGTGTTTGTAGTAGGATGTAGTGTTTAGTGTCTGCATTTCAAAAAATAACTTATTACTAGAGAAGTGCTTTGTAAGGTCTTGAGGACATAATTACATGTTTTTAATTTCTCTTTGTTTTTAATACTATTATGCAAGAGGTGTCCTTTAGAACAAAAGGGTAAACTTTATACCTTACGTAAAACATTTAGAAATATTCCACTGCATTTACATTATTGGAAGAGAAATAATCCTGTTCTCTCACCTGATATCTAAATCTGGAGGTGCCACTATCTGAAGACTTTGCAGTGAACTCCCATCATTAATATGCAAAAATGTAATGTCCTTCTGTGCACGTACCGACCGTATCCAACCCTTCAAGATAAAAAGCATCAGGCAGAAATAATTTTCAAAAGAAGTGGGTGTGAAGAAAAATAAGCCCCAGGTTTATTATACAAAATGTAATATGTAAGTGATTTATTTTAATGGACACATATTACAATAAATAAACACAATATTCTAAATAACATCAACTGCTGCTGTTCCACTGCCATCATCGCACCCCCGACAACTTCAGTAACACCCACTACCAGCATTAATGTTTTATTGCCAAATAAAATTACACAGCATTTTTTACATAGAAATTTCTTTGCAACTGAATGGGCAAATGTTATCGTTTCTCAATGACTAGAATCAAAATTATGGACTTAAGCACATGGGCCGAGTTCATGCTGGCATGAATTCACATAGAAATACATCCACATCACCTAGGTCTTTCAATATTCAACAGGTTTCAATGTGATCTCCCCTCAACATTCTGAACTCCAGTGAGTACAGACCCAGAGCTGTCAAACATTCATCTTATGTTAACCCTCTCACTCCACTATCTCTGATATAAGGCGTTTCCTCCATCCTAAGGAGAGAGATTATTCTTTTTTCTCACATGTTCACCATACCTTCACTAGAATTGATTATTTCTTACTCGATAACCAACTTATTCCATTTGCCCACTCTTGTGACTATCAGAATATACTGATCTCTGACCATGCCCCAATTACTCTCTCTCTGAATTTGCCTGGTCTCCCTCAGAGGAATAAACACTGGCGGTTTGATTCAACTTTACTATCGAATGATGATTTTTTAAAATTTATTAAGGATCAGATAACCTTTTATTTTAACACTAATACATCACCTAAAGTGCCATCCCAGATCGTCTGGGATGCCATGAAAGCATATCTGAGGGGGCAAATAATCTCTTACACAGCAAATCTCAACAGAAGATCCCGTGCAGATCGATTAGACCTCATTAACCAGATTAAAGAATTGGATCAAATATATGCCCAAACTAAGGACCCTGAATTATAAAAGAAGCGTGTTGAACTCCAAACTAAATTTAACCTTCTGTCCACTCAACCTGTCGAACGCCAACTTCTCGAAAGCAAGAGTCGCTTTTACATTCATGGGGATAAGTCTAGTAAATTCCTAGCCAATCAGCTGAGGCGTTCCAAAGCCAAACAACATATTACAAAGATCCGGAAGGAGAACGGAGACTTTACATCGGATCATTTAGAAATTAATGACGCATTTAAAATTTTTTATTCTCGGCTTTATTCCTCTGAATCTCTGAATGACAATACCTCTGTTGATCAATTTTTACAGAATCTGAATATCCCCTCACTTTCATCTGATTTCAAAGCCAAACTCAATGCACCTATGTCATTAGAAGAAATATCTACTGCAATTTCTGCACTGTCCTCAGGGAAATCTCCTGGACCTGATGGGTTCCCTGCAGAATTTTATAAATCATTCTCTTCTCTTCTTTCTCCTCAGTTACTTTCAGTACTATCTGACTCATTTAATTACGGCAAATTGCCACCCTCTTTCAGTGAGGCATCTATTATTCTTCTTTTAAAAAAGGGCAAAGATCCAACAGAGTGTACCTCGTATAGGCCGATCTCTCTGCTCAACGTTGATGTAAAGATCTTAGCTAAAGTTTTGGTTCATAGATTAGAAACTGTCCTTCCCTCCATTATCTCTGATGACCAAACAGGCTTTATTAAAAACCGTTTCCCTTTTTCTAACATTCGGCGTTTATTTAATATCTTATACTCACCTCCAACTGGGATTCCTGAATACGTTATTTCCCTCGATGCACAGAAAGCATTTGATCGTATAGAGTGGAACTACCTTTTTGCAGTTTTAGAAAAATTTGACCTTGGCCAAAGTTTCATCTCTTGGATCCAATTGCTGTACCTGAGTACTACTGCCTCTGTTTTAACCAATTTTCAGAAATCCCAAGTATTTAATCTCAAACGTGGCACCTGCCAGGGATGCCCCTTAAGTCCCTTTCTCTTTGATTTGGCTATGCAACCTCTGGCGATAGCATTTCGAAACTGCCCCGTATTGACTGGGATTTGGAGAGGGGGTGTTGAGCATAAAGTTTCTCTCTATGCTGATGACTTATTACTCTTTCTCTCAAATCCGTCTACATCCTTACCTCTAATGTTTTCACTTCTTGACCAGTTTAGCCAGATCTCTGGCTATAAACTTAATTTACATAAGAGTGAACTTCTCCCAATTAATAAAGAAGCACAAGAACTAACATTCCATGATCTCCCTTTTAAAGTAGTCCATAATCAATTTACTTATCTTGGAATTACAGTCACAAGGAAGTTTAAAGATCTCTTTCATGAAAACTTTGCCAATCTTTCATATGCTATAAAACAGAGTCTGGTACAATGGTCACCTCTATCTTTGTCTTTGGTAGGTCGTATTAATGATGTTAAAATGTATGTTCTCCCCAAATTTTTATACCTATTTCAATCTATCCCAATTTTTATTCCTAAATCTTTTTTTGATTCCTTAGACTCTATTATTTTGTCATATCTGTGGCAGAATAAGCGCTCTAGAATTAATAAAATCCATCTCCAAAAATCTAAAAAAGATGGTGGCATGGCTTTACCTAACTTTCGTTTATATTATTGGGCAGCTAATATACGTTGTGCTACCTTCTGGTCTTTCTTCCATGGCCAACCCGAATGCCCTAACTGGGTGGCGATGGAGCTGAGCTCCACGAAAGAATTATCTATCTCTGCACTTCTTGGCTCTGCACTCCCTAGTAGCCTGCCCAGATCAATAGCTAATCCTCTTGTTAGACACACTTTGCATATATGGGCTCAGATCAGGAAATGCTATGGTTTCCAGGGGTTTTCCGTTTCCAGCCCTATTGCTCATAATCACCTTGTTTTACCTACTACATACGATTCAGCATTCCAGGTTTGGTATAGGAAGGGCATTAGACATTTTGAAGATCTTTTCATTGCTAATCGCTTCGCTTCTTTTCAGCAAATCTCTGTTAAGTTCAATCTGCCCAAAGCTCATTTTTTCAGATATCTCCAAATCCGACACTTTATGCTCCTTTAATTCCTAACTTTCCTGAAATGCCTGCGAAAAATGCTATGGACCTATTTCTTTCCATGAATCCACTAGGGAAAGGCTTAATATCAATCATCCGAGATAAACTAGCAGCCTTACGACGGGCCCCCATGGATAAAATCAAAATGGCCTGGGAGCAGGATTTAAATATCTCCTTATCTGAGGAGAGCTGAGATTCAGTTCTCAAATTGGTTAACTCAACCTCTCTTTGTGCTCGCCACTGTCTTTTACAGTTTAAGATTGTTCATAGAGCCCATTTGTCTAAATCTAAACTATCTCGATTCTACCCTAGCGTTAGTGCACTCTGTGATAAATGCAAGAGGGGCGTGGCCTCTCTCATCCATATGTACTGGTTCTGTCCTAGCTTGGAGAAATTCTGGAAAGATGTCTTCACTACGTTATCGTGTATTCTGAATCAGCACCTAGAACCAAACCCCTTAATTGCTCTGTTCGGTTTTTGGGGTGAGACAGATTTATGTCTGGGTCCGACCAAATGCCGAATATTATCCTTTGCCTCTCTCCTGGCAAGACGCTTGATCCTCCTCAGATGGAGAGATGTTGCCCTGCCCACTCATGCTCGATGGCTTAACGACATCATGGCCTGTTTGGACCTCGAAAAAATTCATTATTCAGTTCTCAATTCAGATCTAAAGTTCCATAAGGTCTGGGGACCTTTTATCGAGTACTTTCATAACCTTCCTCCTGACTAGGGTTTTTTTTTCTTTTCGGTCCCTTGCTTTCAGCTCCCTTTATTTTCTCTGGTAGAAGGCATTATTACCCTCTGTTGCTGAGTGTATTCACAGTCTGGGAGTTTAGCTGTCCTGACTTATACTCTCTATATTGTGTTGTGGTTGGTCTGGAGTTGCTGTTGTTTTTTCTTGTGTTGTGGGGCTTGGGGAGGACACTAAGCTTACTTGTCTTTAATTCAGGTGCTTTTTTTTTGCTAAATTCTCTTCCTTTGTAGCATATTGTTATTGTATGTTTAATTTTGCATTGTTTTAATGTTCCTCATTGGGATTTGGGGTTTTTAATTTGTAAAATGTTTTGAAAAACTAATAAAAAAAAAAATTTTTAAAAAAAGAAAAAAAAACCCTCTCACTCCAGGAAACATTCTCGTGAACAACCTCTGAACCCTCTACAAAGCCAGCATACTTTTTCTCAGATAAGGGGCCCAAAACTGCTCACAGTATATGGCCTTACAAATGCCTTAAAAAGCCTCAGCATTATATCCTTGCTCTTATATCCCAGTCCTCTAAAAATTAATGCATTTGCCTTCCCTACCACCGACTCAACCCATTAAGTTAACCTTTTGAAAATCCTCCAAAAGAACTCCCATGTCCCTTTGCACCTCTGATTTTAGAACTTTCTCCCCAGTTAGAAAATAATCTAAGCCTTTATTCCTTCTAATAAAGTGCACGACCACACACTTCACAACACTATATTCCATCTGCCACTTCTTTGCCCATTCTCCCAATCTGTCTAAGTCCTTTTGCAGACTCCCCGCTACCTCAACACTGACCCTCCACCAATCTTTGTATCATCTGCAAACCTGGCCACAAAACCATTAATTCCATCAACCAATCACAAAAGCCAGTCAGCCAATCCATCCATGCTTGTATCTCTTCTGTAGTACTATGTTAAGCAGTTTCATGTAGAGCATCTTGAAAAAGCTCTTCTGAAAACTCAAGTTACCATTCCCACACTCTCCTTTGTCTATCCTGCTTGTTATTTCCTCAAGGAATTCCAACAGATTTGTCAGGCAAGATTTCCCTTTAAGGAAACCACACTGACTTTGACCTACTTCATCAGGTGCCTCCAAGTACCCTAATATCTTATCCTTAATAATGGACTCCAGCATCTTCCCAACAACTGAAGTCCAGACTAACTGGCCTACAATTTCCTTTCTTCTGCCTCCCTCCCTTCTTAAAGAGTGGAATGACAGTTGCAATTTTCCAGTCCTCTGGAGTCATTCCAGAATCCAGTGATTTTCAAAGATCATTATTAATGCCTCCACTATATCTTCAACTACCTTTTCAGAACCATGGGATGTAGTCCATCCAGTCCAGGTGACTTTACTACCTTCAGACCTCTTAGCTCCCAAGCACCTCCTTCTTGGTAATAGCAATTACACTCACTTCTGCCCACTGACACTCAAATCTCTGACATACTGCTAATGTCTTCCAGTGAAGACTGATGCAAAGTACTTAAACTCACCCACTATTTCTTTGTTCCCATTACTACCTCTCCAGCATTGTTTTCCAGAGGTCCAATCTCCAGTCTCACCTCTCTTTTACTCTTTATATATCTGAAAAATCCTTTGATGTTTTTGGCTAGCTTCCCTTCACATTTCATTTTATCTCTCCATTTGTTTGCTTTTTGTTACCTTCTGTTGTTTTTTTTAATGTTTCCCTACTCCCAAATAGTTTCCACCAACCTAAAATCTCATTAAAGCTAGAGAGCTCAAAGTCAAAAAATTGAAGCATATTTGAATACAACCGTAGAGTTACAATATGATACTGCTTGTTGGCTATGTGGCAGATTAGCCACATTCGAATCAGAATTACTATCACTGACACCATGCAAAATTTGTCTTTTTTTGTGGCAGCTGTACAGTGCAAAGACATAAAAATCAGTAAACAGAAATAAATAAATAGGGCATAAAAAAGAGCAGCAAGGCAATGCTCATGGACCATTCAAAAATCTGATGGCAGAGAGGTTGCTCCAAAATCATTGTATGGGTCTTCCAAGTCCCTGTACCAGCTTCCCAATGGTAGAAGCGAGAAGAGGGCATGTCCTGAATATTGTGGGTCACCTTAATGATGGATGGCACCTTCTCATCACCTCTTGAAAATGTCTTCACTGACGGAGAGGTTTCTGCCTTTGATTGTGCTAGCTGAGTCTGCAACTGCTTACAATTCTGAACATTGGAGGCTGTAATGCAACGAGTCAGAAAACTCTCCATCTTTGAAAATTAGCAAGAATTTTTGGTGACATACTAAATCTCCTCAAACATCTAGTGAGGCTCTCCTCCCCTTGTGGTATCAACATGCACCTGATCAAGGGTTATAAGCAATAATTACCATAGCCAAGTATGTAAGCAATTTCACTGTATCCTGGTTAACTCATCATATCTTAAACTCAGCCCCAAACTGTGTGTCTATCTTTGTATCTTCCCGTTAAGTGGAAATATAATATTTCTGTTTTACTGATTGCTATACATACTTTAAATGGAAAAATACTTGCTTAATAAATTCGAAGAAATCTGCAGATGCTGGAAATTCAAACAACACACACAAAATGCTGGTGGAACACAGCAGGCCAGGCAGAATCTATAGGGAGAAGCGCTGTTGATGTTTCGGGCCGAGACCCTTTGTCAGGTCTGACGAAACGTCAACAGTGCTTCTCCCTATGTATGCTGCCTGGCCTGCTGTGTTCCACCAGCATTTTGTGTGTGTTGTTTGCTTAATAAATTGCCAGTCCACTGAGATTCTACTGGAAAACGTGTAGGTTCAGGATTTTATGAGAGCTGAAGCATTCATCTATGATAAAGTTGACAGGGAGTTCAATGAGATGTTAAAAATGTGGGCCATAAGTAGTGCACACTTTTACCCTCAGCAGTGATGTCCGTAACCAAGAGCTATTTTTTTAAAAAGGGGCAAGAGATTTAAATGGGGCTTGCAGAATTTTTTTCCACCAGAGCATGGTTAAAATCTGTCACACGAAGGTCGGATAAATATTTATAGCAGACAAGATGCAGTGCTTCTTTCTGTAATATTCCTCTAAATATCCTTTGTTCCAGAACTGCCTCTCCAAGAACTACTTCACTAATGATTCAAAGACCAGACGAGGAAGGGTAGATGTATCTGTCCCTGTAATTCAAGCAGAGGAAACATTCCCCAGGTTCCCGCGATAGGGCCCTCACTCTGCAAGGCTGGCGCAGTTACCTGGACCCGCACTGCCTCTTGCTCGCTCTGGCTCGCCGCTCTTGAGAGCGCCTCACTGACTTTCAGTCTGGAGTCACTGGTGTAGCCATTGAGCAAGCACAGAATGCTCTTTGGCCACGAACCAGCACGGACATCAAACAACCGGCTCCGCCACATCGGATCAACTCAATGCATCTGCGCAGGCGCAACGCCATTCACTCCGTGAAGAAGCGTACAAAGCCGGGACTGGTGCGGAAGAATGCACATGCGTACAAAGGTGGGACCAGTACGGCGGTATGCGCATGCGTATAGAGCCGGGACCGGTACGGAAGAATGCGCAAGCGTACAAAGCCGGGACCGGTGCGGAGGAATGGGCATGTGTCAAATACAGGTAGAAGGAAAATACGCACGTGACCACACACCTCTACCCCTGATGGGGGAATGGAGGTTTACTCCTCCAGCCACGATCAGGAGGGCCTTAAACTTCTCCGCCTCTGTGGTGAACTACATATACCTGTCTGGACACGCTCCCCCGCTGACTGCTCCCACAGACCCCGTGGGGAAAAAGGCAATTGGAGACACCGCCCCAGCCTCAGTCTCCAGGATGTAGTGTGGTGGCACACTTTTAGCCCTTAAGTCAAAAGGGTTACTGGTCTCTCGATGGCAGGAGGTCCTCCCCGAGGCACTCCACTCTATCCGCTCTGTTATGTACGTCCACCAATGCCACCCCTCACGAGCGCCTCTTTTCTTTTCCCAGGAAGTCTGCCACTGGGACCACCCTACCAGCTTGGCTGACATCCCCAGGGCCAGTGCTGCTCCGGAAACATGCGAGGAGCAATAAATACTCCCCGCTGGTCGAGAGGGTTCACCTTCTACATGCGAACCCCCCAGTATGCCTACGTGGTCTTACCTGATGGGCGGGAGGACACGGTCTCCGTCTGCGACCTGGCACCCGCAGGAGCAGCAGACCACTACCCCGAACACTCCACGGTAACTATGAACCCTGTACCTGAGGTGACACCGCGCACACCAAGCCCTACACAGACTCCTCACGACACTCCTATACCAGGCGTCTCGCACACGCATATACCAGGCGTATATGCACACACATGAGGGATCACTGACGCCTAGTGGGCTGACACCTCCAGTCAGGCCGGAACTATTGGAGTATAAAAGTTGCATTGTTTGCTGTGTAACCAAAACTATGTAGTCAGCTTTGAACTTGCTATTTGCTTTGCATGTATCCAATTTAGTAGGAGAATGAAATCTTAAGAATGTAGAAGACAATGGTGTGTTAATGAGAGGTAGCTAAGAGATGTAGATTAGAACATGATTAAGTCAATGGGTAGAAACAATAGTGGCGGATGTACGTGTGATACGCAACTATAGACCGATTGGATATGCTAATGCAACTAAACCAGGAGATTGCTATAAAAAATGCTATGTACAAGGATCGGTGGGCAATCAGCGACTAGCTCAATGATTGTCTCAGCTTTGATTTGCAAATTAAAGTTTAATACTTATTGAAGAATCTTCTGCGTCTCCTGGTCGTTTGTGGGGCACGAGAAACCACGACAGAATCAGCACAATCACAGTCTCTAGTGCAATCACAGCCGGTGCTACGTAGATCACAGCGATAGATTTGACCACCTGATAGACTTAACCTGTATATATACTTGTAAGAAACTTCGCCCCATGGGGACTCTCTTTTAAAACAAAGGGGGGGGGTGAATGAGGTGAACGACATATACCTGTCTGGACATGCCCCCCTGCTGACTGCTCCTGTGGCTCCTCCCACTGACCATGGCTCCTCCCACAGACCCCGGTATAAAGGCAATTGGAGACACCGTCCCGGCCTCAGCCTCCAGGATGTAGAGTGGTGGTCAATTGCTGCTTGTTCTTTCTTCCAGTCAATAAAAGCCTATATCTTGCCTCACGTCTCCGAGAGTTATTGATGGTGCATCAGCCTCTTTCTGGACAACAGACCCAACCAGTTCCCCTCCACCTCAACTCTCCTCCTCTGGCAGAACTGGTCCTCACTTTCAGTAATTTCTCTTTCTCCTCCCATTTTCTTCAAACCAAAGTGTTATGTTACATCTGTTTAAACGTACCATGGGTTAACAATGAAGAATCATATTCTGGAAGAATTAGAGAACTTTTCTTTACAGTAATACGCAAACACGTCTTAACCCAGCCACATGCTGGAACATTCTAGCAATCCCCCGCATGCTCAACGCTCTGTCCAATCACGTACTGGAACATCATTGAACGAGGTATCACCACACAAGGTTTAAACATGGGTGTCAGCTATGCCTGCCTATTTGTCGATACATGGGACAGCCTAAGTTCCAAGCCTACACGTGTATCACTCTCCAACTCTTCCTATACTACATCGATGGTTGCGTTGGGGCTGCTTCCTGCACCCATGCCATGGCCATCGATTTAATCTTTGCCTCCAATTTCCACCCCTCAAATTTACTTGAAGATTTCCTCTTGTCCTCACCTACCATTCCACTAGCCTCTGTGTCCAGCATATCATTCACCATAACTGCTACTATCTCCACCAAGATCCCACCATCAAAAACGTCTTTCCCTCAAGCCCCCTCCCCACTTTCTGCTTTATGCAGGGATCCCTATGTGACTTCCTTCTCCATTCATCCCAACCTTCTGATCACCCTCCTGGTACTTACCCTTGCAAACAGAACAAGTGCCACACCTGCCCCTACACCTCCTCCCTTCCTACCATTCAGAGCCCATAACAGTCCTTCCAGGTGAGGCAGCATTTCACCTGCGAGTCTGTTGGGGGCCATCTCCTGTATCCGGTGCCCCCGGCGTGGCCTCCGGTGTGACCTGACCTAGACCGGAAGACTACTTCACTGAGCACTGATGCTCCATCTGCTAGAAAAAGCAGGATATCTCTGTAGCCACCCATTTCAATTCTGCCGTGATAAGGCCACACTCAGGTTGAAGGAGCAACACCTTAAATTCTGTCTGGTTTGCCTTCAACCTGATGGCACCAACATCAATCTACCAAACTTCCAGTAATTACCCACTTCTCCTTCACCATTCCCCATTCTTGTTTCCCTCTCTCATCTCAACTCCTTCCCTTCCCATCATTTCCTCTGGTGCTCCTCATCCTTCCCTTTCTTCCATGGTCTTCTGTCCTCTCATATCAGATTCCCCTTTTTCCAGCCCTTTTTTGTCTTTCACCAATTAACTTTGCTCTTTACTTCACCCACTCCCCCTCTCCCCTACCTCCTTGTACTTTGTCCTCCCCTCCAACCACCTTCTTACTCTGACCACATCCCTTTTTCCAGTCCTAATGAAGGGTCTCGGCCCAAAACATCGACTCTTTACTCCTTTCCATAGATGCTGCCCGGCCTGCTGAGTTCCTCCAGCACTTTGAGTGAGTTGCTTTGGATGTCCAGCATCTGCAGATTTTGCTGTGTTTGCGTCAAATAGAAGTCTGCTATGGAGTCAGTGTTACGTGGGTGGAGAAGGTTGGTCTTTAGAGCACTGCAATGCACAATGCAGGAGAGAAAAATCAGACGTGATGAGGAAAGACAAATGAAAGCCTCACATGGAATTTCTTAGTTGACATGGTGACCACAGTAATTCTTTAAAATTGTCTGAAGGCTTTGAACATTAAAAAACAACAAATGCTGGAACTCAATGTTACAGAAAACACCTGGACATGATGCAACTGTGTGAAGTGTAACAGTCAACAGTTCAAGTCAGAGACCCTTTGTCAGAACTGAAAAGGTGAAAAGAGCTTATGAAGCTTTGGGGAGGGTGGGGTGGGGAGGGGGTAGCTGTCTTTTACCAATTAGTTCACCATCATTCTGGGACACACACAGTCTTTCCATATAAAGCAGTGTTTCACTTGCACTTCTTCCAATATGGAGAATTGTATCTGGTGTTTATAAATAGGTCTCCTCATCACTGGAGAAACCAAGTCAACTTGGGTGATCATTTTGCGTATCTTGGTTGTTCTTCCACTTGTCACTTTAATTGTCCATTCCACGTCCACTCTGATTTACTGGTCTGTTGTCTCCTGTACTTTCACAGTGATATCCAAAGCAGGCACGGAGAATAGCACCTCATTCTCCATCTGAGCATTGAAAAGTACAGCTTGATTTTTTTGTACTGTATCAGTCATCCTCAGTAATCTTAGCTCATCTTATTTTTACCCCATCTTATTTTATTTCTGTGCATTCTTAGTCTTTGCTTTACGTGATGGGATTATAAATGGATTCCAGTCATAGATGTTAAGCATGCCAAGCCTGACCTTCAAATTTGTGTCAATGGAAATGGCATACAAGAATTCCAGAGAACTTTGTTCACCACATGCAGTAGGCACAGCTGCATTCAAAATAAGTCCTTAGCTATTAAAAGAAGCCTGTAGTGTACTAGAGAGACCAGCTGGAATAGCTCCTACTGTTGCAAAGTCTAAACTGTAGCCTAGTCCAGTCAATAGGCAAATAATTCAATTGCTAAAAACTGACGGATTTCAGCAGCCTTTAAATCCAAAGCTAAGACAAGTAACAAAAATAGTTTCAGTGGCTTTTCAACAGAGCACCAGGAGAATTTTATTATTTGACTGTTTATGCCTGAACAACAGCAAATGGACAGACTATTGAATAAAGTATTCATTAATAGCCAGGTGCAAATTGATATTGCCACAGGTAACTTACTAATAAGTTAGGATGCTTATTTTAACATGTTCAGCAATTTAATATTGATGAAAGGTATCTTCACACTGAAAGCTTACTCTATTGGGGTTTACAGAAATCACTTCAAATACAAAGCATGATGAAACACTACAGGTAGTGAGTATGGTTACCAATCATTGCAGCTGACAGTGAAAGCTGACTGACTTTAGTGCTGAAGACTGGCTGGGACAATTCAAACTAACTTAGCTTCAACGTTACACCTTCATATTTTGTTGGAAAGGAATGGCAATAAGTATAACATAACAATTTTGTATAATAGGATACAGTGTTAAGTTGAGTCTGTTGCCAGTCTGGTTGGGCTCCTTGTGCTCCATAACAGCAAATTTAAGAGAAACTGGATAAGTTGGAATAAAACACCATTCTTGTGAAAACCGGCCCGAGAGAGTAGCTGTGCCAATAGTTGTATGGAGACCATAAAACCACACAAACACAAGACATATATAAACTAAGAAAGTGATAGAAATCATATTCCCCAATCCGCCTCTTCCAGATCTAGACTAAAAGGATCAATCTGGTTATGGCTGTGGTGGGTGAGGGCAGATGAGGCTCTTGAATTGGCCACTCAGCAGCATCACTGGTGCTCCAATGTACATATATATATATTGTGTTGCTGGGATGAGGGTAAAAGGAAAGAGCCTAGAAATGCCTCTTGAACTGGGGGATAGATGGGGATGAGGGGAGATACTGTTGAGATGCAAAGAGCATGTCTTTCAGTTCAGGCCAATGAGATGATCAAAGATTGCAAATTACTGCAATGCTGAGGTGAGGGAGATGATAGGAGGCAGATTTGAGACGCCTTATCTGTTGGTAGGTGGCTACGTGGAAAGGCTTGCTGAATTGCTGGAGGGTAACACCTCTGCTTTATAAAATTGCAGCATCTTCTATTTCCCGATCTACTGTATATGAAGGCAAGCATGGCATATGCCTTCTTCAGCAGCCTATCCACCTATGTATGTTCCCACTTCCAAGGAACTTATGACTTGAAACCCAAAGTCTCTCCATTCATTAACATTCCTTAATTCACAACCCTATATGTCTTCCCAAAATGCATCATTTTGACTTGTTGGTGTTCTGTATTTAATATTTCAGTAATATTGTGAATATATCATTTGATTCAGCATTTTTTGTTTAACTAATACAGTACAGTTTATACATTAAAATATTTAAATGACAAATGTCATCATGCCTCCACATCATATGCGTGTGCCTTGCTGAAGTTAAGATACAACTAGAGTACACACTTTATTCCCGGCTCTGTTTTTCTTTCAATTATTTTTATGTTTCAGAGTTACAAAGCTCAACAGTGCTGAATAAAGAAGCTTAAAGACAGGATGCGAGCCCATGATCAAATCCATTTCTGTCTGATCAAAGCATAGAGGAAGATTGAAACATCGAAGCGAATGCGGAAGGTGAGTGGGTGTTCAGCACCAACTACCTGCCTCTTGTTTGCTTGTGCTGTGACGGATCTCTCATCCACTGCTCCTGAGCATAAGTGTTTGTGACAGCTGATCGCTCACTGCTCCCAAGGGAAGGCCTCCGTGTATGAGTGGTCTCTCTCCCTCAGTTCTGTCAGAGGTTGTTACTGAAGTCCTGTGATTTATGGATTCGACTGCACTCTAATAGTTTGATGTTTTTTATATTCTAAGTTTTCACCTGTTCTTTCTTGCTGCTATTTAGTGCAATTTGTTAGTTTTAATTCTGCAAAGGGGGGTGGGATTTAGGGTTTAATGTTCTTGCTGTTTGCATGATGTGTTTTTCTGCATAGGTGTTTAATATTCTTGTTGTCATTTGTGCAATTTTTTGGTGTGGCGGGAGGAGTTGATGATTGTGTTGCCATTTGCAAGATTTGGTTTTTTTTTGTGCCAGGGGTTGATGTTTTTCTTTGAATGACTTCCATGGTTTCCTTTTTAGTGTGGCTATCTGGAGAAGGTGAGTCTCAGAGTTGTATACTGCACACATTGTTTTGATAATAAATGAACTCTTGATCCTATGAACAAACTATAGAAATGCAGCAAGAGGTTCGAGTCTAAAAAAAAGCGCAGTATGGCATTTGAGTTTTAAAAAGCAACTGGACGTTGAGGTTTTTAAAAAGTGCAACACACTTGTTTCTTCACAAGGGGAAAAGGAAGATGGTCAAGTTTTAAATAAGGCAGAAAATGAATGACTTCACAGGTTTATAAACAGTGAGTACCAAGTGATAATATTCATAAATTTTTAAAATAGAGCAGAACTGGCTGGCTACATAGGAACGACAGATGTGTTTGATTGCAAAAAAAAAGATAACTGGAGATTGTATACTGAGCAAATTGAGCAGTATTTTGAAGCAAATGAAATAGTTTATGAGAAACGAGTGCCAGTTTTGCTGAGTGCATTTGGTGGAAAGGTATTCAAATGCCAGTTTTGCTTAGAGGTTTGACGTCCAACCAAACCAGCTGAAATGAGCTTTGCTGCTGTTGTGAAAGTATTGAAGTAACATTTAGAACTGAAACTGTTATTGATTGCAGAGCATTTTAGGATTCATAAAAGGAAAAAAAGAAAAGGCAGTCTATTTCAGTGTATGTGGCTGAATTGAAGAGATTGTCTGAGAATAGCCAGTTGAGTAATGGACTTAATCATGCACAGAGAGATTTTTTACTTTGTGAAATCTTACAACAAAGCATTCAAGAACAGATCCTAACTGTAACACAATTCCCATTTAAAAGTGGAGTTGAAATTAATGTATCAATGGAAACAGCAAACAGAGAAGCAATCAGGAATGATAGTGAACATGAACAAAATTGCAACATCTAAACAGAAACCGACCTGGGCAAATAAATTGGGTTATCATTGTTGCAAGGGCTCACATTCACCAGACCAACACAGGGTGAACAGTAAAGCTTGCAGAAAATGCAACATTGTAACACACATACAAAGAGCATGTTCGGTAGACAAAAATACTTGGACTGCACAGGGAAGGGAAAAAGATAAAAGTTCAAACTGCAGTTTCAAAAAGAGCACTAATCTGCAAGCTGTTGACAAAAGATCTGAGAATTATGAGTGACACAGGACTGAGTACTCTTGAGATCTAGAATATGAAAACTAACAATTGACAAGCAATATAGCTTACATCAGAAGTGAATGGCAGATTTATTAAAATAGACTTGCACACTGGTTCAGCTGTTTCAACCTTTCCACAAAATGAGTTTGAATGGCATTTCAAAGATATTGAATTGAAGCCTGCAGTCATCCAACTTATAATGGAGAAAAGATAACTCCCAAGGGAATGACATTCGTAACAGTGAAATACAATAAACAACAAGTCATATTGGGCTTGTATGTAGTAAAAACAGGAGGGCTAGTACTGTGGGGCTGTGATTGGCTGAAACAACTACAACTTGATTGGAGATCCATCCCCCATTTGTATGTCACATTCCCTGCTGTAGAGTCAACTGAAAGTGAAATAAGAAAGGTATCAGGTGATGCTACAGCAGTGTTTAAGAATGACTTTAGAAAACTCAAACTTTTCAAGGGAAAAATAGTGCTCAATCAAAATGCCACAGCTACGTTTTGCAAAGCCCATCCAGTTGCTTATATTGTCTGTGATAAAGTAGCCAGTGAGCTAGATCTCATGGAGGCTGTAGGAATTCTTTCCAATGTTGAGTGGAGCCCATGGGCAACACCAGTGGTCCCAGTAGTTAAGAAGAATGGGTCTGTCAGGACCTGTGCTGGTTTTAAAGCTGCCATCAACCCAGTTCTGAAAGTAGATCAATACCCTCTGCTCTGGATAGAGGATACCTTTACAAGTTTCTTTGGAGGAAAACACTTCAGCAAAGTGGACTAGAGATGGAAGAATTGTCCAAAGTGTTTCTCACCATAAACATTCACATAAGGCTTTATCGCTATAATAGCCTTACTTTTGGAGTAATATCTGCACCTGCACTCTGACAGAAGGCTATAGACCAGGTGCTGCAAGGCTGCCCAGGCACTCAGTGTTACCTGGATGACATCATTGTTACCAGTAAAGATGACAAGGAACATCTGCAAAACCTCAATACAGTATTAAAAAGATTAGAAGATTATGAGCTCAGAACATGATACAACATGTGTGAATTCTTTAAACCAAGCATCACTCACTATTGCTCGGTCTGCAAGAGAAAGCAGGATCTCCCAGTGGCCACACATTTTAATTCCACGTCCCATTCCCATTCTGATATGTCTATCCATGGCCTCCTCTACTGTCAAGATGAATCCACACTCAGGTTGGAGGAATAAAACCTTATATACTGGCCGGATAGCCTCCAACCTGATGGCATGAACATTGACTTCTCTAACTTCTGTTAATGCCCCGCCTCCCCTTCTTACCCCATCCCTGACATATTTAGTTGTTTGCCTGTTCTCCATCTCCCTCTGGTGCTTCCCCCCACCTTTCTTTCTCCCGAGGCCTCCCGTCCCATGATCCTTTCCCTTCTCCAGCTCAGTATCACTTTAGCCAATCAGCTTTCCAGCTCTTAGCTTCATCCCACCCCCTCCGGTCTTCTCCTATCATTTCACATCTCCTCCTCCCCCCACTACTTTCAAATCTCTTACTATCTTTCCTTTCAGTTAGTCCTGACAAAGGGTCTCGGCCCGAAACGTCGACAGGGCTTCTCCTTATAAATGCTGCCTAGCCTGCTGTGTTCCACCAGCATTTTGCGTGTGTTGTTTGATTTTCCAGCATCTGCAGATTTCCTCGTGATCACTCACTATGGTCGCATTATTGATGCACTTTGTTTCCATAAGAGTGCTGAGAAAATTCAAGCAGTGGTGGATGCCCCAAGGCCAAAGGATGTATACCTGTCTGGACACGCCCCCTGCTGACTGCTCCTGTGGCTCCTCCCACAGACCCCTGTATAAAGGCGATCGAGGCCTGAGCCCGGCCTCTCAGTCTCCAGGATGTAGTATGGTGGTCACTCAGTGCTTGTTCCTTCTTCCAGTCAATAAAAGCCGATATCTCACCTTTACGTCTCAGAGTGAGTTATTGATGGTGCATCAATTTTATTGACTGGAAGTTTTAAAACATGGAAACCATTTTACATCCGGAAAGATTGGATTTGGACCTCCAAGACCCTGAAGCAGCTCTTGCCTTTGGACTCTGGCTTGCATGCTTCCAATCATACTTGGAGGAGGTTCATGCAACTGAACCCGCCGTTATGCACAGAATTCTCCTCTCAAGGGTCACCCCAAAAGTTTATTCATTTATCAGGGACCTGCCGACCTACGAAGAGGCACTGGATGCACTCAAAAGACAGTACCTGTGGCCGGTGAACACCGTCTACGCAAGACATCGCTTAGCTACGCGACAACAGCAGCTTGGAGAGTCAAGCGCCGAGTTTCTCCGAGCACTACAGACACTCGTCAGGACTTGTGACTGCAAAACGCTCACGGCGGAACAGCATGCGGAGCTGCTAGTACGAAACACCTTTGTGACAGGACTGAGGTCAGTGTACGTGCGTCAGAGGTTGCTGGAAAATGCCGATCTTACCTTACGCTCGGCGATCAAGACGGCCAACACGCTGGAGGCTGCTCTGCACAATGCTGATGCTGTCCAGTCGCGCGATTCCCTGCCAGTTCTGTGGACGCCCCAGACCCCGCTGCCATCGGTTCCTGCGAGCGAATTTGCCAATGCCGCTGCCAGTCGCGATTCCACGAACTCCCCGAACCCGACCATGGCAGCGGCCAGGCGGAAGCCTGATCTGTGTTATTTCTGCGGACTTGAAAAGCACCCCCGAAAATGCAGCCTGGCTCGAGAAGTGACCTGCTCCAGCTGCGGGAAGAAGGGCCACTTCGCCAAGGTCTGTAAGTCTAAACTACGAGCGGGGTCAGGCGGCGCTGTGGGTGAGATATGGGTGCCGCCATCTTGCATGCCCGGGTGTGGGCGGCCATCTTTGTCGGCGTCAGCATGCCCCGCCCCCGACCCACTGGTGTTTACCGGGCACCAAAACGGCTCAACTCTGGCCACCGTAACCCTCGACCAAAGTGCCCCACACCAGCTTGCAAGGTCAACAATGGACATCCTGGTGGAGGGGCACAGGACTAGCTGCCTGTTTGACACAGGCAGCACTGAGAGTTTTATTGACCCGGACACAGTGCAACACTGCGGACTCGTGACACGGCCGGTAAGTCAGAGGATCACTTTGGCTTCTGGGTTGCATTCCACAGACATCCGGGTGGGTTGTATAGCGACATTGGTGGTGCAAGGCACAGAATATCGGAACTTTGCGCTACTGGTCATGCCTCAACTGTGCGCACCTGTGCTATTGGAGCTGGACTTCCCGAGCCATCTCGAAAGTGTGACTATGGCATATGACGGGCCCCTCCCACAACTCACTGTCAGGAATCCTCAGTTTGGTGGGACTTCGTCATATACCCCGCTACTGACCGCGCACACACACACTGAACCACATGTCCCACCCAGCACCATGCCGACAGCTGCGCTACCGACATCACTTGCACTCTCTCCACCCTTAAGATCCCTCCCCCATCGCTGTTCGCCAACCTGACCCCCGACTGTAAATCTGTGGCAACTAAAAGCAGGAGGTACAGCGCGGGGGACAGGGCCTTCATTCAGTCAGAGGTGCAGTGGCTGCTCAGGGAGGGGATCATTCAGCCAAGCACAGGTCCTTGGAGGGCCCAGGTGGTTGTTGTTTGGACTGGGCAGAAAGATAGGATGGTCGTGGACTATAGTCAAACCATCAATAGATTCATGCAGCTTGACGCGTACCCCCTATCCCACATCGCGGATAAGGTCAACCAGATAGCTCAGTACAAGGTGTACTCGACGATAGATCTGAAATCCGCTTATCACCTGCTCCCCATCCGCCCAGAGGACCGCCCCTACACCGCCTTCGAGGCGGGCGGCAGGCTCTATCACTTCCTGCGCATCCCCTTCGGTGTCACGAATGGTGTCTCTGTCTTCCAGAGGGAAATGGACCGGATGGTGGAACAGTGCCAACTGAAGGCCACATTTCCCTATCTGGATAACATCACTATCTGTGGTTGCGACTGGCCGGATCACGACGCCAACCTCCAATGATTTCTCCAAGTGGTCGAAGGTCTGAACCTTACTTATAACAGGGACAAGTGTGTGTTCAGAACCACCTGACTCACTATCCTTGGGTATGTCGTGGAGAACGGGGTCATTGGCCCTGATCCCGAACATATGCGCCCCCTGTTAGAACTCTCTCTTCCCTCCACTCTCAAAGCCCTCAGACGGTGCCTGGGTTTTTTTCCCTATTACGCCCAATGGGTCCCCCATTACGCAGACAAGGCCCGGCCCCTGGTCAGGTCTACCACTTTTCCCCTCTCTGCCGAGGCCCGCGAGGCCTTCAGCTGCATTAAAGGGGACATTGCCAAAGCAATGATGCATGCGGTGGACGAGACATTCCCTTCCAAGTAGAGAGTGACGCCTCCGATTTCGCACTGGCTGCTACCCTCAATCAGGAAGGCAGGCCAGTAGCATTCTTTTCTCGCACCCTTCAAGGCTCTGAAATTCGGCACTCTGCGGTGGAGAAAGAAGCCCAGGCCATAGTGGAAGCTATTAGGCACTGGAGGCACTATCTCGCTGGCAAAAGGTTCACCTTGCTGACCGTCCAGCGCTCAGTTGCGTTCATGTTCAGCAACCAACAGCGGGGCAAAATCAAAAATGATAAAATTTTGGGGTGGAAAATAGAACTCTCCACCTACAACTATGATATCCTGTACTGGCCTGGCAGACTCAATGAGCCCCCCGATGCCCTATCCCGGGGAACGTGTGCCAGCACCCAGCTCGACCAGCTATACGCCCTCCATGCAGATCTTTGCCATCCAGGGGTCACCCGATTTTACCATTTTGTGAAAGCCCGGAACCTGCCTTACTCCCTGGAGGACATCAGGACGATGACCAGGGACTGCCAAATCTGCGCTGAGTGCAAACTGCACTTCTACCGTCCTGAAACGGTGCAACTTGTCAAGGCCACCCGCCCTTTTGAGCGACTGAGTGTTGACTTTAAGGGCCCCTTTCCCTCCACCGACCGCAATGTCTATTTTCTCAATATTATCGACGAGTACTCGCGGTTCCCTTTTGCCATTTCCTGCCCCGACACCACTACCATGTCCGTCATAAAAGCCCTGCGCCAGCTCTTCACTCTGTTCGGGTATCCCTGCTATATCCACAGTGATAGAGGGTCCTCCTTTATGAGTGACGAGCTGCACCAGTACCTGCTGGCTAGGGGCATTGCTACTAGTAGGACCATGAGCTATAATCCCTGGGGAAATGGACAGGTGGAGAGGGAGAATGCCACAGTGTGGAAGGCCACACTTTTAGCCCTTAAGTCAAAAGGGTTGCCGGTCTCTCGATGGCATGAGGTCCTCCCTGAGGCACTCCACTCTATCCGCTCTCTGTTATGTACGTCCACCAATGCCACCCCTCACGAGCACCTATTCTCTTTTCCCAGGAAGTCTGTCACTGGGACCACCCTACCAGTTTGGCTGACGTCCCCAGGGCCAGTGCTGCTCCGGAAACATGTGAGGAGTAATAAATACTCCCCGCTGGTCGAGAGGGTTCATCTTCTACATGCGAACCCCCAGTATGCCTACGTGGTCTTACCTGATGGGCGGGAGGACATGGTCTCCGTCCGTGACCTGGCGCCCGCAGGAGCAGCAGACCACTACCCCGAACACTCCCCGGTAACTATGAACCCTGTACCCGAGGTGACACTGCGCACACCAGGCCCTACACAGACTCCTTACGACACTCATATACCGGGCGTCTCGTACGCGTATATACCAGGCGTCTCGCACATGCGTGAGGGAGCACTGACGCCTAGTGGGCTGACACCTCCAGTTAGTCCGGAACCAGCACAACCTCCATTTCTGGTGCAAGCACCACCGGCTTCTGTGCAATCACCACCACCGGCACCTGTGCAATCACAGCCAGTGCTATGTAGATCGCAGCGACAGATTCGACCACCTGATAGACTTAACCTGTAAGAAACTTCGCCACATGGGGACTCTTTTAAAACAAAGGGGGGGTGAATGTGGTGAACTACATATACCTGTCTGGACACGCCCCCTGCTGACTGCTCCTGTGGCTCCTCCCACAGTCCCCTGTATAAAGGCGATCGAGGCCTGAGCCCAGCCTCTCTGTCTCCAGGATGTAGTATGGTGGTCACTCAGTGCTTGTTCCTTCTTCCAGACAATAAAAGCTGATATCTCGCCTTTACGTCTCAGAGTGAGTTATTGATGGTGCATCATGCCCCAAGGCTAAAGGATGTGTCACAGTTGCAGTCCTTTTTAGGATTTGTCAACTAATATAACAAGCTCCTTGTCAATTCTGGCTACTGTGCTTCATACCACAGATCGGGAAGAAATGGCAATGGTCAAAGCAGTGTGAGGTGGCTTTCCAAAGGGTAAAGGAAATGGCGGCGTCTGACACTGTACTCACACATTAAGATCCACATTGTCCAGTGAAACTTATTTGTGATGCCTTGCTTAACGTTATAGATGCAGTCATCTCACGTAATGAGTGATGGAAGTGAACGCCCCATAGCCTTTGCATGACATTCCCTGACTGCTGCTGAGGAAAATTACACACAGATTGATAGAGAGGCCTTGAGTCTGGTTTGGCATTTAGGGCATTTAAACCAGTACATCTATGGGAGAGAGTTTATCCTCAGTACTGATCATCAATTATTAGGGTCCATTTTCATCCACAGAATGATGTTCCTCTAACAGCAGAATCACGAATACAAAGATGGACTCTGTTTCTTGGAGGACACAGTTACAAGATTGAATTCAAGAGGACAAGTAATAATAGAAGTGCAGATGAATTGTCTCGTTTGCCCTTGGAAAGGGAAATACCTGAAAATTTACCAAAGAAGACATTCCCCTTGATGTAATCTCCCAAATGCAAATTGAAATTCTCCCTACTATGGCAGAAATGATCCAAAGAGAAACCAGAAAAGACCCCATGCTGTCTCAGGTCTCAGGTCAAAATGGTTGGAATGTGTAACAGAAATTCTAGTTCTCCCATTTTTACCAGCGCAGGGATGAACTTCCCCTAATGGAGATTGCCTCGTGTGGGGGATTGAGAGTTGTTGTAGCATCCAAGCCGAGAACTAAAGTGTTGGTGGAGCTACTTGTGGGTCATTTAGGCATGGTCAAAATGAAAGCATTGGCTCGAAGCTTTGCTTCTGGTGTGGGATAGATCAGCAGGTCAGGTCTCACACCGACATGTTGCTCGGGAGGCCAAAGTGTCCAGAAGATGCCAAGGACATCTTGGAGAAGAAAGGTATCCAGAGATGTCAGAACCATTTCCTGCAGTCCCAGAGTCCCAGTGCTTCTACAACCACCACGGAGGAGACCTCAGAACCCAAGATTTACCAGCACTGGGTTGAACTTTCCCTTGTTGGAGATTGCCCCATGTGGGGATAGAGAGTCGTTGTACCATCCATGCTGAAATCTTCCACAATGATTAAATCTTTAGTCCAGAATGGGACGATTTAAAATATATTCTGTTGAGTATGTCTATATAGTAGTTGCATTATTCCTAGCTCCATGTTGTTCTTTCAATTAGTTTTGTGTTTTAGAGTTAGAAAGCATAACAGTTAGGATTAAACTCTATCTGAAAATGCTCCATCTGATTAATAACCAGCTGTATTCTTTGTCATTACTCACTTGTGATCCACAGCCCTGTGTCAACTGTGAACACCACCTACTTTCTGTGGCATCTGCACTTTGAACATAGAACATTACAGCATAGTACAGAGGCCCTTCAGCCTACAAAGTTGTGCCAATCTTTTTAACGACTCTAAGATCAATCTAACCCTTCCCTCTGATATAGCTCTCCATTTTACTACCTGGAGGTGCCGATCTAAGAAGTTCCTAAATGACCCTACCACTATAACTAGCAGAGTGTTCCATGCATCTACCATTCTCTGTGTAAAGAACTGAACTCTGACATCCCCTTATACTTTCCTCCAATCACCTTGAAATTTCCACCCTGTCAAGAAGTCTCTGGCTACAGTATCTATGCTCTTGTCATTTTGTACACCTCTATTAAGCCTTCTCCAATCCTTTTTCACTCCAAAGAGAAAAGCCCTATCTTGCTCAAGCTATCTTCATTAGACATGGCCTCTAGTCCAGGCAGCATCATGGACTAGAATATTAATTACTGTATATTTCTGATTACATGCTGCTGAAAAGAACAGCACTATTTAATCCAATTCTGAGATAATAATGGATAAAACTAAATCTAACCGAATACATGTAATTTGTTAAGAAATACAGAAATCAAACTTTACACCTCAGCAGCAATACATGTGAGTGAGAGACAAGGAGTGGAATTCTGGCTGAGTGGATGTTTATGGTGGGCAAAGAGTTGGAGTTGTTGTGGAAAAACATGTAAATAACCATCCTGGAGTTGGCAATGACATGACCACGGTTTCACTGGCAGAAAGGCATTGTCATAACGATGATGAAGATAATGTGAAAGTTGAGATAAAGAGAGCAACTACTTCCTATTGCGTACAGATGTTCCTTTAGGGAACAAACTGAATCTACAAAAGTACTAGAAATACCTGGCCGGCCAGGAAGTATCAGTGGAGAGAGAATCAGAATTTCTACTGGGGTTTCAGTGATTACTTCCAGATTTAGTTGTTTTTTTTGACGGCCCAGGTTGGCAATGAGATTACTTCCTTTGAGTACAAACAAAACGAGATAAATGGAATTGGCTAACTATGACGTAACTCATCCTAAACTTTATTCTTTTGACTCCGCAGCACTTTTTAAAAGATGCGGGTTACTTGTATTTGCTCAGCAAATTTTTGCTGGGACATTAAATTGTAAATCCTCAGTTACATAAAAATGCCTAGGTGTCCATAAATCACATGAAGCCATAAAAATGTAGCCTTACTTTTACTTCAGAGTATGTTTGGAGCCCCCATAATGCTTCTTTTGGCAGTTAATTCTATCAGCCTTGGAGTAACAGGACCAAGATGAAAATGGATAGTTTCAGGACATTCAGTGGTTTAGAGTAATGGAGACAAGGTTGAAAACTGACCAAGCCTTTTACATTCACGATGGGTTTGAGGGATTTCTTTAATATTTATGTATAATATTTTAATAGTTCAATGGTTCCATTTAATATCAGAGAATGTATACAATTTTGAACTTTTACTCTTCGCAGACATCCATGAAACAGAAGACTCCAAAGAATGACGACAGAAAAACATTAGAACCCAAAACACCCTCCAAGCAGCAAAGCATCAACCCTCCCCTTCCCCTCATTTGTTCCAGCAGGAAGCATCGGCTGCACCACCCCCCCCCCCCACCCCCCACCCCCCACCATCATGCAAGCAATAGCAAAGCCTCTGAAGAGACTGTGATCTAGAGTGCATCAAAATTCCAGTCCATAACCCAGCACATTTCAACATGCCACAGGGTCTCTCTCTCTCTCTCTCACTAACAAAGATGAGAGAGGTATTGCTCCTGCCACAGTGAGAGGGGAGACCAACAGCTTGCTTTTGCGATGTTACAGTCTACAACGATGCTTATCAAAGCTCACCTGCCTCGTGAATGAGCAGCCTTTTCCCCTGCTGAGAGAGAGAGGGGGGGACACTGGTTGACCACTGGGGTCGCCCAAAGCCACACCCTGAACATGCGTGTCTCCCAATCTGCTCCTGGAAGTATTGAAAATGCAGCAATTCGGTGAGCTCTGTGAGCAGACACCAGCTGCCGTGAAGAACTGCAATTTGAGTACATCTGTAGTTCACTAACTTTGGCAGAACCCCAGCCACCTTGAAAAGGTAAGAAGAGTAATTAAAGAGAAGAGTTTTAGCTCTTTTGCAGATGAGCTCGAAGAAGTTGCTCTCTGCTGATGAGGTGTAACATCAAGCACTTGGACCTCAACATCAGCACCAATTAAACTGCTCTGGTCCATGAAATGACTTGGCTTGCATCATCTTAGTCCATGGAAAAAACATAGGCCAGGCCTGATCAAGCCTGGCTGGGCCTCCTGTCTGGTAATCCTGAAACACCTGAAGACCCAGGTTACATTACATTACTGACGATGTGTCCCAGTGCACACCTGGTTAATTAAGCCAAGTGGTGTTGGATCAGGTTAATGAAAGGCATGGGCCAGACTGAAGCGGCAGGATCAAGTGACACTGAATCTCCAGTAGTGATATCAAGAAGCATAAGAAAGATGATTTTACCACTGGCTGCATAATTACACCCTAACTCTATCCCTAATGCTGGTCACACACCTCCACAAACTCTTAGCGACAACCCCCCACAAACCCATAGCAACACCTCCCCACACCTCAACCCGATATCAACCCACATCAATCATAAGTAATCACCTTAGCATATTCATAGCCATAAACCTTAAAATCTGAGTGAGGAGGAGGAAGATTTTCGGCAAGTTTTAGATCTGGTTAATGAAAGAATAGGTCAAATCAAAGTGGCAGGGTTGTGTGACATGGAAGCACAAATGGGATTATTTTCCCACTGCACACATAATCACAACCGAACTCATGCCCTCTGCAAGAATACATTTTAGGTAAGTGGTGTTGGGGAGGACTAAAGATGTCAGCAGCCCCACAGAAAGCGAAGGATTTGAGAACTGCTTTACAGACCAATAAATAACAACTGGAGCAGACTTAGTGTGTATTTGATTAATTTCCCAATTTCCTCAGACAGAGTAAAGACTACATTTAAATAGGAAAGAGACTAATGATGTGCCCTGGGTGCCCAAAAAGAACCTGTGACATTGCTTGAGTATTCCGCAGGCATCTTTGGAATGTGAGATGTTTGTCTCTGAACTCTATGAATAAGATTCAAGTTTCAGGTCAACATATAGTCCCCAAATTTGACCAATTCTTAAAAAAATAAATCAAATAATTGACATTCCATTTTTTTTTCTATAGCCTTTAACTTCTGAAAGCAAATTTCAGTGTTGCTTAATCATAATTACTCAATTTAAGTTGATTATACCTTAATTCATTTAACTATGAATTTCTCAATAAAATAAGTTGGATGCTTGTGATTAGTAGAATTATTGAGCACCTTTGCCTTATGCACTTGTCTAAGATTTTTTTCAGTTATTAGTCACTTTGCTGATTTGATATTTTCCATTTAGTTTACACTTACTTGAAAGAGACTGGTGAAATATGAAAGATTGAAATGTAATTCTGATACAGACTAGTACTAAGTAACACTCAGTCTAGCAAAGAAAAAGGAAGATTTAATTGATAGCTTTAACATTTAACTTTATTATTTGTACTGCTGCACAACGAATTAAGTGATGTTGATGTATGTTTCACAGCTTTTCATCCATAGATGGCAGTGTGGTACAGTAGTAAAGACATTCACATTTCTTATTTTTTTATTCATTCCAGGAAATCTGCACTTTACAGGTTGACCTAGCATTACCCATCCCTTATTGCCCTTCAGAAGGTGATGGTAACCTGGATTCTTGAACCGCTGCAGTCCTTGAGGTATGGTAATGTCCACAATGCTGTTAGGAAGAAAGTTCCGGGATTTTTCCCACCAATGCCGATACTTTTCCAAGTAACTTGGACAACAGCTTTTAAGTATTTCCATGTTTTTGCTGCCAAGTCTTTCCAGCCGGCTGAGGTTGTTATTTTGGAAGGTGCTTTCTGAAGCATCTTGGTGAATTGCTGCAGTACAGCCAGTAGATGGCACAGTCTGCTGCGACTGTGCATCAGGGGTAGGGCAAGTGGATGTTTGTGGATGAAGTGCCTTTCGGGTGGGCTGCTTTGTCCTGCATTGGACTTCTCTCCACTCGGTAAGGCAAGTGCAGAGAATTCCAGCATGCTCCTGAAATGGGCCTTATAGATGGTGCGCAGGCTTTGGGAGTCAGGATGTGAGTTACTTGCCTCAGAGTCCCGAGCCTCTGGTCTACTTTCGTATGTCTGTTCTAGTTCAGTTTCCAGTAAATGGTAACCTTTGGCATATGATAGCAGGAGATTCAGTGATCGAGTTCCACTAAATATCAGGGGTGATAGCTGGAATTCGTCATTGCCTTGTACTTGTGTGGCATTAATGTTACTTGCCACCTATGACCAGGAGCACCTGGCAGTGAAGTTCCCACCTTCCAACTGTTCTACCTCATATGGGTGTTCTCCGCCATCATCCTGACTGCAGTCTACATCTCACCTCAGGCAGGCATCAAGTTAGCAACTGAGGACCTATGTGCTGCCATCAACAAGTTTGAAGCAGTGGAACCTGTCGCATCATGATGGGAGACCTTAATCAGGCTTCCTTAAAGGAGTCTCTACCTAACTGCTATCAACATATCATTGGTAATAAAGAGGACTTAACAGTCAACTACTGTTATACGCCTACTGCTCCATCCCTTATCTGCACTTTGGTAAATCTGACCACCTGGCTGTGCCTCTTCAGGCAGAGGCTGAAGAATGAGACATGGGACGAGGACTATACGAGTTGGACAGCAGAGGTGGAATGCTGAATTCAGGATTGCTATGATTTGATGGACTGGAACATGTTCAAGGATTTGTCTGTGGACCAAAATGAATGCGCCACAATCATCACCGACTTCATAAGGACACGTGTAGGCAAGTGATTACCTATAGAACCATTCCAATAGATAGGTGCTCTGGTTGAAACATGATATTTGTAATCTGCTGAGAGCTAGATCTGTAGCGTTTAGGGCTGGTGAACTTGTAAAATAAGAAGTCCAAGAATGAACTCCATAAGGTCATTGTGAGCACAAAGAGGCAATTTCATAGGAATCTGGAATATCAGGTGGTTGTTTGGCAGCTGTGGCAGAATTTGCACAATATAAGTGTCTACAAGGAGAGATCAGGTAGCATAAATGGCAATGACCCATCTTTACTAGATGAGCTTAGTGCCTTTTATGCACAATTTGAAAGGGAGAAAAATGACGGCACCCACAGGAGCTGCTACCTCTGTAGATGACCCTGTAATTTCAGTCTTTGATGCTGGCAGCCTTCACAAGAATTGTCTGGTCCAGATGGTGTACCTAGCCGAGTACTATAGATCTGTGTGGACAAAGTGACTGGATTTTTTTTACAGCACATTCAACTTCAAGCTTCTGCAGTTTGAGGGACCCATCTGATTCAAAAAGGCATCCTTGGGCACCTGTGCAAAAAGAGCATGATGAGATGCCTGAATGACTACTGTCTGGTGACACTTGCATTTGCGTGCTTTGAGAGTTTGGCTATGGTGCAAATCAACTCCTGTCCCAGAGGTGACCTGGATCCATTTCGATTTGCCTAAGCCACAACTGTCACAATGTGGGGAGGACCCAAATGCAGGACACAAACATGTCTTGTAGGGTTAACTAAATAGAGTTTATTGCCAGTTGCAAGGAGAGCCGTAACGCAGGGATAGAACAGAGAGAAATCAAGGAAAGCAAACTGGAAGCGGGAATAGGTGTAATCAACAAGGACTCAGGCCCTGGAATAGGCTGGGACTCAGGGTCTGGGCTAGGACTTGTAGCTCGGGGATCAGAACCTGGACTCGGAACACAGACCTCGGAACTTGGACTTGATGCTTGAAGCCCAGAGCTTGGACTTGATACTCAAACACAGGACATAGAACACTGATCTGGGACTTCTCCTTAGACACAGGGCATGGAACTGAAACTCTTCTTATTCACAGGACAGACTCAGACACAGGACATAAAACACTGAGCTGGGAATCTTCCTTAGACACAGGACGGAGTCGGGACTCTTCTTAACACAGGGTCAGGACCCTTCTAGGGAACAGGGCCGAGACCTTTTTTAGACACAGGACCTGGATACGGAGACCACACAACAATAGACAGTACTATACCTGGGCACAAGTTTGCTCCAAGTAGCGGTGAGCTCTTGACTCACCCCAGCGGTTTAACTTTGACGGACCCGCTCTAGCAAGGGAAGGCAGCTTGCTGGCACTTACTTCGGGAGGAGACTTGGCTTGCTCCAACAAGGAACTTAGTTGGCTCCAGCTCGATGACTTTGGCTCGCACTAGCTTCGGTGACTTTGTTAACGCTCCATAACGTTCTCGTGCCAAACGGCTGAAGCCGGAGATTTACAAACTGTCAGTTCGGTCGAGAGTAAATTGCCTTTAATCACCAAGCCCAAGGGATATGGGAAAACAGTGAATTAAAGGGAAACGAGTCAAAAGACCGGATCGTAACACTGACAAGGTAACTTTAAAGGGAAACCAATCCGGAACATGACAGCAACAGTTCAACCAAAGATGCAATTTTTCTGGCTCTTCTCTCTGAGCTGGATCATCTAGATCACAGAAACTCATATGTCAAGCTACTGTTCATCAACTGCATCTCAGAATTCAACACGAACATCCCATCCAAGCTTATCATCAAACTTCAAGGCCTGGGGCTCTGTACCTCCCTTTGCAAATGGATACTTGATATTTTCAACAATGGACATCAATTAGTGAGGATTGGTAACAACATCTTCTCTTCACAGACCTTCAACACAGGTGCACCTCAAGACTGCATGCTTACCCTCCTAATCTATTCACAATACATACATGACTGTGTGGCTAAGCATAGCCCCAATGCTATCTTCAAACTCACTGTCAACACTACTGTTGTTGAATTAATCACAGGTAACTCAGCGTTCTGGAGCATGCAGAACCCTAATTACTACTGTCTAGAGAAGTCACTTGATTAAGTGGTGCCAAAAAAACAACGTCACTCAATGTCAGCAATACCTAGCTTCAAACAGCCCCATTATCTAGTCTATGCTATCTCTCTTTAGCTACCATAGCCCATTATTATGCATCTGCAGAAAATCTAATGTAATGATACCTTAGAATAATCTCTCAATTATCTTAAGAATAAAGGCGGACTGGACCCTGGGTCTTGTTTTGAACTTGAAAACGACACTGGTCCTATACCAGCCAATGCCCAGCCAGCCAACTTATCCAGCTCTCCATAGAAGTTGATGATGTTGCCCTTGAAAAAGTAGACCACTTTCCCGACCTTGGCAGCATTCTCTCCTCAAAAGCAGACATCAACTCAGAGATCAACCACCGCTTGAGAGGTGCTAGTGGAGCGTATGCAAGATTAGGGAAAAGGGTCTTTGAAGACCATGACCTTCAAGTCAAAACAAAATTAATGGTCCATCAAACAGTTTTCCTTCCTACATTACTGTATGGAGCTGAATCGTGGACCACCAGTAGTAGGCACCTGAAAGCCCTGGAACAATACCACCACAAAAGATTTTGAGTATTAGCTGGAAAGACAGACACACAAACACCAGCATACTGGAGGAAGACAACATGCACAGCATCCTTACCACAATAAAACAACACCAACTCTGATGGATGAGTCATGTCATTCGGACGCCTAACTTACATGTTTCCAAACAGATCCTTTAATCCCAGATGAAGGAAGGTCAGTGAGTCTCTGGAGGGCAAAGGAAATGCCTGAAAGATAACATCATAATCAGTCTGAATAAATTCAACATTACATCAGAAAACTTGGATACATTGCACTCAATAGATACACCTGGAAGAGAAAGGTTCACGAGGGCACTGTGCTACATGAGAGCCAATGTGCTGCAGAGAACAATTGGCAGCTGCAAAAAGAGACACTGCACGACCAAATGACCCAGCCACTAACCACAACCACCACTTACCCATGCCCACACTTATCTGAGCCCTCACTGCACCAGAGCATGTGAATCCCGGATCAGCTTCTACAGCCACCTGAGGGCCCACAAATAGGCAACCTCTTAAGTCCACCTACTTCCACAATCTGATGAAGAAGAATGTTTGGTGAACTACACATGTTAGTGATTCTGACCATTTCTAATTGATGTTCAACAGCTTGGCATTCAGTGCCATCATCCCCCTCAAAACTAATCAATAAGCTTCAAGACTGTGGCCTGAATACCTCCTAGTGCAATTGGATCTCAGTTTCCTCAATTGTATTCAATCAGTTTGGATTGGCAACATCTCCTCTACTATCTCCATCAGCACAGGTGCACCACATGGCTGTGTGCTTAGCCCCTTGCTCCACTCGCTTTATACTTATAACTGTGGACTAAGCACAGCTCCAATGTCACACTTAGGTTTGCTGACAGCATCACTGTCTTCGGCCAAATCAAAGGTGGTGATGAATCAGCATATAGGAGGTAGATTGAAAATCTGGCTGAGTGATGTCACAACAACCTCTCTCATTCAAAGTCAGCAAGATCAAGGAGCTGATTATTGATTTCAGGAGGAGGAAACCAGAAGTCCATGAGCCAGTCCTCATCGGGGGATAAAAGGTGGAGAGAGTCAGCAACTTTAAATTCCTCTGTGTTATCACTTCAGAAGATCTGTCCTGAGCCCAGCACATAAGTACAATTACAAAGAAAGCTCATCAGTGAAGATTCAGCATAACATCTAAAACTTTGACAAACTTTTATTGATGTGTGGTGGAAAGTATATTGACTGGTTGCATCATGGACTGGTATGAAAACACCAATGTCCTTGAATCATTGATATGACATGGTCCATCATGAGAAAAGCCCTCCCCACCACTGAGCACACCTGCAAGGAACACTGTCGCAGGAAAGCAACAACCATCATCAAGGACTCACACCCCAGGTTCAGTAACAGTTATTACCCATCAGCCATCAGGCTTTTGAACCAGGGAGGATAACTTCACTCCAACTTCCCTCGCCCCATCACTGAACTGTTCCCACAACCTTTGGACTCACTTTCAAGGACCCTTCATCTCATGTTCTTGATAATCATTGCTTACTTATTATTTGTCCTGTTTGTATTTGCACAGTTTGTTGTTTTTTGGACATTGGTTGTTTGTCCATCTTGCTGGGTGCAGTCTTTCATTCATTCCACTATGCATCTTGGATTTATTGAGAAAACAAGGGTTGTACATGGTGACATATATGTACGATGATAATAAATTTACTTCGAACTTCAATTCAACTTATGCCAGCTTCATACTTTATTCAGATTTAAAAAAACCATTACTAAAGACCGTCAGTGGAGTGTGGAATTGTGTATCACCCTTTTTTGGCAAACACAGATGCAATGCTTTGTTTATGCTGATGCTTATTTAATTGCCTTGCAAAAAATTATAAAATTGTATAGAAAAGTATTTCAAATAACTTCAGGCTGAATTACACATAAACCTGTACTGAAAAGGGACCTGCGTGTTTCCAAATGAGAATGCACTCAGTAAGAGGCAACTACAAATAATTTGCTGTGCACAACTCTGAGAAGTGTATCTCTCCTTAAGCATACATTTTGCTTTGCAGTAAAACAGCAGGAATACTCATGATGGTTGCCATGGAGAAACACACTTTCGAGGAGAGAAAGAAAAAATTTGTGAAGAGAAAATTCTGGAGAATTTTATCAGTAAATGGAAATTACACATTTTAAAAATAATACACATAATTACACATAATACACATTTTATCAGTAAATGTGCCCAAGGGCCAGGAGACAAGTTAAAGCTAATGGAGAAAAAGCCTGAGGAGACACAAAGTCTTGCAGATGCCAGAATTTAGAACAATGCACAAATGTTTGAACAACACAGCTGATCAGGCAGCATCTGTGGATGGAAATGGACAGTTGACCTTTCTGTTTGAGGTCCTTCATCTGGATTGAAAAATAAAAGAGAGGTAGTCGGTATAAAATGGTGGAAGGAAGGAATAGTGAGCAAATGGCCAAAGAGCAGAAAAGTAGCGGAGATCACAGTAGGGAACCAATGAGTGAGGCTCTGAACAAACTCCCGTCTAAGAAATGAAGAAAATGTCTTCAAAGCTGGCATAGCTTGTGCAGTGGAGCATCTAAACAGAGACACAAAAATTGAGGAGAAAACTTGGTGTGAAGCAGCGCTACAGTTGCCTTCTCTGGATTTAGAAAGTCCATTGAATTTAGCAAGATTCAAGATTGTTTAATGTCATTTGCTGTATGCAAGTGTAAGGAGAACAAAATAATTGTTACTTGGGATACGATGCAGCACAAAAAAGCACAAAAGATAAAGAACATGGTAATAACAAAAAACACAATAAATATATACATAAGATAGCTTATGTAAGATAGATTGACTGTATGTCCATAAAGTGATGCTAGGCTGTACATCATGGGAAACAATAAGGTAGGGGTGGAGTTAATAGGTGGAGCTGTTGATCAGTCTCACCGCTTGGGGAAGTAACTGTTCTTGAGTCAGTTAGTCTTTGCATGGATGCTACACAGGAGTGGGAACAAACAGTCTGTGAGCAGGGAGATGGGATCCTTCATGATGTTGCTGTGCACAAAGTTCAGTTACTCATGAAGAATGCTAGGGTAAGCTGTAGATCACTGAGAACAGTTGTAGTAAACCATTTCAATAATTGAATTGGGGACTCATTTATTGAAGGCTTTCAGTAAGTGCAGTTAGACTTGCAAAGCAGCATGTGAAGAGTTATTAAATATAATTTTGAGCTTCCCAGGTGATTATCGGTATACTGTCCTGATAATAACCATTGATAGATGGATAGAGTCACTTGGCTTGCAACACAGGCAATGGATTTGCATGTTCTTTATACGTCATATCTTTGACCCCGAGAGTCCTTTTTTCACATTGTGAATGTCAGGTACTCTTGTATTCACCCACATCCAAAAGCCATGCAAGCTGATATGTTAATTGGTCTCCATGAATTTCTCAGTGTGTAGGTTTGTAGTGGAATCTGGGTGTGGGATTAGAATGGAATAAAATTGTGAAGGATGATTGTGAATGGGTGGTCAGCTCAGGTTTGGTGGGACCAAGGCCTGCTTTTGTGCAATAGGACTTCATTATTTTCCTCCTCTGCTGAGGTGCAAGATGGTGCATGAAGGCGCAATGTGAATATTTCTAAGGGATAATCAAAGCAAACAGGTTAAATCTCAACATGGAAAGCTCCTACTCGTTAGAGTTTGATGCTATAAAGTGCAAGTGCACAGAACAATATTATTTTGCTGGTCACTGTTGGTGGGATTTTGGCATTTATTGCACATCTCTAATTATCCTTGAGAATGTTTTCCTCAACAAATTTTCTGCGGTAATAGAGTCATAGAGTCACCTGGTGATTTGTTTTTCTGACATCTACTGTACATAAGTTGGGACATCCTTCTAGCAACCTCCTTCCTTCTCATGATCCTGCTGCACTCATCACTCTCTGACAGAATACACAATTTGCCAGTGTTGAGCTCCAACCTTGCACAGCTTTGAACCCATTTCATCGAACGTGGAAGTGGTGGTCTGTTCCACTTAACATTTGTTGACTGAGCCATCATGCAGTATCTGACAGAACATCCATCGCAACACAAGTAGAAAATTCTCCTGTGTGCTGCAATTGAAGCCCAGACTTATATGCTTTGTGAGCTCACTCTCCTGCTGTGCAGCTTCTGGCTGCAACCATCATTAATTTGGATGCCAGTGTTTAGAATGATACTTTAGGATTCCGCCCTACAAAAAAACATAAAGAGCATGTGGACGACAGGTACCAGTGCAAGGTATATTTGTATCTTTTTTCCATCTTGAATAGCTGCAGAGTCCAAAAAGCAATTAGTCAAGAAATGGTTTTGTTACTAAATGAATATTTTACACCTCCTATCACAAAAAGAAATAAACAGCTTGGAAAATTCAAGTCAAGTCACTTTTTATTGTCATTTCGACCATAACTGTTGGTACAGTACACAGTAAAAACGAAACACCGTTTCTCAGGATCATGAAACAGTACAAAAACTACACTGAACTACGTAAAAACAACACAGTAAAAAACTACACCAGACTACAGACCTAGCACAGGACTGCATAAAGTGCACAAAACAGTGCAGGCATTACAATAAATAATAAACAAGACAATCGGCACAGTAGAGGGCAGTAAATTGGTGTCAGTCTAGGCTCTGGATATTAAGGAGTCTGATGGCTTGGGGGAAGAAACTGTTACACATTCTGTTCGTGAGAGCCTGAATACTTCGGTGCCTTTTCCCAGATGGTACGAGGGAGAAGAGTTTGTATGAGGGGTGCGTGGGGTCCTTCATAATGCTGTTTGCTTTGTGGATGCTGCATGTTGTATAAATGTCTGTAATGGTGAGAAGAGAGACCCCGATGATCTTCTCAGCTGACCTCACTATCTGCTGCAGGGTCTTGCGATCCGAGATGGTGCAATTTCTGAACCAGGCAGTGATGCTGCTGCTCAGGATGCTCTCAATACAACCCCTGTAGAATGTGATGAGGATGGGGTGGGGGGGGGGGGAAGATGGACTTTCGCAAAAAGTAAAGACACTGCTGAGCTTTCTTTGTTATGGAGATGGTGTTGAGGGACCAGGTGAGATTCTCCACCAGGTGAACACCAAGAAATTTGGTGCTCTTAACGATCTTTACTGAGGAGCCGTCGATGTTCAGCGGAGCCGTCGGTGTTCAGCGGGGAGTGGTCGCTCTGTGCCCTCCTGAAGTCAACAACCATCTCTTTTGTTTTGTTCACATTCAGAGACAGGTTGTTGGCTCTGCACCAGTCCGTTGGCTGCTGCACCTCCTCTCTGTAAGCTGACTTGTCGTTCTTGCTGATGAGACCCACCATGTCGTGTCATCGGCAAACTTGATGATGTAGTTCGAGCTGTATGTTGCAGCACTATCATGGGTCAGCAGAGTGAACTGATCACACAGCCCTGGGGGGGCCCTGTGCTCAGTGTGATGGTGTTGGAGATGCTGCCTCCGATCTGGACTGACTGAGGTCTCCCAGTCAGGAAGCCTAGTATCCAGTTGCAGAGGGAGGTGTTCAGGCCCAGTAGGCTCAGACTTCCAATCAGTTTCTGAGGGATGATTGTGTTGAATGCTGAACTGAAGTCTATGAACAGCATTTGAACATACGTCTCTTTTAGATGGCAAAAGCATTAAATATATAAAGGAGTTGAACATTTTTGAATACAGAATTACAGTGAACAGTCAAAAGTACCCTGGTGTTTAAAAAGCAAAATCAGAGGATCTAATGATCATTGTGTTATCCCTGATAGCTACAAACATGATCGTCTTGGCCTGATAGCTGCAAACTCTGTCATTGTTAAAAAAGTGAGAGTGGGTCTAGTCAAATACTTACAGAGCAGTCGTGGAGAAATTATTGGAAAAATATCTGAAAGATGGGTAAATTATAATTAACAAAGTAAGTTCAATTAAGTGCGGATTTGTTAAGGGAAGGCCAAGTCTGACAACTAATTGAATTTTTGAGAAGAGAGTAGAATATTTAATGTAGTGTATATAGATTTTAGCTAGCTGTTAATAAACTCCCAGAAGGAAAGTTAATATTAAAAACTAGCAAGTTAGACCTAAAACTGGTTCAGAGGCAGAAATAAAAAGGGAATGGTGATCGTAAATGGAAAGCTGTCGGAATGTGTTCCTCAAATCTTGGTGTAAGGGTTCTCATAATTTTTGGTACATATCAACAAGTTAGACTTAAATGAAGATGGTATGATTTACAAGGTTGAAGATGATAAAAATATTTGGCCTATCATTTGATAGTGTGGAAACGAGTTATTGTCTGCAGAAAGTATCAATGCACAGGTGAGGTAGATAGAAACATGACAAAAGAAATTCAGTTTGGATAAGTAGTACATTGGAGATAGCAAACAAGAAAGAAATATGCAAAAAACTGTAGGATAATCTTGCACAGGAATGGAAGGGCTATGGAGTTCATATTCACAAATTGCTAAAGGCATCAAGGCAATTAGATAATTTTATTTTTATTCAATAACTACATACGGGCATAGAGATCAATGGCAATATTTATTGTCTATACACTTTTGATCTTAGCAGTCAGCTGGATGCTTGATCTCCTCCTGTCTGTATACCCGTATGATGTATATATTCCCAAAGTGCTTTTGGGTAGTAAACCTAATGACATTGACCCATTGATAAGGAAGGAACAGTAATGTATTTCCAATTTGGGATTGTCCATGACTTGGAAAATGCTATTCCATGTGAGGTGGTGAGGATTGCTTTGGATTTGCTGCCGAAGAAGCCTTAGCAAATTGCTGTTGTCCATTCTGTGTACTGCTGCCAAAATACATCTGTGGTTGAGGTGGTCATTGCGAGGTGTGGAAAATTGGATGCTAGTAAGATTGGTATGAAAATTAGATGGGCATTCCATTATATTCCAACCTTGTGACAGATGGGTAGGGAAGTCAGAGTGAGTCTCTTACTACTTTGACTTCCCTGGTAGCTGTCAACTAAATATGTGGGATAAGCCAAATTACATTTCAGGTCAAGAGTTATCCCTTGAATTATTGATGGTAAGGATTCTGAAATGATAAAGTCATTGAACATCGAGGAGATGTAATTGGGCTCACTCATTGGAGATCATTATCATCTCACATTTGCATGATGTGAACATTACTTGCAACTACCAACACATGCCTGAATTTTGTACAGGTCATGCTGCATGCAGAAATGGACTCCTTCAATATCTGGCATTAACTACTGTAGGGTAATGAAATGGGTAACAGATGACACATATTAACACACACAAAATGCTGGAGGCACTCAGCAGGCCAGGTAGCATCTATGGACAAGAGTAGACAGTCAACGTTTTGGGCTGAGACCTTTCATCAGGACTGGTGAACGGTCTTGGCCAAAGCATCTACAGTTTACTCTTTTCCATAGATGCTGTCTGGCCTGCTGAGTTCCTCTAGCAAAATTTGTGTGTGTTACTTGGAATTCCAACATCTACAGATTTTGTTTTTGTTTGTGAGATGGCATATATTATTTGTAATAGAAACTGTTCTACCTAATTCACATCGTCATTGAATTGTTCACTTTAAGATACAGTGTCTGCTGTAATGATGACTGCTTTTGTTTCGTTCGTAATTGAAGAAAAGGGCTGTGGCTTTTGTTAAGCATGTAAAGTGACTCTCAGATGTTTTATTCACAAAATCCTACTTTGGGGACCCTGACACTCTCAGGTGATTCCAGATTTACTCAAGGACCTGTCGACCAATGCAGTCGCTTTGAAGCTGCCGGAGTTTTGGGAGCAGCATGATGCAGCGTGGTTGGAGGAAGGTGTGAATGTGTTTGGCACAGGTGGAAGCCTAGTTTGCACAGTGAGAAATCACCACAGACCACACCATTGTAGCATTGCCAAGTAGTTCCACTGCAGCCAAAGTGAACTTAGTCAGGGGCTACCATCAGGTACCTGTGTGTGCTGAGGAGATTCCCAGAAATGCTGTTCTAACTTCATTTGGCCTATTTGTGCTTCTGCACATGCTACTTGAGCTGAGAAATGCAGCACAGATTTTCCAGTGACTAAAGGATGCTGTGTTAAAAAGACTTGGATTTACTTTTGCTTACCGGGATGACATATTTGTTGCCAGCACATCCACATTCCGTAAATTTGTCAAACACTTAAGCCAACATAGGCTGATTATCAACCCTGCTAAATCCCATTCCTGTACTAACAAAGCACTGCAGGAATTTTTAGGAATGCTGAATTTCTATCACAATTTAATTCTGCGAGCTGCTGAAGTTATTTTCCCCTTGTATAGTGCCCTTAAAGGCAGTGCCCCTAATCGTATGCTGAGTGGTCAATGGACACGACCATTGCATTTGATGACACCAAACGAGCTCTTTCGAGCATGACCCTACTGGTGCACCCGCTCCCCAGTGCATCTACTACTGACACTCAGACTATACCGTTGGTGCAGTACATGAACAGTTGGAGGCGTGTGGCAGCCGCTCACCTTCTTCAGCCTGCAGCTTCACCCGCCGCACTGCTTGGCCTCTATGTGTACGTCCACCGCTTGTGTTTTCTACTGGAGGGTTGGCATTTCACAGTGTTTGTTGACCAGAAAACCTCGGGAATTCGATGGGCAAGGGGTCAGATACTTGGGCTGCACAACTGGAATGCCAGTTGGCCTAAATTTCATAATTTGTGACTAACATACAGCACATTTGAAGGGAAAAATAATGCTGTGACTGATTGCCTCTCACAGCCTACCGTCGATACCATACACGTTGGGGCTGACTATGCTGGTGTGGCAGCTGACCAAACTACTGACCCAGAGGTCTAGGCTTCTGGGTGATGTCAAGTTAGAGGATGCAGGAGTTTTTCTCCTGTGCAATGACTCAACCATTAGCCTGCAACCCATAGTGCCTGCAAGCTGGAGGCATACTGTTCTTAATTCCATTCATTGCCTATCACAGCTGGGTGGCAAGGCCTCACAGAAATAGATTGCTTTAAAGTTTGTGGGACACAGCATTAAGAAGGACATGCAAAACTGGAGTACAGCCTGCATTGTATGTCAGCGGGTGAAAATTAACCATCACGTTTGGGCACCATCGGCACCTTTCATGGTCCCTGAGCAATGGTTTGATCCTGTCAATGTGGACCCTGTTGGTCCTCTTCCCCTCTCCCATGGTTTCACGCATCTCCTCACCACAGTGGACCGTATTACCAGGTGTCCCTCTAGTACCAATGACGGTTGTGCATGTGGCTTGAGAGTTCATCAACACCTGGGTCACTTGGTTTGGCACCCTATCTGATATTTCTTTCTACCACAGTCCCCAATTCATGTCAGACTGCTGGGCTGCGACGGCCCAGAACTTCAGTGTTGAATTTCATCACTCCACGTCATTTCACCCACTTTCCTTAAAGGCTGCTCCGAAGGCCTCCCTGATGGGTGAGCGCTGGCATGACTGTCTCCTATGGGTCATGCTGGGGCTCGGAACAGCTCCGGAAGAGGACCAGAAGTTCTCTGCAGCTGAGATGGGGTATGGGCAGCTGTTACGGGTGCCGGGTGATTTTATTCCTGATGCTATGATCACCTGGTTGGCAACTCAGCAGTGTTCTGCCCCCTCAGTAAAATACAGCTATTCCTCTTTCCCAACCTGGTGTAGAGCACTCTTGTGCTCCAGTTGACCTATGCTCTGCCTCATTCATTCTTGTCCACCATAATGCATATCTACATTCACTTAAGTCCCCTTACAATGGCCCGTTTTGCATTTTGGAATGGGATGAAAAGACCTTCATTGTAGATAGAAAGGGTAAATCTGAATGTGTTTCTATAGATCACATTAAACTGGCCTACCAAAGCCTGGATGGTTCTACTACCATACCCCCTACATCATAACATGACCATGTGTGTGTCAGCACACTCTTGGACGAGCCAGAGGCACCTGATGTTACTCCAACCAAGGCACATTAGACCTGAGCCAGGTGACTCATACAAGCTCCAGAAAGGCCCACAATACAGGCTTTGGTGAATTTTGGGGGTAGGGTAATGTATCGACACTTATAATATTATTACCAAGAAAGTGCATTGATGATTAGGATGAAGACACTGAGGTTCTCCTGCTGCAATATACTGGGGGCAGGGGTAGATTAATCTCTAGTTTCCACAACCATCATCCTCTGATCAGACTACCTTGACCTCACACTTGTCAAGTTTTTCTGTAATGCGGTGACTAACCATTAAATCTCAATGAGACATGATAGGAAAAGAGGCTGACTTTAGATATTGCCAGGACCTGAATTACAGGGAAACATTGAATAGGTTTAGGACTTTGTTCCTTAGAGTGCAGGAGAATGAGGGGAGATCTTATAGAGGTATACAAAATTATGAGGGGTATAGATAGGGTGAATGCATACAGGCTTTTTTCACTGACTAGAACTAAAGGTCACTTGTTTAGGGTGGAAAGTGAAATATTTAAGGGGAATCTGAGAGGAAACTTCTTCACTCAGAGGAAGGTGTGAATGTGAAATGAACTGTCAGTGGAAGCTGCAAGTTTAATTTAAAATGATTTAAAGACTATTAAGACCATTTAAGGAAAGTATAATTAGGTATGTGGATGTGGGAATGGGAGGGGATTGGACAGATTTGGTTTTGGTGAAGTTAGGTGGGAATAGGCAGAAGTTGAGGTTGGCTAGATGGGCTGACAGCCTATTTCTGTGCTGTAGTACTCTATGACTAGAGAAGTCGGTAAGAACTAAAAGTGAGGAAACTGACTAAGCAGAAACCTGGAGGTAATTAAAAACACAAAATGCTGGCAGAACTCAGCAGGCCAGACTGCATCTATGGGAGGAGGTAGTGACAACCCTCCTGATGAAGGGTTTCGGCCCGAAATGTTGTCACTAACTCCTCCCATAGATGCTGACTGGCCTGCTGAGTTCTGCCAGCATTTTGTGTTTTTATTTATTTCCAGCATCTTCAGATTCACTCATGTAACCTGGAGATAATGATCATCTGACATTTGTGGCCACAAAGGGGGCTTATTAAAGACAGATAAGACCACAATGGACTACATGAGTCCTGTTTACCTGACACTTGGGCCATGATCTCAGGTCCTGGGGCTAATATAGAGAATTGTGGAACAAGAAGGCACAAGGTGTGTCACTACTTGGTTAGAGGGAGTGACACGTTGGATCAGTATGAGTTAAGGTAAATGAGAAAAACTTTCTGGTAAGTTGGTAGAACAGATCTGTAACTGTCTTCACTCTTCAATTGGCCTAATGGAGATGTAATGACATCAAACCCTCTGAAGCATAAGAAAAGAACAGGTCTGCATGCACAACACCCTCTGGGACCAACTGTCAGTGGAAGTGGAAGAGGCAGGTATAATTATAACATGTAAAAGATCTTTGGGCAGGTATATGGATAGGAAAGATTCAAGGGATATGGACAAATGTAGGCAAATAGGGCTAGCCCAGGAAGATACCTTGGTTGACTCGAGTCAAAGTATCTGTTTCTATGCCATATAATTCATTGACTGTACAATGTTGGAGCCTCCATACAACATTTTGCATAATCAAGTCACCTAATGTTCATCCAGTCGTCCCTTTAAATAGCAATATAGACAACAAATGAATGGAATGTGCATTTTGTTCTGTGATGGTCACAACTGATATCTTGAAGCTTCAAATTATGCTGATAAGGTCAGAAATGAGCAGTGATATCATTAAGTCTGCCCCTGTTACCACATATTCATCCACTAATGGGAATTTTAGTGCCTGATGCAATTTCTGAGGGGACTGATTTCATCCAAAAATTATTACTGTGTGATCTAACCAGAGTTAAATCACATTTTGATCCAATATTTAAACTTGAATATTTTAAAAAGAATTGAACATTAAAATATTTATCAGACTATGAAGAAACCTTAAGTAGGAAATAATTTAAAATAAAATGAAAATAATTAAAAGAATAATTTATCTGAATATCTAGTATCTATTATTTACCTATTTTCCTCGTAACTGTTCCTCTTCAGTAGAAGTGCATTGAGTTGCCCATCCTACAGCAATGCAGACTCACCAATGTGTTAAGGAATTGCAGGAAGTTAATGCACTCTATGAGGCATCAGTTGTCTGAAAAACCTTGTACACATGCCTCAAATCTCCCGAATTTTACATTATAGTTTTGGAAAATGTGGACCATTGCTTTTACAAGTAGTCTTTTATGTCCAGAATGCTGGAGAGTAATAGCAACTCCAGAAAAACAAAACAATTGTGTTCAGGATTTGAGTGTGGTATCACAAATGTAGCTTTGCAGCAACCTGTTACAACTGGGATTTCACATCCATGATTAAGGATTTCACATATAGAATTATTCTAAAGATGTATTCTTGAATTCATTTGCTTTCCATAGTGAAAAGCTGGGAAATGATCCTATCTGTAGCCAAAACATAGTAATTGCCTTGACAGCAAGTTGCAGTGCCTCAGATGATAGGATCAGTCTGAAGTTGACAGCTCTGATTCGCCTATGTGCAGTAGGAGCAATTGTGACATTGGGAATGGAAAATCCCTGTTCCCTTGGCTTAATGAATTCCACTACTTAAACATTTCACCTGTAAGAATCAGTTGTTTTCTTCTGTGCTACAAGCAAATGGAGACCAGATGGTTTATTCTATTAGAGAATAATTTGTTTCCTCTGGGGCCATGAAGTGAGTCCACCTGAGACTTGTGGGATAAGTCTCAAAGAAGATATGCAAATTTCCAATGAAGATAAATGTACAGCATTAAAGTACCTTCAGTAAAATGTTCAGCTCAAATTCACAATTCAATGTGTGGGCCACTGCATAAATAAAAACAAACAGCTGATGCAGCACTACATACCTACCCAAGGGCATACTGTATGTGCAAAAATCTTTATCCAGCATCACAATCTCATCCTTTGATCTACCCCTTTTCAAAGTACATGGGGTGACTTAAGTTTTGCACACTGTCAGTACCATAATTTTCTTTGAGTCATCATGCACAAATATCTGCCACCAGCATTGATAGTTAGCAAGGACATTAGTTGATGCACATTGTCATTTTTTTTGGTACTAGTAATTGATTTGTGATTTAGCTCTTTATTCTTCCTAAAAACAATTTGCATTCATTTGGTGACTTCGATGTTCCAAATGATAATAAATAAAACTTCACAGGGAGCTATAAGATGAAAGGCAAATTACCATAGGCATGCCGAAAGATGGAATATCTTAAAAGGGGGAAAGTGAGGTAGAGAAATAGTTTGTTGGGAATTTCTAAGGGTAGGACTTTAGCATCTGAAAATACAGTTGCCAAGAGTGGAACATTTATTTGTTTAGATGGTCAAGAGAATTTAGGTGAACAATGATCTTTGTTGTGGGATTTAGCAAAGGGTTGGGATTATAAAACTGTAGATTTGGAAGTGTTAAACCATGGAAGGGTTTGAAATCAAATGGAAGGATGTTAGTTCGAAGGTTTTGTTAGAACCAATGTTGTTGTAAGTTATTAAGAGCAGGGATGGTTAATGAACAGTTTGGTCTGAGCTGGTATACTGGTACCAGAGCTTTGGATAACCTCAGTTTTACAGAGGACAGAAAAAAAGCAGAATGCATACGAGTTGTCAAGCCTAAGACTAACTTACTTAGTAACTTAAAAGAGATAGTTCCAATGGCAGTTTAGCTAAGGAATAAGTGATATTAGGTATTGCTGCAGAAATAGAAATTGCCAATCTAACTGATATGGTATATTAATATAATGTTATTTCAGGGATAAGTTCATAAACCATAGCCTATAAGACATAGGAGCAGAACTAGGCCTCTTGACCCATTGAGTCTGCTCTGCCATTCCATCATGGTGTATGTATTATCCCTCTCAACCCCATTCTCCCTGTAACCTTTGACACTCTGACTAATCAAGAACGTATTAACCTCCCCTTTAAATATACTCAATGACTTGGCCTCCACAGTCATTTGTGGCAATGAATTCCATAGATTCACCATCATCTGGCTAAAGAAATTCCTCCCCATTTCTGTTCTAATTGGACATCCCTCTACTCTAATGCTGTGCCCTCCGCTCCTAGTCTCTCCCTCCATGTGACAAATCCTCTCCACGTTCAACAGGTTTCAATGAGATCCCCTCTCATCCTTCTAAGCTCAGGTCTAGAGTTGCCAAACGCTCCTCATACGTTAACCTTCTCATTCCGGGAATTATTCTTGTGAACCTCCTCTGGACCCTCTCCAATGCCAGCACATCTTTTCTTAGATAAGGGCCTAAAACTGCTCACAATACTCCAAGTGCAGTCTGACCAATGCTTTATAAAGCTTCAGCATCACATCCTTGCTTTTAAATTCTAGTCCTCTTGAAATGAACACTAATATTGCATTTGTTTTCCTTACCAGTTTTAATCTGCAAGTTAACCTTTAGGGAATCCTGCATAAGGACTCCCAAGTGCCCTTGTTACTCTGATTTTTGAGTTTTCCCCAGTTTAGTAAAATAGTCAATGCCTTTATTCTGTTGCTCAAAGTGCATGCCCATACACTTCCCTGAACTACATTCCATCTTCCACTTCTTTGCACATCCAATCCAATCCTTCTTCAGACTCCCTGCTTCTTCACCTATCTTCGTATTGTCTTCAAACTTGGTGATGAAGTCAGCAATCCCATTATCTAAATAGATGACATAAAATCGTAAGACCATAAGATATAGGTGCAGAATTAGGCCATTTAGTCCATTGAATCTGCTCTGCCATTTCATCATGGCTGATCCAATTTTCCGCTCAGCTCCAGTCTCCTGCCTTCTCCCCATATCCCTTCATGCCCTGACTAATCAAAAATCAACCGAACTCTGCCTTAAATATCAATAGAGGCTTGGCCTCCACAGCCACCTATGGCAATGAATTCCACAGATTCACCACTCTCTGGCTAAAGAAATTTATCTTCATCTCCATTCTAAAAGGATGCCCCTCTATTCTGAGGCTGTTGTGTCTGGTCTTATATGCTCCCATCATAGGACACATCCTACTCTACTCTACTCTACTGAGGCCTTTCACCATTCAATAGGTTTTAATGAGGTCACCTCTCATTCTTCTGAATTCCAGTGAATACAGGCCCAGAGCCGTCACTCTGGAATTATTTTTGTGAACCTCCTTTGAACCCTCTCCAGTTTCAGCTCATAAACGTGAGAAGAAATGGTCCCAATACCAAGCCCTGCAGAACACCACTAGTCACTGGCAGCCAACCAGAATAGGCTCCCTTTATTCCCACTCTTTGCCTCCTGCCAGTCAGCCAATCTTCTGTATATATTAGTATTGTTCCTGCAATAGCATAGGCTCTTATCTTGTTCAGCAGTCTCATATTTGACAGTCTCTTGTCAAAGGCCTTCTGCAAATCCAAGTAAACAACATCCACTAAACCCCCTTTGTCTATCCTGTTTGTTATTTCCTCAAAGAATTCCAACAGATTTGTCAGGCAAGATTTCACCTTAAGGAAACCATGCTGACTTTGGCCTATTCAATCATGTGCCTCAAAGTAACTGAAACCTCATCCTTAATAATGGACTCCAACCATTTCCGAACTACTAAAGTCAGGCTAACTATCTTATAATTTCCTTCCTTTTTCCTCCCTCCATTTTTTTTTAAAAAAAAGAGTGGAATGATGTTTGCAATTTTCCAATCATCCAGAACGATTCCAAAATCTTGAAATTCTTAAAGGATCTTTACTAATGCCTCCACAATCTCTTCAGCTATCTCTTTCAGAACCCTGGTCCATCTGGTCCAATTGTCTTAACTACCTTCAGACCTTTCAGCCTCCTAAGCACCTTCTCCTTTGTAATAGCAACTACACTCACTTCTGCCTGCTGACACCCTTAAATTACAGGCATACTGCTAGAGCCTTTCACAGTGAAGACTGATGCAAAATATTAACTAAGTTCACCCCATCATTTATTTGTTGACCATTACTACCTCTCCAGGATTATTGTCCAGCAGTCCAATATCCACTATCTATAAATTATTTTCCACTGCTACTGGTTCAGCAGTTTGTATTTGACTCCATTCAGTGTATTTTAACCCCTGAAATTTTTTAACGCCATCCACAGATTCTACATCTTCTGATCCTTTGTCAACTCTTTCTTTTTTTTTTGTAATTTATTTTTTATTGAAGTTCATCATCAAACAATGACTTGATTTCATTTTCTTACCAACAGAGCCACACCACCCCCTCTGCTTACCTGCCTGTCCTTTTGAAACAATTTGTATCCTTGGATGTTAAGCTCCCAATTATGAATTTGTCATTTAGTCCTGACTCAGTGATGTCCATAACATCATACCTGCCAATCTCAAACTGCGCTACAAGATTATCTACCTTATTCTACATACTGCATGCATTCAAATGTAACACCTTTAGTCCTGTATTCATCACCCTTTTTGATTTTGCCCCCATGTTACACTTCAACTCACTCTGCACTTCAACTCTCTGCAATTTTGTCCTGTCACCTGCCTGTCCTTCCTCACATTCTCACTACACAATGCAGTGACCTGTGAAGCAACTGCCCCATCCTCAGCTCTATCACTCCAGTTCCCATCCCCCTGCCAAATTAGAGTAAACCAGTAGTAAAATGTATGCAAAAAGTGAGACAGAATTGCTGATGGTGAACTGAATTGTGACTGGAACATAGGACATTTGTCATTGAGGAAATTTCTGCTACTCCTGCCTGTATGTTATTTGAGTTCTCTGAGACACTGGAGAAATCATGAGAGATAGAAGAGGTGGGTGAGGTTGCGCTTTCTGATGACGCTCTTGAGGGCCGGCGAGCAGAGAAAAATCAAAGGGCGAATCCAAGGATTACCAAGCAATTATAGGTTGAAAATGTTTGTCGATGATTCTCTGGCCACAACCTGACAGGTAAAGAATGGAACCAGGCAATGGCAGTCTCACCCAGCTGGATGAGACTGAACAGAATTGGGTAGCAGTTGGCCATTTCAAGATCTGCAGACTAGGTAAGAATGACAAAGAGTGCTACTTACTATTGTCACCATCCTCATTATTTATATTTACACATTTTAAATTTATCAAATTGAATCCCATTTTACCAAACCTGCACACAATCACTTTATCTTGACTTCTACATTTGCTATTCCAAAGCAAACCAGTTTGATCTTAACTGGAAAAGTAATGGACATCCAAAACTATGATTTCCATATCCCCACGTACCCAACAAACATATCATTTACCAACAAATCTTTTCTTGCAGACCTATAGTATCTTACAGTTAAACTTCAAATTGATTTTAAAATTGTCATTCTTGTTTTTGATTCCTTCCATGATGCTCCTGCCCCATCCTGTTTAAATATACCCCATGACATGGCCTCCACAGTCATTTATGGCAATAAATTCCTCAGATTCACCACCCTCTGACTAAAAATTCCTCCTCATATGTGGTCCAATGGGACACCCTTGTATTCTGAGATTGGTCCTAGGATCTCCCACCATTGGAAATATCATCTCCACATTCATTCCATTCTAAGCTTTTCAATGAACCCACTGGCCCAAATATGCTGAGCTGGTCACCTCAAGTTCTTCAGTTTCAAGGTATAGTGGTTGATGTCTATTGTGGTCAGCTTCTTCCAGTTGCTCCGATGCATGCATTCAGCATATCCTTGTTTGTTTTACATTTAATTGCCCCAGTATTAGCAGCTGTACTTCCAGTTACCTGAGCCACATGTCCTACCCAAACAATTACAATGGTCTACCTTTTTGGATGATGCTTTTGAATATTATTTTTGTTCATCTGGCCTGATATTTCATTATGCAGCTCAGTGTCAATTTTATTTGATCATTCTCCTTAAAATCACTAAGGATATTTGACTATGCTAAAGGTGACATGTAAATACAAGTTCTTATAATTTTAATTCAAAGTTTCAAGATACACACAACTCCCTAATGAGAAGGATAACTGATGATCAGCACAAATTTCAAAGATGTTAGCTTCCAGAGTCAATGAACTCAAATGATTTCCATTTTCCCTGGCTTAATTTTATGCTGAATAACTTCTGATTATTAAAACTAGGTATTTAGTTCCCAAATTATCACATAGCTGTTGAAAACAATCATTTAATTTTTCTTACCTGTCCCTTGACACATTTTTCACAGTGCTTCTTCTATCCATTTAGTTCCAGTTAGGACACCTCAAGAAAACACTCTTTCTCATTTTACTTGCTGAAAATTAAGTTTCATGTATATATTTTTAAAAAGCTATTGATTTGAATACTTAGTCATTGTAAGTGAGTCAGTCTTTGGAATTCTTGGAATTTTGGCTCTACCAACAACTCAGTCCTAGAGACACATACTTAAATAAGCACACCCTTAAGCACATCATGATCATATCCTCTGTCAAAATTGCTTGTTACTTTATGAGATACCTCCTAACTATAACATGGAGTTACGTGATGATTGCCACATCATGGGGAGAAATCATTCCATGTAAAACATTTTATTTTACCATGAATATTTAATGCAATCTGGGTAATATATTCAAAGCAGAATTCTGCATCATCTGTGTTAGAATGCTTATGATTTAATACTGAATTTTCAACTTAACCACACAATAAGTAGACTTGGATACTAGAGGAGCATACCTACACCCCAGATGAAGACCTCAGAATTATTATTTCGGGGAGGTGCTGATTATCTGATAAACCCTACAACATGATATGAAATTCAGGAGTAGTTGTTACTCAGTGATTATTTGAACTCAATCAACGGTATTCATACTTCCTTAAAGGAAATGCAAGAGTCACCGCACGTATACAAGGAACTAGAAGATATAAAAGGTACTACACTGATTTTAAATAAAATGTTCTCTGGAGTTATTTTGAAAGGAGATTTTCTTTAAAACTATCAGTTTTTTTCAGACACATGTTAAGTGTTAACTATTAGTTCATTTCATCTTATGTATTGGATTCTGGTAAAAAATACAAAGATTAACCCCCCACTGTATGCTAACAGCTGTTTTTATTTGTTGTGTACACTATATGATTCACTTTTTAACAGGAGACATTAAATTTGCTGGACTGGGTGTTCTTATGGTCTAAAAATGATTGCAGTATGTTATACAAAATGCATAAAAATATAAAAGAACACAAAAATAGGAGTTGGTCAATATTATAAATTTGGGGGATTCATATAATATTTCCATTTAACAGCATATTACAGCATTTATGTTACTTCAACTTTCAAATAAACAAATATAAAAATCTGCCCAAATAAGTCACCATATCTTAAACAGTAAATGATTGTGGTACTTGAGTTGCACAGTAACAAAGCAATAATCATGTAAATGCTCCTAAGGTCAAAACACATTGGGTCACAATAACAATATCATGAGATATTAATATTGTGATACACATATGCCTATAAATACACACATACCTACATTGTCCAATCCCAAAACACACATTAGACCAATTCAAAGAACATTAAACATTTACTTGAAACCCAAAGAATGAAAACACAACTTAGCAGTCCATAATTTGTGTTAAATGGGCATTTAAACGGGTTCAGTTAGAGATAGGAATTAATGATTTTTGTTGCAAGTTACATTTATGTTGGTTCAGCAACAAGTGAGAATTTTATTTTATATGGCATCACCCAATTATATTGCGATTGAAATTAAATAACAAATTGAGTTTAAAAATAAATGATTAAACAAAGAAACAGGGTATCCTTTAACTTTTAATAAAAAAATCAAACTTCAGAAGAGTTAAATTAAACAAACTAACGATAGGAAAGAAACAGAAGCAAGAAAATCAGTCTCAGATAATTAAAACACAACTCCAAACTAAAATATTTCCAATCTCTCAATTTACCTATGATATGACTTCTGATTGAAATCAGTAAAAAAAATTAAAACACAAAATAACTTTTTTTATTTTCCACCGAAGTCTACTCAGAGTCACGGTTGCATTTCTAGAAGTTATCTACATTCGCATTTATATACAGCCTTGCTTATTTACACAATCAGAATACAGTGTTAGAAACACAAGGGTTGAGATTTATCTCCATTTCACATCAGAACCTTAGGAAAGTTCTCACGCAAATTGTTAATTTCTTTGTTGATATAAAATGCAGTTGTAGTCCTTTGCTGCATCAAAATGCACCTCATAAGGAGTCCCAAAGAATTAACAAAAGAGGTCTGTAATAATCCTTTGAATGGACAATGAGACAGCATATTCCCTTACAGGTAATGCATCCTGCACTCCTGGTTCTGACTCTGAACTGTAAACCAATAGTTCACAGTTGGAAAAATTGTTAGAAAATAGCAAATATTTACTGTAATCACGCTACTGCAAAATACTTTTTGCTCAATGCAAAATGTGTGAAGACAAAAAAAAGAGGAAAAAAACTCAGCACATTGCAAGAATTACAATGCAACAGTTTTAAAAAATAATTGTAACAACACAGCCTGAAAAATGGCCACATAAGCAGCTGTCTTTGGCAAAGTGGTTGGCACATAGTCCTTTACTGTTACCTCTTGCCCATTTCACTCTGTCTCATGAAATGGATGTTATTTACATTGTCTGACAATTCAGGATATTGCTCAACAGTTTTTATAAAATAGCCGTCGTAGCCTTGCACTCTGCCAGTGATCAACAGCTGCTGTTTTTCTCCCTCGGTCCATGAGCGAATTCCCTCCTCTCCATCCTGTAACCTTTGCCTTTCTCTAGTCCAGGCGGCTGCTACAGCCCGCATCCTAGCCAGCTCCAAGACTCGAGCTTTCTCTTCATCCAAGGTTGTCCCATATCGTGTGTTTAAACACAACAGACCATACTGAAGTTTAATATCAGTGTATCTTCTCGTCCTTCCATTCAGTACAGTATTAATTTGAGACACAGTAACATTAATTCCGTTCTCCAGGGTTCGCCTTCCACCAGTAAGGCCCAAAATAGTGAGATCCTTTTCTGCAGACCCCATTTTGATGAAATAATGTGTGTCCACTCCATCAATGGTGAAGTGGATATTTTCCAGGTAATAGGCATTATTTAAAATTGCAGCAACTCTCCTTCCATCTTCATTCGCAACACTAATGATATCTGTGCTTACTCTGCCTCCTCGAACAGCGAATTTCACTCCTTTGCCAAAGATTGAACCGCCTGTTGCAAATTTTTTCATACGTGCTTTTGGCTGGCAGCCAGTTCCACTTCCTCCGTAAATTTGTCCAAAATGTTCTAGCGTAACAAAAGCTTTGAGCTGTTTCTGAACAACACACTGGACTCCTAAAATGGACTAATAAAAGGAGAAAACATTAATGGTTATCTTTACAGGAAAAAGTGATGTTATTCACAACACTGAATAGAGTCTTCATTTTGAATTTTTCTAATAATTCAGTGAATTGTTTCCTTATATTTCACTGGAAAACATTTTGGTAAACCTGTTTATAATTTTACTGATTGCAACATATTTTGCAAGAGTAATGTAAAGATACTGTATTTGAAATTAATTTCAAAACATCTGAATAAAATTTCAATGAAATTAGTCAAGAGTTTTTTTTAATAAAAAATTACCATTTTACTTTTGGATAATTCTGATATATATAGTAACAGATCAGCCAAAGCAATACAAATAGTTTTGGGTTGTTTTTCAGGTTACTGGGGACAGTAAATGGATCAATAGATTTATTGTTTTTTTTATTAAAACTGTAACCAGCTTTGTCATGTATTTCAATGCATTTGAACAAGAAGACATTTTTGAGAAAATGCTTTGGTGACTTTTATTTGAGAATATGATTACTTTAATGATGAACTGAAATGACAGGAGTTTCTTTATTTCTCTCATGAAATGAATAAAAGAAAAATGATCACAAACAGTATTTAATGCCTGTCAAGTTGGTCTATTAAGTTTTTAACCAAAGAAATGTAAAATATGTAATAAAGATGCTGGACAATGAGTGATAGAAACCTGTTTATAGAACATAGAAAACCTACAGCACAATACAGGCCCATCGTCCCACAAAGCTGTGCTAAATACATCCTTACCTTAGAACTACCTAGGCTTACCCATAGCCCTCTATTTTTTTAAGCTCCATGTACCTATCGGGGAGTCTCTTAAAAGATCCTATCGTTTCCACCTCCACCACCGTTGCTGGCAGTCCATTCCACACACTCACCAATCTCTGCGTAAAAAATTTACCCTGACATCTCCTTGGTACCTACTTCCAAGCACCTTAAAACTATGCTCTCTCGTGCTAGCCATTTCAGCCCTGGGAAAAAAGCCTCTGACTATCCACACCATCAATGTCTCTCTTTATCTTGTACACCTCTATCAGGTCACCTCTCATACTTCATTGCTCTAAGGAGAAAAGACCGAGTTCACTCAACCTATTCTCATAAGGCATGCTCCCCAAACCAGGCAACATTCTTCTAAATCTCCGCTGCACCCTTTCTATAGTTTCCACATCATTCCTGTAGTGAGGCAACCAGAATTGAGCACAGTACTCCAAGTGGGGTCTGATCAGGGTCCTATATAGCTGCAACATTCCCTCTCAGCTCTTAAACTCAATTCCACAGTTAATGAAGACCAATGCACCGTATGCCTTCTTAACCATAGAGTCAACCTGTGTAGCAGCTTTGAGTGTCCTATGAACATGGACCCCAAGATCCTCTGATCCTCCACACTGCCAAGAGTCTTACCATTAATGCTATATTCTGCCATCATATTTGACCTCCCAAAATGAGCCACCTCACTCTTACCTGGGTTGAACTCCATCTGCCATTTCTCAGCCCAGTTTTGCACCCTATCAATTTCCCATTGTAACCTCTGACAGCCCTCCACATTATTCACAACACCACCAACCTTTGTGTCATCAGCAAATTTACTAACCCATCCCTCCACTTCCTCATCCAGGTCACTTATAAAAATCACAAAGAGTAGGGTTCTCAGAACATATCCGTGAGGCACTCCACTGGTCACTGAACTCCATGTAGAAGCATCTACAAGCATTCCTTGCCTATTGTGGGCAAGCCAGTTCTGGATCCACAAAGCAAGGTCCCCTTGGATCCCATGCCTCCTTACCTTCTCAATAAGTCTTGCATGGGGTACCTTATGAAATGCCTTGCTGAAATCCATATACACTATATCTACTGCTCTACCTTCATCAACGTGATTAGTCACATCCTCAAAAAATTCAATCAGGTTCGTAAGGCATGACCTGCCTTTGACAAAGCCATGCTGACTATTCCTAATCATATTATGCCTCTCCAAATGTTCATAAATCCTGCCTCTCAGGATCTTCTCCATCAACTTACCAACCATTGAAGTAAGACTCACTGGTCTATAATTTCCTGGGCTATCTCTGCTCCCTTTCTTGAATAATGGAAAAACATCTGCATCCCTCCAATCCTTTGGAACCTCTCCCATCCTCATTGATGATGCAAAGGTCACTGCTAGAGGCTCAGCAAAATCCTCCCTCACCTCCCACAGTAGCCTGGGGTACATCCTGTCCAGTCCCGGTGACTTATCCAACTTGATGCTTTCCAAAAGCTCCAGCACATCCTCTTTCTTAATATCTACATGCTCAAGCTTTTCAGTCTGCTTTAAGTCATCACTACAAGTGCCAAGATCCTTTTCCATAGTGAATACTGAAGCAAAGTATTCATTAAGTACCTCTGCTATCTCCTCTGGTTCCATACACACTTTCCCACTGTCACACTTGATAGGTCCTATTCTCTCACATCATATCCTCTTGCTCTTCACTTACTTGTAGAATGCCTCGGGGTTTTCCTTAATCTTGTCCATCAAGGCCTTCTCATGGCTCCTTCTGGCTCTCCTAATTTCATTCTTAAGATCATTCCCGCTAGCCTATAATCTTCTGGATCTCTATCATTACCCAACTTTTTGAACCTTTTGTAAGCTCTTCTTTTCTTCTGGACTAGATTTACAATAGACTTTGTACACCACAGTTCCTGTTCCCTACCATCCTTTCCATGTCATTGGGACATACCTACTCAGAATTCCACGCAAATATCCCCTGAACATTTGCCACATTTCTTCCGTACATTTCCCTGAGAACATCTGTTTCCAATTTATGCTTCGAAGTTCCTGCCTGATAGCCTCATATTTCCCCTTACTTCAATTAAACATTTCCCTAACTTGTCTGTTCATATCCTTCTCCAATGCTGTGGTAAAGGAGATAGAATTGTGATCACTATCTCCAAAATGCTCTCCCACTGAGAGACCTGACACCTGACCAGGTTCATTTCCCAATACCAGATCAAGTACAGCCTCTCCTCTTGTAGGCTTATCTACATGTCAGGAAACCTTCCTGAACGCACCTAACAAACTCCACCCCATCTAAACCCCTCACTCTAGGGAGATGCCAATCAATATATGGGAAATTAAAATCTCCCACCACAACAACCCTGTTATTATTACACTTTAGAAGAATCTGTCTCCTTAGCTGCTCCTTGATATCCCTGTTACTATTGGGTGGTCTATAAAAACACCTAGTAGAGTTATTTACCCCTTCCTATTCCTAACTTCCACCCAGAGAGACTCCGTGGACAACCCCTCCATGACTTCCTCCTTTTCTGCAGCTGTGACACTATCCCTGATCAGCAGTGCCATGCCCCCACCTCTTTTACCTCCATCCCTGTCCTTTCTGAAATATCTAAAGCCTGGCACTTGAAGTAGATATTCCTGCCCCTGCACCATTCAAGTCTCTGTGATCGCCACAACATCATAGCTCCAAGTACTGATCCACACTCTAAGCTCACCTGCTTTGTTCATAATACTCCTTGCATTAAAATAGACACATCTCAAACCATCAGTCTGAGCACATCCCTTCTTGATCACCTGCCTATCCTCAGAATAGGGATTTCTATGCAAGTGGCAGTTTTCATGGGCTAGAGAAAAGAAAATCTTATCACACTTCCATAATAAATTGTCTGGTTTTATTGAAATGAATTTCATAAGTTGTCAAAATTAAAGCTTAATGACAAAAGAAGGTATTACAGCAAAACAGTTTTTAAAAAATTCCAGTTTGGCAATTCCACAATGTTTAATGGTATATTGTCAAGTTGAAACTCAAACCAGGATGATTTTTGACTTAACCAATCACATTGAGGTCATGATTTTCAACTACTGTGAGAAAGATCTACATTAACTTTTTTTTATTTGATCAAATTGCTATGTTTTAATTTATTTGTCTTGATCAAATTGCTGTTTTGGGGTCATGTATATGCATATGCATTATGATTTTAAGATTAGATGCTAACAGTAGCATTATTGTTTTCCTATCTAAAACTTCTTAGGTTTTGGCCATGAACTCCTGTTGGAACCATCAGAGTAAATGTTAAGAAATACAGGAGTGATGGATTTATCAAAAGGGTCAAGCCTTAGTCAAGTCCAGCCTAGTCAAGATTCAAATTAATTGCTAAAATATAACCAAAAATGACTGTTCTATTTGCTGGGTTCACGCTACGGTTACTGATCTTCGTATGAATAAAAGATTGTGTGGAAACGTGGTAAAATCTTGTTGGAATATTTCCTCATCATATATAGTTACATTTTTGCATCAATGAAAATTTTTAGAACAAGAATTTAATAATAAAACTAAAGAATGTAAATATTCAAGTTGGCACGTTTTGTTTTAATGGCACAGAATCTGACTGTAGGATCAGAAAACAGAAGAAGGACATTAGTTTGTCTTGTCCGGGGCTCTTTGTAAGCCTCAACATTTTGTCCCCTACCCTACAAATTCCACATCCACAATTACTTGCAGAACTCCCTCATAAAATTACTCATGGAATTAGTTTCCACCAACCTCTCTGTGTCAAAAAAAAATCATCTCTCTTCTGGACCTTTTGTTACTTGGCAGAGAAAATAGATTTTCTGTGTATTAAAATTTCTTGTCATCTGGAAAACCTTCGTCAGATTGCCCCTTAACTTCCATTATTTCAGTTTTAACATCCTTTCTCAAACTGTAATCTCCCTTGCTTGGTTACATTCCGGTGCATTGTACATTCCTGGTTACGCGGTGCACTTTCCAAGATGTTGCCATTTTTCCTGATCCACAGTATTGAGTTGAAGCCTAATGAGGCTTTATAAAGTTCCATCTCAATATCAATTGTGACATTTATCATGCCATCTTCTACACCCGAATGTTCATTGTTCATAAAAATTCTTAAGTACTCAACCTACCACTAATTCTTGGGGATCACCTCTGTAAATAAAAAAAAACCCACCCTCTCCTCCTTGTTGCTAATCCCAATTTACATCTCTGCCACCATTTACTCTTTCATTCCATTAGTTTCATTTTCTTAACCAGCCTCCTGTGATATTGCCCTGCTCATATTTGCAACAGATAGTAATTTATTTCTCTGTTACTCCGTCAACTGAAATTCCCATTGTAATTTGCCATTAACAATGGTTCTAGACTAGTCTCAATACAATTAAGACCATGTTCTAGTTCTTTTACTTTCTTGCTATTTAAAGCAACTTGTGCTGCTTGCACTGATAAACACCTGAATGGTTTCCATTAATGGAAAGGTTTCCAGTACATCAATATTCAAATATTTGTGGATCAGAAGTACTTCCTCCTGGTCACAGCCATGTTACCAGGAAAAGCACAGAACAGCTCCATCCTTGGGGAGAATACGCTGCCAACATTTTCTGTTAAGGTGTGAATCCTGAAGGCAAGGTTTACTCTGTAATCCCCTGACCCCTCATGGAATGTGGTCGCCAGCCATGGCAACCGAGTACTGACTCAACTAGATCCACACATCATTCTTGAAAATTCCATTGTTCTATTAAAATGTCCTCCCGTTGCCTACATCAGTTCTGGGGTATCCTGTAATATACACTCCATCGTGGCATCCTGCGTGCCCCACAACTTAGAGTAGTGGTCGCCAACCAGTCGATCTTTGAGACTTTCCCAGTAGATGCCGAAAAAGAAATGAAAAATGCGCACTGGGCAGAAAAGACTGGAAGGAAAACCCCACAGCCCGGAAACAACCTCTCACCACAAACAGTTCTCCGCAGCGGGAGCACTGCTACATCACCATTATCCTAATTGGCATCAACCTATCTTTATAATGCTCCCATTACAACACTTCTCCCCCTTTAAATTCCAACATTTCCCAAATGTAAAAGAACTGGGCAACAAAAAAACAGTGGTGTCATCAGCTTGCGTACCTCTGAAATTTATACTAGTGTCTCAGTAACAGTTTACCTATACAAAACACCTGAAAAACGTGGCAGATTCATATTCAGCCTAACAAAGGAAACTGTCCATTCAAATATTCAGTCTGTCAGGAGGCTTGCGAGGGTGCTGTGCTGCAACAGATGAAAATCTGTACTGACAGACACCTCACAGACTGTCTCAGACTGGTTGTCTGTAGTTATGAGCCAAATTTCAATAGACAATAGATGCAGGAGTAGACCATTCGGCCCTTCGAGCCAGCACCGTCATTCAATGTGATCATGGCTGATCTTCCACAATCAGTACCTCGTTCCTGCCTTCTCTCCATATCCTTTGACTCTGCTATCTTTAAGAGCTCTATCTAACTCTTCCAGAGAACTAGCAGAAAGTATTCATCCCCAGTCATCACACTGAGTGCAACAGTCATTCATTTTTCGTGTTGAAATAAAATTAAATAATGAAACATAGAATTAAAGGTGTTGTAATGTGAGCATTATAAAACTTATACCACGGAAAGCCGCCTGCAAGAGAGACTGCTTCCGGGGCTGCGGGGCTCCACTTCCGGTCCCTTCTGCCCGGTGCGCATGCGTGTGTCTAAACGATTTAGTAGGCCAAACTTGCCTTTCACTAAGGCTGAGGTAGGGGAGCTTGGCCTTAAAAAGGTTGGCGGTCACTAACTTAGAGCAATGGAAGCAAAGAATATCCAAAAATAGAGAGTTTGAGGTAGAACCTGAACAACAGCAGAAGCAAGGGGTGCAGAATATTGAAAGGCCTTGACAGAATGGGCCTTAATAGGAAGCTTCCAACAGTGGGAGGGTTTTGGACCAGAGGGCACAGTCTCAGAATACAAGGACATCCCTTTAGAACAGAGATGAGGAGGAAATTCTTTAGCTAGACGGTCGTGGATCTGTTGAATTCATTGCCTGTGGAGGCCAAATCATATTTGCAGTGGAGGTTCATAGGTTCTTGATTAGTAAGTGTGTCAAAGTTTATGACAGGAGAATTGGGTTCAGAGGTGTTAAATCGAGTGGCGGAGCAGATCAGCCAAATGGCCTAATTCACCTCCTATGTCTTTGGTCTTACGGTCAAGCAAGCCTACGTGGAAGAAGCCCCAAACAAATATTAACATTTATTTCCAGCACAAACAAGGGAAAATCTGCAGATGCTGGAAATCCAAACAGCAAACACAAAATGCTGGAGGAACTCAGCAGGCCAGGCAACATCTAGGAAAAGAGTACAGTCGGCATTTTGGCTGAAACCCTTTGTCAGGACTGGGGAAAAAAAGCTAAGGAGTAGATTTAGAAGGTGAGGGGAGGGGAGAGAGAAACACAAGTTGGTAGGTGAAACCTGGAGGGGGAAGGATGAATTAAAGAACTAGGAAGTTGATCGGTGAAAGAGACAGAAGGCCATGGAAGAAAAGGGGGGAGGAGCACCAGAGGGAGGTAATGGGTGGGCAAGGAGATAAGATGAGAAAGGGAAAAGGGAACCCTTCAGCAGGACTGGAGAAAAATGCAAACCCTGGTTGGGTGGAGGAAGAAGACATCGCCTGTAAATGGTTGTGATTCTCTTGTAAAAGGAAACTTTCTCAAAGAACCTGCAAAATATGAGTCACTAAAGTGAACTTTCTTTATACCACTAATCCTTTGTGTCACACCTTTATTTGCGTTCAGTCATTTAGCTGAGTCCGACTCCATATGGCAAAGACATGGAAGTACAGATACTGCTGATGCCCAGGTTGAGATCAGGCTGGGTTTGAACTCAGGACCATCTGACTTGAAGTCCAGTGCTGATACCACTACACCACCAGCCCTTGCTTATAATACATCCATGAATTTTCCCTAATCTTGTGACTGAAGTGGCTGTCTTAACTGTATGGCACAGGGGTGCGGCTAATAAGAGTTGTTGCCTATCAGAGAAGTGGACAGCCGGTATCCTTTTGCAGGGTTGAAATGTTTCATACTAGAAGGCGTGCATTTAAGGTGAGAGGGGGAATTTCAAAGGAGAAGTGAGGCATAACTTTCTTCCCCCACAGAGTGTAGTTGGTGCCTGGAATATGCTGCCAGGTGTCGTTGCGCAGAAAAATATGATGGATGTGTTTAGGAGGCTCACAGATAGGCACATGAATTTGCAGAGAATGGAAGGAAATGGACCATGTGCAGGCAGAAGGGATTAGTTTTGCTAATTAGTTTGGCCCAAAGGGCTTGTTGCTGTGCAGTACTGTTCTGTTTTCTCTGTTTTACTACCTATGTTCTCATAGTTCCGGAGACCCATGTGGAGTGCTGACCTGGGCTCTGTCTGTGCAGAATTCACATGTTCTCTATGTGACCATGGGAGTTCCATTGGTAGTTTGGTTTCTGCCCACATCCCAACAATGTGCAGGTTGATAGGCTGATTGCCCACTGCAAATTAACTCTAAAGTGTAGGTAAATGGGATAATTGGAGTGAGGGCAGTGGGGGTAAGGGAGTTGTGTTAAGATGATGAGAATATTTTCTGATGTTTATGGAATTTTCAAGAAGTCAAAACGTTAGAGAATGAACAATGTTGAGCAGGTATTTATTCTCATCTGCCTCAGTGAACATAAAATGTAATGTAAGAGCGGAACAGGGAATAAGATCCACGAGATTACACTCTACTTGACATTGGAAGATTTATGCAATGATTGTTGGAGTATTTATCCAGCTCCTTCCCATTGTTTGGAACTTCATAAAGGGCTTCCATCAAGGTAACAAAAATATCAGTGGCAAGGCATAGCAACTGAGCAAAGCAGGTTTTATCCCTTGTATCATAACCCTTTTTGCCTTGAGCCTTCTAAGAGAAAGGCCAGGAAAAGTGTCTTTCAGAATGTAGAGCCATTTCACCTGGTGTCATTGCTATTGACTTATTATTGTCACATATACAGTGTAAAGTTTGTCTTGCATACTGTTCCTACAGATCAATTCATTACATAGTGCACTGGGGTAGTACAAGGTAAGCAATAACACAACACAAATAACATGCAAGAGTACAAAGTGCCATGCAGGTAGAGAATAAGATGCAAGGCCATAATGAGGTAGATTGTGAGGTCTCAAGTCTATCTTATTATACGAGGGAACCATTCAACAGTCTAGAAACAGCAGAGCAGAAACTATCCCTGACCCTAATGAGACATGCTTTCAGACTTTTGTATCTTCTGACAGAAGGGAGAATGGAGAATGTCTGGGGTGGGTTTGGTCTTTGGTTCTGCTAACTGCTTTACTGACGCAGCAGGAACTTTAGGCAGAGTCATGGTGGGGAACTGGCTTTTGTGATGTGCTGAGCAGTTTGCACAACTCTCTGCAGTTTCTTTGTGTCACCGGCAGAGCAGTTGCCTTACCAAGCTGTAATGCAACCAGATAAAGATGTTTTCTATGGTGCATCAATAAAATTGTTTAGGGTCAACGGCGACATGCCAAATTTCTTTAGCCTCCCGAAGAAGTAGAAGCATTGGTGAGCTTTCTTGACTGTTGCATCTACATGGTTGGAACAGGACAGGCTATTGGAGATGTTCATTCGTAGGAACTTGAAGCTCCCATCACTCTCAATCTCTGCACCGTTGATGTAAACAGAAGCACGTACACCAACCCCTGCTGAGGTCAATGACCAGCTCTCTAATTTGCTGACACCAAAGGAAGGGTTGAATAGAAAGGAGGAGCAGAGGAATGGTTGAAGTAGAGTAGTCCACCTGCTGTGCTTCACCTTTATAAAATATTTGGAACACAAGATTCTTTTTGATGCATTTGTAACTAAATGTGCAGCTAGAGACATGACCAATAATTATTGACAAAGCAAGAGTGGTTAAAGGAATTGTAGTGTCCAAGAAGTAGCTTCTTGTTGAACAAATAATCAACTAAATTCTCAGTTGTAGCTAAATTGCTTAAGTGAGAGATATTGAATTTAAATGTTAAAAGACCTTTCTGAAAAAGCCTGAGATGTATTTTTATTAGATTCACTGTACTCAGGTGCCTTCCCTATTGCATTATAAAATATCGATGAATTGGCTTCTAATTAACTGGACCGTGTTTTTAGCAGCAGGAACAGTCGATATCATTTTCAGCTGCCTGGCATGAATGATTACCTGATGAGAGCTCAAGCTCCTAAGGCAATGTTTTTTTTAAAAGGAATTTGCCAGGGTATCCCAACAGAGCTAGAGGCCCAAGAGAGACAATAATTTTTTTACTCATTTATGGATGGAAGTCTCTGGGCTGAACGTGCATCTTCACCAGCTGGGTAGCAATCTGATGGGGCAGATTGGATGTGCTTGGGAAAAAAACATTGCAAGTTAATTCAATTAAAAAATCTGAAAATTGGACATGTTCTAAGAAGAGTGGCAGTCAGTCTCAACAGAATACAATCTGACTTGGTTTGATAGTTTAATGGGAAATAATAAGCTGTTGTATCTTGAACTTTATCACTTGTAGACGCAATTGCTGCAAATGTCATTGTTAGTCTACTGGTAAGCCAATGATCATTGGACTAGACTAATTTGATGATGAAAGATAAATTGTATGATGTCGGTTGAATCCTTTGCAAGGGAATGCGGACAGACAAATGCAGAAACAAGATAAGCGACAATGAGGAGAACGCTGCAATGCCGGAGGTGCTGGGGATCTCAGCAAGCCAGGCAGCATCAATGGAGGGAAATGAACCATTTTGATTTGAGCTCCTTCATCTGGAGGAGAATGAAGACGACAACCACTTGTTTGGCAATATTGGCTGGGGGAAAACATTGCTCACATGTCATGTGAAACAACCTGGGTTTCATATAGCACCACAATAAGCTGAATTGCATCTGAACAGGTATTCGAGGGTCCAGATCCAACGACATCATTTTGGTTGATGTACTACTCCTCCAGGAAACTGCAAATTCTGGAAAATCTCAGTTGGTAAAGATCATAAAACATCAGAGCAGAATTGGGCCATTCAGCCTATCAGGGCTGTTCTGCCATTCCATCATGGCTGATTTATTATCCCTCCCAACACCATTCTCCTGCTTCTTCCTCATAATCTTTAACACCCTGAAAATCAAAAACCTATCAACTTCCAGTTTAAGTATATCCAATGACTTGGCTTCCATAGCTACCTGTGGCAATGAATTCTACAGATTCAACAACCTCTGGTTAAAGAAATTTCTCTTCATCTCTGTTCTAAGTAGATGGCTCTCTATCCTGAGGCAATGCCTACTGGTCATAGACCGCCCCCGCCCACCACCACTATAGGAAATATCCTCTCCACATCCATTCTGTGTAGATATTTCAATATTCAATAGGATTCAATGAGATGCACCCGCATTCTTCTAAACTCTGGCAAGTATAGGTCCAGAGACATCAAAAGCTCTTCATACATTAACCCTTTCATTCCTAGAATCATTCTTGTAAACATCTTCTGAATGCTCTCCAATGCCAGCTCATCCTTTCTTAGATTAGGGGCCCAAAACTGTTCACAATACACCAAGCAGAGTCTAACTAATGCCTCAAAAAGCCTCAGCATCACATCCTTACTTTTATATTCTAGTCCTCTCAAAATAAATGTTAAGGTTGCATTTGCCTTTCTTACCACTGACTCAACCTGCAGGTTAATCTTCAGGGAATCTTGTATGTGGACTTCCAAGTCCCTTTGCACCTCTGATTTTTGAATTTTCTGCCCATTTAGAAAATAGACTGTGCCTTTATTCCTTCTACCAAAGTGATGAACATACACTTCCCCATACTGTCTTTCAACTGTCACTTCTTTGCCTAGTCCCCTAATCTGTTTAAGTCCTTCTGCAGACTCCCTGCTTTCTCAAGTCTACCTGCCCCTCGACCTATCTTTATATTGTCCAGAAACTTGCCACAAAGCCACCAATTCAGTTATCCAAATAGTTGACATAAAATGTGAAAAGATGTGGTGTCAACACCAGTCTCTGCTGAACACCACTAGTCACTGGCAGTCAAACAGAAATGATGATGAAGATGACGTTGACTCAGGCCTGAGAGGCATTTTCATGCCTTACAAGGTGCGGAACGAAAGACGGTGTGGCGCGCCACTCCTCACACAGACGGTATGTCGCAGTGTTTTTCTTTATTTTACAAGGTTGAGTTGCAAGCTCAACACTCAACCTGGCATGGATGGAAAGCGTACTCGGGAACGCTCCAACTGGATTCGAACCAGGGAACCTCTGTTCCGGAGTTCGGCGCTGATGTCACTGCGCCACCAGCCAAACAGAAAAGACCCCATTAATTCCCACTATTAGCCTCCTTCTAGTCAGTTAATCTTCTATCTATGCTAGTATCTTTCCTGTAATACCATGGGCTCTCATCTTATTTAGGAGCCCCATGTGCAGCACCTTGCTGAAGGCCTTCTGAAAATTCAAGTAAACAACATCTGCTGACTCTTCTTTCTCTATCCAGCTTGTTTTTTTCTCAAAGATGTCCAACAGATTCATCAGGCAAAATTTCCCCTTAAAAGAAATCACAGTGGCTCTGGCCTATTTTACCATGTGCCTCCAAGAACCCCAAGATTTTATCCTTAAACATAGCAACATAGAAAATAGGGGCAGGATTAGGCCATTCGGCCCTTCGAGCCTGCACCGCCATTCAGTATGATCATGGCTGATCATCCAACTCAGAACCCTGTACCTGCTTTCTCTCCATACCCCCGATCCCTTTAGCCACAAGGGCCATATCTAACTTCCTCTTAAATATAGCCAATGAACCGGCCTCAACTGTTTCCTGTGGCAGAGAATTCCACAGATTCACCACTCTCTGTGTGAAGAAGTTTTTCCTTATCTCGGTCCTAAAAGGCTTCCCCTTTATCCTTAAACTGTGACCCCTCATTCTGGACTTCCCCAACATTGGAAACAATCTTCCTGCATCTAGCCTGACCCTTTAGAATTTTATACGTTTTATACGTTTCAATAAGATCCCTCCTCAATCTTCTAAATTCCAGTGAGTATAAGCCTAGTCGATCCAGTTTTACTTCATATGAAAGTCCTGCCATCCCAGGAATCAATCTGGTGAACCTTCTCTGTACTTCTTCTATGGCAAGAATGTCTTTCCTCAGATTAGGGGACCAAAACTGCACACAATATTCTAGGAGCAGTCTCACCAAGGCCTTGTACAACTGCAGTAGAACCTCCCTACTCCTGTACTCAATTCCTTTTGCTATGAATGCCAACATACCATTTGCCTTTTTCACTGCCTGCTGTACCTGCATGCCCACCTTCAATGACTGGTGTACAATGACACCCAGGTCTCGTTGCATCTCCCCTTTTCCTAATTGGCCACCGTTCAGATAATAATCTGTTTTATTGTTCTTGCAACCAAAGTGGATAACCTCACATTTATCCTCATTAAATTGCATCTGCCATGAATTTGCCCACTCACCTAACCTATCCAAGTCACCCTGCATCCTCTTAGCATCCTCCTCACAGCTAACACCGCCGCCCGGCTTCGTGTCATCCGCAAACTTGGAAATGCTGCATTTAATTCCCTCATCTAAATCATTAATATATATTGTAAACAACTGGAGTCCCAGCACTGAGCCTTGCGGTACCCCACTAGTCACTGCCTGGCATTCTGAAAAGGTCCCATTTACTCCCACTCTTTGCTTCCTGTCTGCCAACCAATTCTCTATCCACATCAATACCATACCCTCAATACCATGTGCTTTAAGTTTGTACACTAATCTCCTGTGTGGGATCTTGTCAAAAGCCTTTTGAAAATCTAAATATACCACATCCACTGGCTCTCCCCTATCCACTCTACTAGTTACATCTTCAAAAAATTCTATAAGATTCGTCAGACATGATCTTCCTTTCACAAATCCATGCTGACTTTGTCCGATGATTTTACCTCTTTCCAAATGTGCTGTTATCACATCTTTGATAACCGACTCTAGCATTTTCCCCACCACTGATGTCAGACTAACCGGTCTATAATTCCCCGGTTTCTCTCTCCCTCCTTTTTTAAGAAGTGGGGTTACTTTAGCCACCCTCCAATCCTCAGAAACAAATCCAGAATCTAAGGAGTTTTGAAAAATTATCACTAATGCATCCACTATTTCTTGAGCTATTTCCTTAAGCATTCTGGGATGCAGACCATCTGGCCCTGGGGATTTATCTGCCTTTAATCCCTTCAATTTACCTAACACCACTTCCCTATTAACATGTATTTCCCTCAGTTTCTCCATCTCACTAGACCCTCAGTCCCTTACTATTTCCGGAAGATTATTTATGTCCTCCTTAGTGAAGACAGAACCAAAGTAGTTATTCAATTGGTCTGCCATGTCTTTGTTCCCTATGATCAATTCCCCCGTTTCTGACTGTAAAGGACCTACATTTGTCTTGACCAATCTTTTTCTTTTCACGTATCTATAAAAGCTTTTACAGTCAGTTTTTATGTTCCCTGCCAGCTTTCTCTCATAATCTTTTTTCCCTTTCCTAATTAAGCCCTTTGTCCTCCTCTGCTGGTCTCTGAATTTCTCCCAGTCCTCAGGTGTGCAGCTTTTTTTTTGCTAATTTATATGTTTCTTCTTTGGTCTTGATACTATCCCTAATTTCCCTTGTCAGCCACGGGTGCACTACCTTCCCTGGTTTATTCTTTTGCTAAACTGGGATGAACAATTGTTGTAGTTCATCCATGCGATCTTTAAATGCTTGTCATTACATATCCACCGTCAACCCTTTAAGTATCATTTGCCAGTCTATCTTAGCTAATTCACGTCTCATACCTTCAAAGTTACCCTTCTTTAAGTTCAGAACCTTTGTTTCTGAATTAACTATGTCACTCTCCATCTTAATGAAGAATTCCACCATATTATGGTCACTCTTACCCAAAGGGCCCTCACGACAAGATTGCTAACTAACCCTTCCTCATTGCTCAATACTCAATCTAGAATGGCCTGCTCTCTAGTTGGTTCCTCGACATGTTGGTTCAGACAACCATCCCGCATACATTCCAAGAAATCCTCTTCCTCAGCACCCTTACCAACTTGATTCACCCAATCTATATGTAGATTGAAGTCACCCATTATAACTACTGTTGCTTTATTGCACGCATTTCTAATTTCCTGTTTAATGCTATCCCCAACCTCACTACTACTGTTAGGTGGCCTGTACACAACTCCCACCAGCGTTTTCTGCCCCTTAGTGTTATGCAGCTCTACCCATATCGATTCCACATCCTCCAGGCTAATGTCCTTCATTTCTATTGCGTTAATCTCCTCTCTAACCAGCAATGCTACCCCACCTCCTTTTCTTTCCTCCTATCTGTCTATCCCTCCTGAATATTGAATATCCCTGGATGTTGAGCTCCCATCCTTGGTCAGTCATGTCTCTGTGATCCCAACTATATCATATTTATTAATAACTATCTGCACATTCAATTCATCCACCTTGTTCTGAATGCTCCTCGCATTGACACACAAAGCCTTCAGGCTTGTTATTATAACACTCTTAGCCCTTATTCAATTATGTTGAAAAGTGGCTCTTTTTGCTTTTTGCCCTGGATTTGCCTGCCTGCCACTTTTACTTTTCACCTTACTACTTTTTGCTTCTACCCTCATTTTACACCCCTCTGTCTCTCTGCACTTGTTCCCATCCCCCTGCCACATTAGTTTAAAGCCTCCTGAACAGCAGTAGCAATAATGGACTCCAGCATCTTCCCAAACACTGGTCAGACTAACCAGTCTATAACTTCCTTTCTTCTGCCTTCCATCCTTCTTAAAATGTGGAGTGACATTTGCAATTTTCCAGTCTTCCAGAACCATTCCAGAATCTAGTGATTCTTGAAAGATCATTACTAATGTCTCCACAATCCCTTCAGCTACCTGTTTCTCAACCCCTGGGTGTAGTCCATCTGGTCCAGTTTACCTTCAGACCTTTCAGCTTACAAAGGAAATGACACAGCCTGTCACAAGGTTTCATGAGCAGGTATTTAACGTTAATTGGCAGAATATCTAGGCTGGAAACACACAGGGGGTCAGACTGCATCGGTGGACAGACTACCAGAGGTAAAATGCTTCAGCTCTGAGACGCTTTGCCATGTGTCAGACCATAAACACTAGTTCTGTTTCCCAGATGCTGCCTGACATGCTGAACGGTTCCAGCATTTTCTGTTTCTCATTTCAGATTTCCAACATATGCAACTTGTTAAAGGGATAAACATTAGCTCTATTTGTCACGTATACATTGAAATATCAAAATATACACTGAAGTGCGTAATTTTGTCAACAGCCAATGTAGTCTGAATATTGTGCAGGGGGCAGAGTGCAGGTGTCCTCACACTTCTCATCCCAACAGAGCAATAATTATCATGTCAGGATACTGGTGAGAAGAGCCATCCCTGTCAGGTGTTTCACGCACAGATGGAATCTCAGGGGGTTGTAAAAGGGATTACAAAATGTGGAATTATCTTCCAAATATTGCAGCTCAGTTGCAGACAACAGACATAAAGTTGTAGAAAACACAGATTATACAGGCTTGGTGACAACTATGCAGACTGACCCATAAACATCATTTATCCCTCTTTCTGATTATTGCCTTCACATTGCCTCAAACATCCCTCAGTTTCCACTCCTCCCCTCCTTGTCTGGGAGAGGAAGAGAGACGCAGCGTGTGAGGTGAGCAAGAGCAGACGGTGGGTCACTGTGTGAGGGAGAGAGAGTAAGTATATGGGGGAGGAGCAAGAGAGTCGGTGTGTGAGGAGGAAGCGAGTGAGCCACTTTGTGAAGGAGGGTTAGAGAGTCACTGTGTCTGTGAGAGGAAGAATCAGTGTGTGAGTGAGGAAGAATTACTAAGTGAAGAAAGTGTGAGAGACTCTGTGAGGGATAGTCAGCAGAGAGAGAGTCAACATGTGAGTAAGAAAGAGTCACTGAGTGAGGGAGGAAGTGGCTGTGTGTGGCATGGAGAAGGTGAGTTTGAGGAGGGTTAATCAGTACCTGAAACATATCGGGCACTGATTTTTCTGGCTAAAAGACTGAAGTGGGATCTAATATTACGATGTGTGCAATTTTTGCAAAATTGCAATTCAGTTTGGTGCTTTGAATGGTGCTATTGAACAGACTAAAAATAAATTATTGAAGCTGTAATATCACACCACATAGGAGAGATTAAGTACAGTTCGTAAATGTAGTGTAACGAAGAGCTATTTATTTATAGAACACGCTTGTTATTGCAGTCATTGCCGACTGCTACAAGCTATAACCTGACATCAGTGAAAGGGGATTAAGTATGCACGGGAATTGCATCTTAATGAAGTGTGAACTAACAAGTACACACCTGCTTCTGTTTGAAATATAGGGAACACATAACATGTTGGAAGCAACAAGCTTGTAATTGACAATAATGGAAATGATAATTGGTTAGTGCATTTGGGCTGATTTAAATGATTACACAATTTAAACAGAGGTGGATAAAGAATGCGAACTGGAGTTGTTTAGTTTCTTTTAAAATTATTACTTTGTCCATGAGTAGAATGACAGTAGATCATTCCACTTAGTGCACAAATCGTTATTCTTTATTCTGTATTTACAATTCTGAGATAAAGCACTTATGATAAACTCATTACTAGAGTTACTTTCTATCATAGTAGTTGCAATTTTCTAATTTGAAATTACAAATTTAATGGACCTGCACTGGCTGCAGTTTAATGTCCGAGGATCATTCACTGAAACTGTATAATATGAGATCTGCACTACCTAGTATTTGTCTTTTTTTGGAAATTCTATTTTGTCCATATCTCATGGATGAATTGTATAATATTAACTTGGTATATAAAGCAATTGCTAACTGTCCAATAACGCAGAAACCGAAACCCAACAATCACCAAGGCAGTGTGAAATTACAAAGTAGTGATGACTGGAATGCACTCTTTAAAAAAACCCATCATGTTCTTCCCTGGAAGAAATCTTTCTTATCGAACTGTACAGCACTGGAACAGGCCCTTCAGCCCACAACGTTCTGCCAAATCGATTGTTAGTAATTAAATGGCTAACTGAACGAATCTCTTCTGACTACACAATGTCCATATCCTTCCGTTTTCCTCACATTTGTGTGTCTATCTAAATGTCTCTTAAGAATAGAACATAGAACAGTACAGGACAGTCTCAGCTTGGTTTATATCTGTCCTGCGCCCAACATGTTGATGCAATTACAAAGAGGACATGACAGCAGTTGTACTTCATTGTGAGTTTGGAGAGAGTTGGAATGTTTCTGCAGATGTGCCATGGTACGTGTGCCATGTGCCATGTACCACTGTCTGGTACGGAGGGGCCACTGGATGGTATTGGAAAAGTGCTCAGAGAGTTGTGGACTCTATCAGTTCTATCAGAAGCACTGGCCTCAAAAGCATTCAGAACACCTTTGGAGGGTGGTGCCTCAAGGGGATGCCCTCCACCATTAGGGACCCCTATCGCCCAGGACATGCCCACTTCTCAATGCTGCCACTGGGGAGGAGGTGTGGGAGCCTGGAGGTGTACACTCAGTGTTTCAGGAACAGCTTCTTTCCCGTCTCCATCAGATCTCTGAACCCATGTTCACTACCTCACAATGTTTATCTTTTTTCTTTGCACACTTTTTGCATTACATAATTAGTTTAATTTTATATATAGTTTGATTGTAATTTATAGTTTTTAGAATTATTATGTATGGCAATATACTGCTGCTGCAAAACAACAAATTTCACAGCAGTGATATTAAACCAGATTCTCATTCTGATTCAGATTTGACAACCCAGAATTGTGGATCTCTGAAGTGCTGTGGTCCGTCAACCGTGGCGAGAATGTATGTTAGTGCAATCTGTAAGCTGTGATCTGTCATTTTCCTCACTCTGCTAATATCGACAAGGACTTCCAACTTCTTTCCATGAGAAGAGAGGAGAATGCTGGGAAATAAGGTGCCAACCTGGTGAAGATGGTGAAATAGAAAAAGCAGCATGCAGTACCTAGAGATAAGTGATCTCACAATGATTGAATCAGATCAAAACTCTGTTGTTTTGTTACTTAAGACCATAAGACCATAAAAGCACAGGGGCACAAATATGTATATCAAATCTGATCCACCGTTCAAGCTGATTTTTTAAAACTCCATTCTCCCGTTTTCTCCCCAAAACCATTAACTGTCTTACCAATAAAGAATCTATCAATATCCACTTTCACTTTATCCAATGACTTAATTCAAACTCCACAAGATTCACCACACTGTGTCTGAAGAAATTTGTTAGTTCTAAAGCAATGACTCTTTATTCCGAGTCTTCTTGGATCCTCAATTCTCGTATTAATAGATAATCCTCTCCATTTCCACTCCATCCAGCATTTCAATATTTGGTAGGTTTCAATGAGATCTTCCCTCATTCTCCTGAACTCCATCGATGAGAGACCCAGAGACATCAAATACTCCTCATAAGCCTTTTATTTCAGGGATCATTCTTGGGAACCTCATCTGGACAATCTCCAGGCCCAGCACATTTCGCCTTAGCTACAGGGCCTAGAATTGCTCACAATATTGCAAATATGAATGCTGATGGAAAATTAAACTAAATGGGTGGAAACTCATCGAACACACCCATCTTTAATGACAGTGGGGCCTGACATGGGACTGTAAAGACAAGGCTGGAACATCTGTAGAAGGAAATGCCACATGGATGATCCATCTCAGCTTCCTCCTTCAATCCTTAACACTACAGAAGCATTCCTCCAGCAATTCCATTCACTCCACCTAATACCAAGGAATGGCTGTAAGCACTTGATTCAGCAAAGGGACTAGACCAGACCGTACCTCAGCTGTAACCTGCTACTCTAGCTCAGAACGGTTAAAAACTGGCGTCTTCTTGTTCAATGTGAAAAACAGCCTGGTGTGTCTCATTCATTTTGCAGGATAAATTTTGTCTGGATAACTACTGTGCTGACTACTCTCAATCATCATTAAATTGACAGTAGGTATCATCAATTCTGCTACCAAGGACTTCTTATTCACCAGGGTTCCATCAGGGTCACTCAGCTCCAGACTTCAACACAATCTTTATTTCAATATGTAAGAAGGAGATGAATTCCAAAGAAGAGGTGAGAATGATTGATCAAGAACTCAAAGCAGGATTTTAAAGAACGTGGCCTCAAGGCATTGTGGTAAATCTGAAGTCGATGAGTGAAAAAAGAGCTCTAATGATTAGAGTATTACTTCACACAAACAATATTGGCTGTGGTTGTTGGAGGTTAATCATCTTAGTCCCAGCACATCACTGCAGGAGCTTATCACAATATCCTAAGTGCAAAGATCCTTAGCTACTTCATCGATTTGGTCACGGCTAGAACTAACTTCTGCCTGAACGAGGGTCTGGACCCATTGCAATTTGTTTACTGTCACAACAGGTTTAGAGCAGATGCAATTTTACCGGGTCCCCACTTGGCTTTGGACCACCTGGACAACAGCAAATTAATCATATGTCAGGTTGCTGTTGTCAATTACAGCTCATCATTCAACACCATCATCCCCTCAGTTTTCGTCAACAATTCACTCATTGGTGTGGCAGTATGAGGTTCAAAAAGAGCTCAGGGACTTTTGGAATTTGTTGGTGGGCTGCAGTCATCGTGAGCACTCATTTGTTGGCAATGCCGTGCGAGGTTTAAAAAGCGCTCGGGGCTTTTCTGGACTTTTCAGTGGGCTGCATCACAACAGTCTCTTAGGCACTTGGCAAGGGCCAACAAAAAGAAGAGGTGGAAGCTGAAAGGCTGCCGTTGGAGTGGGCTGGTGTCAGAGTGTCGGGCTTTGGCTCAACAGGCTTCAACGAAAGCAGGCATAGGCTAGAACTTAAGCTTGAGAAGTTAGAGTTATAACATGTGGAGGCAGGATGATGGTTAAGGCAATGGAATGCTCCTCTTGTAAGATGTGGGTTTGCAGGGTAGCCAATAGCTTCCCTGTTGTCTAGATCAGTGGGAAGTGCATCCAACTTCAGGTCCTGACTGACAAGGTCAAGGAACTGCAGCTGGAGCTGGATGTACCCAGGACCATCCAGGAGGCTGAAAGCCTCATGGGTGAAACGTCTACTGAGGTGGTCAGACCCAGATAGTAGAACCACAGAACCAAAGAACATTACAGCACAGAAACAGGCCTTTTGGCCCTTCTTGGCTGTGCTGAACCATTTTTCTGCCTGGTCCCACTGACCTGCACCTGGACCATATCCCTCCAAACCCCTCTCATCCATATATAGCTGTCCAAGTTTTTCTTAAATGTCAAAAGTGAGCCCGCATTCACCACTTCATCTGGCAGCTCATTCCACACTCCCACCACTCTCTGCATGAAGAAGCCCCCCCAATGTTCCCTTTAAACTTTTCCCCCCTCACCCTTAACCCATGACCTCTATTTTTTCTCCCCTAGCCTCAGTGGAAAAAGCCTGCTTGCATTCACTCTATCTATACCCATCATAATTTTATACACCCCTATCAAATCTCCCCTCATTCTCCTACACTCCAGGGAATAAAGTCCTAACCTATTCTACCTTTCTCTGTAACTCAGTTTCTCAACTCCTGGCAACATCCTTGTAAAGCTTCTCTGCACTCTTTCAACCTTATTAACATCCTTCCTGTAATTAGGCGATCAAAGCTGCACACAATACTGCAGATTCGGTCTCACCAATGTCTTATGCAGCCTCACTATTACATTCTAACTTTTATATTCAATACTTTCATTTATAAAGGCCACTGTACCAAGAGCTCTTTTTGTGACCCTATCTACTTGTGACACCACTTTTAGGGAATTATGTATCTGTACCCCCAGATCCCTCTGTTCTACTGCACTCCTCAGTGTCCTACCATTTACCTTGTTTGTTCTACCTTAGTTTGACCTTCCAAAGTGCAATTCCTCACACTTGTCTGTATTAAACTCCATCTGCCATTTTTCAGCCCATTCCTTCAGCTGGTCTAAATCCCTCTGCAAGCTTTGAAAACCTTCCTCACTGTCCACTACACCTCCAATCTTTGTATCATCAGCAAATTTGCTGATCCAATTTGCCACATTATCATCCAGATCATTGATATAGATGACAAATAACAATGGACCCAGCACTGATCCCTGTGGCACACCACTAGTCACAGGCCTCCACTCAGAGTAACAATCCTCCACGACCACTCTCTGGCTTCTCCCATTGAGCCAATATCTAATCCAACTTACTACCTCACCATGTATACCTAACGACTGAATCTTGCTAACTAAACTCCCATGTGGGGCCTTGACAAAGGCCTTACTGAACATGTAGATAACATCCACTGCCTTCCCTTCATCCACTTTCCTGGTAACTTCCTTGAAAAACTCTAATAGATTGGTTAAACATGACCTGCCATGCACAAAGCCATGCTGACTTTTTCTAATAAGTCACTGCCTATCCAAATACTTGTAGATCCTATCTCTTAGTATTCCTTCCAATAATTTACCTACTACTGATGTCAAACTTACCGGCCTGTAATTTCCCGGCTTACTTTTTGAGCCTTTTTTAAACAATGGAACTTGTTAACATAGTAGATGAGTGATCACCAGAAGTCAGGGGAGTAAGCAGTCAGTGCAGGGTTCCCCTGTGGCCATTCCCTTTAGCAACAAATATACCCCTTTGGAGGGGGTGACCTATCAGGGCACAGCAGCAACAGCCAGGCCAGTGGCAATGTAGTCAGTCCTGAGGCTCTGCAGGGAAAGGTGACATCAGACAGAGCGATAGTGATAGGAGATTGGATAGATAGGGGGACAGACGGAAGATGCTGTGGATTTTGAAAGAAACACCAAGATTGTATGTTGCCTCCCTGGTGCCAGGGTCCAAGGTGTCTCAGAGCGACTGCAGAAGATTTTCCAGAGGGAGGGTGAGCAGCCAGAGGTTGTGGTGCATACTGGCACCAATCACATTGGTAGAAAGAGAGAAGTAGCCTGTCACAGTGAGTGACATGAGTATAAAGAGTTAGGAAAAGGGAAAGAGTGTTGGACCTCCAAGGTAGTAACCTCTGGATGACTCCCAGTGCCACATGCTAGTCAGGAGAGGAATAGGATGATAGTACATATGAATGAGTGGCTGAGGAACTGGTGCAGGAGGCAGGGTTTCAGGTTCTTGGATAATTGGAACCTTTTCTGGCACAAAGGTGAGTTGAACAAGAGGGATGGGTTGCATCTAAACTGGAGGGGAATCAATATCCTGTCTAAGAGGTATGCTAGTGCTAATCAGTATGGTTTAAACTACTTGTAGTTTGGCAGGGGGATTGGAACCACAGCACTGGGTCAATAAGAGGAGGGATAGACAGGAAGTTAGTTGTCAGGTCTAGTAAAGGCAGGCAGGAGCAAAGTAATAGAAGTGATGGGATAGTTTGAAGTGTGTGTATTTTAATGCTAGAAGCATTATGGGTAAAGATGATGAATTTAGAGCATCGATCAGTACATAGAACTATGAAGTTGTGGCCATTACACAGCCTTGATTGAGAGAGGAACTGGAATGGGTTCTTAATATTCCAGGGTTTCAGTATTTTAGAAATGATAGAGAGGAGGTAAAAGAGGTGGGGGAATTGCACTACTAAACAGGGACAACATCACAGCTGCACTCAGAGGGGTATAATGGAGGGCTCATCCACTGAGTCAGGATGGGTAAAACTCAAAAGTAGCAAGGGTGCAATCACTCTGATGGGATTGTACTACAGACCCCTCCCGCCGCCCCCCAATAGCCACCAGGACAATGAGGAATTTATATGCAAGCAGATTAAGGAAAGGTGTAAAAACAATTGGGTTGGTATCATGGGGACCACAACACTCCAGTATAAGCTGGGACAAGAGGTTTAGATGTGGCAGAATTTATTAGATGTCCAGGTGGGTTTCTGTAGATAGTTCAACAAGAGGAGTGACTGTATAGGACTTGGTTTTGTGGATGAGCCTGGCCAGGTGACCAACCTTTCAGCGGGTGAACAATTAGGGAACAGTGATCACAGTTATAGGTAGGAAAAGTATGAACCTTGCAGGAGAGCATTAAATTGGAGCAGGGCAAATTAGAAGAGCATGAGGCAGGAGCTAGAGAGAGTTAACTGGGAACAGCTGTTTTTTGGCAAGTCCATATCTTTCATGTGGAAGGTGTTTAAAGGCCAACTGCACAGAGTACAGGGCAGGCACATTCCAGCCAGAAAGAAGGACAAGGACAATAAGGTCAGAGAACCTTGGATGCTGACAGGGGTTATGAATTTAGTCAAGGAGTAAAAGGAAAAGTATGTAAAGCTTAGGAAGCTAGAATCAAACAGAGCCCTTGAGGGTTATAAAGAAGCCAGAAAAGAACTCTAGGCAGAAAATTTGGAACTCTAGGAGGGGCCATAGTAAGTTCCTGGCAAGTAGGAATAAAGAAATCCCAAGGCATTCTATACATACATCAAGAGCAAGAGGATAACTAGGGAAAGGGTAGGATCAATCAAGGGTAAAGGAGGGAACATTTGCTTGGATGTGGAGGACTTGGGTGAGGTCCTTAATGAGCTCTCTACATTATTACTTACCAAGGTTAGGAGGATAGGGAGATCAGTGCTTAGCATATTGCTATGCTAAGGTATTTTGAGGTAAAGGAGGAGATAGTGTTGGTCTCTGGTCACTGCATTACAGGAAGAACGATGAGGCTTTACAGAGGGTACAGAAGCAGTTTACCAGGACGTTACCTGGATTAGAGGACTTGTGCCACAAGAAGAGGTTGGACAAACTTGGGTTGTTTTTCAGGAAAAGAGGAGCTGAGGGGAGTCCTCAGAGAGGTTTATAGAATATGACAGGCATAGATGGAGTAGATAGATAATACCTTTTTCCAAGGATTGAAATGTCTAATACCACAGGGCATGTATTTAAGGTGAGAGGGGGTATCTTCATAGGAGATGTGACGGACAAGGTGTATTTACAGAGCGTGATGGGTGCCTAGAATACACTGCCAAGGATGATGGTAGAGGCAGAAACATTTGAGACTTTCAGGGGACATTTAGATAAACACATGAATTTGAGAAATATGGAAGGATATGTATATTGTGTAGGCCGAAGAGATTAGTTTAATTAGCCACTTGATTACAAATTTAATTGGTTCGGCATAACATTGTGCTTGTTCCTGTGCTGTACTGTTCTAAGTTGTGAACTTCAGAACCCGAGTCTCTGCGTCTCCTTCTGCAAGAAGAGGTAGTCAGGAGAACACACAGCAGTCCTCACTGAGAGGCGAGTGATTGAAAGGGTGAGCAGCTTCAAGTTCCTGGGTGTCAACATCACAGAGGATTTATACTGGACCTGAATGCAGTCATGAAGAAGGCACGCCGGAGGCTATACTTCATTAGGAGCTGGAGGAGATTTGGATTGTCATCAAAGACTCGAGCAAATATCTACAGAGGTACAGTAAAGAGCATTTTTCACTGGTTTCATCACCACCTGGTATTGAGACTCCACGGGACTGAAAGATGCTGCAGATATGATCATGATGGAGTTGGCTGCAGAAAGCTGTAGACTTGATCATTTCCATCGTGGGCACAACCCTGAGGATATTTTCAAAAGGCGATCCCTCAAGAAGGTGACATCCATCATTAAGGACCCTCCCCATCTGGAATATCCACTCTTCTCATTACTACCATCAGTGAGGAGGTACAGGAGCCTAAAGACCCACATTCAATGCTTTAGGATAGCTTCTTCACTCTGCCTTCAGATTTCTGCATGGTCCATGAGCATGACCTCACTATTACTCTTTTACAATATTGATTTTTACTGGACAGCCACAGAGGCTGCTGAGTGAGCCTGCAGTTGCTTATGGATCATGAAGTGTGACCTCTGGACGAATGCTGCTGGGACACAAGCCAGGGCCCTGATTGGCCCTGGCTTGGTTGTCTTGGCAAGAGAGTTTGATGTTGAATGACTCAAAACAGCCAGTGACCCCAGGTTAATCTCCGATGATGTATCTCAGCACATCTTAGAACGTATTGCAGCATCACAGTTTGGAACTTCTGCAGCTTTTTTAATATCTTGCACTGCACTGCTGCTGCCACAAAACAACAAACCGAACAACATGTACGAGTGATAATAAACTTGATTCTGGTCAATGATTTTCCTTCCATCATGAGGCAAACTGTTTGAGGGTGACTGAACTGTGCTCAATTTTATTTGACAAAATCCAGACACGTGTTGGTAAGTAGCGATTTGTAGTGCCAAACTGCTTCTCAATGCTACCTCCAATGAAGGGTTGAATTATCTGTTGAATGCCTGTTATCAACAACCTGACGGTTGCCGTGACCATAAGCTCAACTGGATGAACCACAGAGACATTGTGTCTACAAGAGCAGGTACAGGCTCTGTATATATGTCTCATCTGCCAACACCCCAAAACCTTTCCACCATCTACAAGGAGTGCGACAGAATGTTCTCTACTTGACTGATTGAGGACAACTCCAACAATATTCCAGAAGCTCGTTGCCATCTAGGACAAAGCAATCCACTTCGCTGATTTTGCATTCACCACCCTAAACTCCACAAGTGATGAACGACTGCAGTTACAACGTGCACAGAAATTATTTGCCTACACCATTGTGACAGTACCTCCCAAACTAATAACCTCTACCACTGAGAAGGATAAAAGCTTCAGATGCACGGGACGCCACTGCTTGCGGACTCCTTTCCAAGGTGCACACCAGCCTGACTTGGAAATAAATTCTTGTTACTTTATTGTCACTGGGTTAAAGTCATAGCACTTCCTACCCAACGAGTACAGTCAGCAGGACTGCAGCAATTTAAGAAGACTGTTCAATAATTAGCACAGTCAATAAATGTCAGCCTTGCCAGTAATGCCCAAAACCAGAAAAATAAATAAATGAGCATAAACATAACTTTAGGATTGGCTGTCTATTTATACTAATTGGAACTGGTGTGCCCACAGATGTCTTAAGAGGATGTTGCTTTTCTGTCTTTACAATATTCTATGGCTTTCACTTGTAGATTGTTACCTTAGTATTGTCCCACTGCTGGGTTTTCACCTGAGTGTTCAGAAGCTCGTAGGAAGGTTCCATTGAAGAAGTTTCTGTTCTTGGATATCCTGGGATCACATTGTGCAACTGGAATCCAAATGTCAGCAGCCAACTGTTCACATCTGTTACATACAGAGTAACAAAATCTCACATAAGCTCTGACTGTAATTGTATTTATGTACACACACCTGCCAACTATTCACCTTATTACAGGTTTACCACTGAAAACTTGACAGTCATTAGTACCTTTCTTTAAAGATGTGGTAATGCATTTAGAATATTGTACATTGTTCTATGCATGGTATGTTAATTAGCATTTAACAGTTGTTTCAAATTTGGCGGGAAGTTATACTCTGTAAAATTACTTTTAGAAACAGGTTGTATTTCTTGTACGTACAAGGAAAGCAGATGTCTTAACTGGTTTTACATCAAGGTTGAAAAAAAAGATTATCAAGGAGACAACAAGGAAAAAGACACATTTCCTTGTTCCTTCAAGGCTGAAGTCCAAAAGTAGAGTTGGAGTGAACAGTGAGGAACTGATTCATGCAAGCAAGAAGATGGCTGAAATGCTCAGGGAGAAGCAGAAAGACAGAAAATGAACAGCTAGGCAAACAGCACCACCCTCCACCCCATCACTACAGAGGAAGAAATTGAACTCAAGGAATTAAAAGGGAAAGGACTGCATGAGGATGTAAAAAAAAGAGCAAATGTTTTCAAAACATCAGCTGAAAAAGTTCTTTTTCCATCTGCTGATGACTTCTGGCTGGAACAGTTGCCTGATCTGCTGGTGCGATTTATGAGATGGAATTAAAGTAACTCGGATTTCATTTCTAGGTCAGTGGTTGAGATTAAAACTAAGATCACTACTCATGTGTATTATATTTAAAACTGGGTTCCCAAAATATTTTTAAAAAGTTGTAGCCCAGCACAATATTTAAATCCGTTACATTTTGATGGGACTAAATGCAACTAGCATGAGTTCAGAAGTTTAAACTTGTACTATGGTTGTTAGTGATTTGCAGCAGAACTATTTTTCATATAACAGCTGATTGAAGTTTAATTTAAGGAGCACTGTCGTAGTAGTAATCATAATTCTATTATTTTAAGGTAGTTATGGATAAGAAGTTAAATTGAGGTAAGGCTAATTACAATGATATTGGGTAGGAACTGGAGAAAGTAGATTTGGAGCAGCAGTTTTAGGGGTAAATGCACCTGTGACATGTAAGAATCTTCTAAAGGTTTGAATTCAGACCAGCGTGATCCTTTAAGGATGGAAAGTCATGTTGACAAGGTTCAGAAACCTTGAATAACAAGGGATATTGTAAGTTTAGTCTAAAAGAAGGTAGAATATGTAAGGTCTAGGAAGCTGAAATTACACAAGGCCCTTGAGGAAGATAAAATAAGCAGGAAATAACTTAAAACAAGGGATTAGGAAGGCTAAGAGGCTATGAAATGTCCTTGATAGATAAGATTAAAGAGAATCCCAAGGTATTTTATAGGTATGTTAATAGCAAGAGAATAGCTAGAGAAAAGGAACTAGGAAAAAACTGATGCCAGAATAAGTCGGTGAGGTCCTTAATACTTTTGCACTGATATTCACCAATGTAAAGGACATGGTTGTAGGTGAGATTAGGGAGAGGTATGTTGATCTTTGAGGACATGTTATGCAGATATAAGAAGGGGGAGATGCCAGGTGTCTTGAAAAACATTATGGTGGTTAAGTGTCCAGTACTTGATGGAATCATATACTCTGGATGGAAAAGTAGGTTGCTTCATTATTAAGTCTGCAGATGATGCAAAGATTACTGGAGTTGTGAAAAGTGAGGAAGGTGGAGAGATGACAGGACCCTTAGGAGCACTGATGTACAAAAAGGATCTTGGGGTGAAAGTTTCTTGCTCCCTGAAAGTGGCAAAAAAGAACACAGTTGGCATGTTTGCATTCACTGGCTGGAGCATTGAATATCACCGTTGTCAAGTTAGGTTGCAGTGATTTTGGTTAGACCATATTTGGAGTATTATATGCAGGTTTAGCTAACGCACTGGTGGAAGAATGTGAAGGGTCTGGAGAGGCTGCAGAAATGCTCACCAGGATGTTGCCTGAATTGGTGGATTCTTCTTAAAAGGATACATTGGATAAATTTGGATTGTTTCCTCTGGGACCATTAGAGGCTGAGGGATGACCTGATAGAAGTATATAAAATTATGAGGGGCAGACTCCTTCTTCAAGGTTGGAGATGTTAAATAGTAGAAGGTATAGGTTTCCACTGAGAGGGAAGAAGTTTAAAGGAGATGTGCAAAGCTTTATTTTTTACCCAGAGAGTACTAAGTGCCTGGAGATACTGTCAGGGGAAGGGATGAAGGCAGATACAATAGCCACATTTAAGAGGGTACAGACCATGAGCAGGCAGGTGGGACTCATTTGTTTGGCAGCATGGTAGATGTAAACATGGTGGACTATAGGGCTTATCCCTATGCTGTACAGTTATAAGGTCTATGATTGGCCGGCACAGTAGCGTTGCTTTACAGAGCCAATGATCACCAATCTGTGTTTGACTCCTGACAATGCCCCATAAGGAATTTGTACATTTTCCCCATGACCACACGGGTTACCTCAGGGTGGTTCGATTTCCCCCCACGTTCCAAAGAGGTATGGTTGGGTTCAGGTTGCTGAGTTATGGGCGTGCTATGTTGGTGGTGGAAGTGCGGCAACATTTGCGGGCTGCCCCAGCACAATCCTTGGACTATGTTGGTCATGGACGCAGAACGATGCGTTTCACTGTATATTTTGATTTTCAGTGTATATGCGACAAATAATGCTAATCGTTAATCTTTAATTTTTAATCTATGACAATTCTAATGGCCCACTGGCCTATAATTACTTCAGTGAACCCGAAGTACAAAATACAAGACCATTTTAAGCATATTTTCAATGCAAATTAATCTTTTCTGCACTAATTTTAATTTGTCCTTGAGATAGAATCTGCCTTATTCTGCAGTATGTAACATTCACTGGCTGTGATACTCTGAGTCTATTTCTGGAATCAATCTTACCAGCCATTTGGAAGTAACAACAATGTCGTGTCACGTTAATGCTGTATAATGATGGTAAGATTTTAGAGAACTACAATATCCTTGTATGTACAGCATTCTGCAACAGGGAATTATTTTTCCTTTAGTTCCAGATCTTGCAGTAAAGCTGAAATCCTTTTAAGCAAGCATACTTTGTTCTTTCTTATTATTTTAAGTTATTCCTTTAATTTTTATTATTCCTATTACAACCTACACTGATATTCCAAAATTATATTTAAGAGTTGCAATTTTGTCCTACTATTCTCTGATACAGAAATATCTCCTTCTTATAAAACATTTATAGTTTAGTAAATATTATAAATTATAGACAAGCGAGTAACAAACTATTTTAATTAGCATCGCATTTCATGCCAGCTATTGATCAGGGAATCCTGGTTAGCTTGCTTTACAATGAATTAATTGCAGGTCTTAGATAAGTGTTGCTTTTAAACACTGAAATGTAATGGAGGAATCTGCTTTATCCATCATGTGGCTCTTTAAGGATTATCTAAGTGCCAATTTTCTGCATGAAACAGAACACCTAATTGCTAAAACATTAATACATAATCTTTCTCACCTGTCATGTAACATTTGATATCCTGTATGTTGCTGACTGGGTTGTTATTTTTAAACATGTACAAATTAAAAGGTACAAGAGCGTTGCTGAGCTGATTCCAAATACTGTGATCAGGGGCCGTCCATCGTCCAGAAAGCACATCGTAATCTCGCCGCCCAAAGTGTATCAGTTTGGTAAGGGGATCATACAAGCCACCATGATAGCCCACAATGAGTTGAAAGGCAGGGTTTGTGTCCATATATATTTCTCCGTACGCGGTATAAGTGATTTGCTTAATCATTAAACCGGTTGCACTGAATACAGCCAATGGTGTGCCCGTGTTGTCACAGGCAACGTAGAACTCAGCACCACTGCTAATCTCCATTGCAAAAAGGTGGCCTTGAAGATCATAGTATAGAGATGCTACCTCAGAGCTTGTATGATTATACATATGAGTCACTCTTGTAGGGTTACTCAGATCTGCATAGAAGAATTGCAAATACATCCCATAGCTGGTTCTACTTGAAACTCTTCTTCCAACTCCATCGTATCGATAGTGCACTCTCCAACCATTTATTTTACTGTATGCTTTGGTAAGAAGACCGGCTGAATTGTAGTCAAAGATAATGTTGCCTCTTTGGCGCAAGAACCCATCTGCATCTACTTTATACTGTATATCTCCCAAGCGAATAATCCGGTCTCTCAGGTCATACCTCAGTGGAGTTAAACGAGCGCTGTTGCCAGGGCTTAGCAAATAGAGATTTCCATTTAAATCATAGCTGTAGCGCCAGAGAGGTTTGTCATTCAAGGATACGGTCTGCAGCTGCCCGTCTGCATCATAATCGTAAGCATATCTGGATGTATTGGCATAGGGGCCAACCTTCAGTTCTCGTTTTATCACTCTGCCCATGTTGTCATATTGCACTGTCATCCAGTACATGAGTGATCTGAAGATTTCGTACTGGACTTCTTTCACTCGTCCAAATGCATCAAAATGCTTCGTGTGAGTCATCACTGCAGTGGTGATGATTTGATTGATGTCATAATAAATGACACCGAATTTTCCAAACTGTTCGATCTTCCCAGACACATCGTCATACTGGTACAGATCAATTGGTAAAGGTTTCTCATTGATGACAGGTTGCATACTGGTAACCCGAAAGCTGTTGTCGTAGTTGTAATCAAAGCGAGCATTCACCATTCCTTCTTCGCTGAAGCGAAATATTTGCCTGTCAATAAGAGGGCCAATTTGCCTGAAACGTATCGTGCAAGTAAAGCCTTCATTTTGCAAGTTGACAGTCTTGAGCATACCAGCTGTTTCATCATAACTGTACCCAATCCTTGTGGTATCATAAAGGATTTCAGAGAGTTTGGACAGCTTGCCATATTTGTAGAGCACACGGCGTCCTGTTCCGAGGTATAAAGTCTGCAATAGCTGATCATCCTCTGTGAAGTCTTGAATCACTGAAGCGTTTCCCTCGGGTGAGTTGTAGATGTTTCTATAATAGCCCACAGAACGGATGGTTTCCAGATTTTGCTGAGCTACATTTGGCATAGTTACAGAGGATAGACGATCATTTTTGTCAAATTCAAAGATGTACTGTCTCTGAGTATGTAGAAGCAACACCGAGGACTAAAAGAAACAGGAGAAATCATATTTTATGGTAACTTATCATGCAGCATGAATTGTAGGAATTCTATTAACTATTTCTTGTGTTTTTTCACAAAACGACATCAATTAGCGTGATCAGCTTAGTTAATTATAAGGTAAAATATATTCAGATTCATGGCAACTTAAATCTGTAGCTCAGCCTAAACAGGTGTTTGGAATACAACTGCTAAGAAATTAATCTGTTCTATATAAATCATGTTAGCAATGTATGTTAAAGTACACTAGCTGATATGAACCACATTTACACTGCATATTCAATTGTCTCCCTGAGGAAGATGAAACAGAATGAATTAGTTTCACTTAAAGTTTTGAATGACTGGTAACTATATCATAAAACATTTCCTTAACAACATTCACCAGATTTAAACACACGAGCAATAGTCTTCCATGATCACCTAAGAAATAAATTCCAAATGCTCAGCTGATGTGTAAATATATTTGATCCTTTGTACCTCCGAAGAGAGGCACTGAGGCAACTAATTACATCTAGAATTTAGTTACAAGATTAGTCACTTTCTATGATTCTAATAGCTCAGTTTCAGTATGTCTCTTCAGATTCTTATCATATTGTCATGACAGATATCTATTCACTCTATTAAAATAATAAAACCTATTCCAGACACTTTGAAGCTGGTTCTATACCAATGCCAATTGGAGTAACTAGTTTCTAGAACAGAACATTAGGTGACAGACATTGTTGGGATAAATTCCTAGTGAAGATTTAATGAACCAAGCAGACTTCGGAGGATACAGCAGAACACAATGCAGTTCCACCAGGGAAATGTGACATTGCAAATTATATTTACAGAACTTATCTTTCGTGCCATGCTGAAGACGTTTATAGCGGAACCTTGTGGAGTATATTTTAAAAGATCCAAAACTCTGAAACTAAACAGGACCAGAATTATAGCAATAGAGTTTGGAAAACATTTTCATTTTCCTGTAGGTATTTTTCATTTTGGCTCACTTATAAGAGATACATGCATTACATTTCACTCATGACAAAATGGAACAATTAAGTGTAATGAAAAACTAATTAAGGTTATTGCTCCTAATGGTTTATCAATGGCTGTCTGATGGTTACAGAAGGATTATGCCTCTAGTAACTTTATTTAAATGATATTACTGTTGACCATGCATTCAAAATGTGTTTTGATTAAGAATTCCAGTTGTCAAACTCCAATAGGTGTGTTAACCTCTTATGGAAAAGTGGGTCGGTGGATTGTTGATTCATCTTTCTCAAAATGTAAATTGTGTTACCTTAGAGAGATGAACATCAATGTAGTAGGACAATACCTTTTCCAGATACGTGTAGCTCCATGACTTTCCATCTGCAAACGTTCTGGATACAATCCTGCCTGCTTGGTCATATTCGATTCTCTCTGACATGGTTCCTCTCTGGATACCAGCCACCAGACCAGCTGATGAGTATGTTACATTCACACCATTTAGCTTGCTGCTTGGAGACCACAGTGTAGGTCGGCCCAACTGATCGTACAGGATTCGGAGGGTGAACTTACGATGGTCATCGTATATCTTTTCTGTTCTAGTCACACGGTCAAAATCCAAAGACAGCAGATTCCGACTATGGACCTGTAGAAATAAATGGAAGGCAGACACATGCATTTAACTCTCAAATTTGGACCAATCCTATCTATTGGGTTTGTTACAGAAATGTGGTGTACAGCTATGAACTCAGTTATTGTTTGCGCAAAGATAGTTAAAATTCTTAAAATGTCATTGGAGCACACAATTGATAGACAAATTTCCCTGTAACCCATTTATATTTTAAAATTATAGAGTTTTGATTACTCTCTCTCTTTGGAAGGAATTGAGTTCCATATTGCTGCTGCATAAATTACGTAGAGTGCACTCAAGTACAAAAGTGGAAAAACGTGAACCCCTGTTGAGTTTGATCACATTTTCAAGCTGCTTCCACCTTAAATAAATGGGTTATAAAGAAATTATAATAGGATATTTACTCTCTCCACAGGATGTCCCAAGAAGATCCACTTTTTGTTCAGAAATGCTACTGTGGGATTGTTATTTGCATTGGACTATGTGAAGCAAACCATCTCACTTGAAAGACACAGCAATTAAAGTAAGGCAATTTGAAAGTTCAAAAGTTTAAGGAAAGCTGAAGTTCTCTATGGAATTGATTACTAAAGAAGAAAATTACTTGCATTTGCAAGTGACACTGTTGTAAACCAAGAGAGTCGATGTGCAAAATTTTCTTCATGCTCTCCTTCTAAGTCAAGAGCTTTTCCAACAAAGGTAAAGGCTGTCTGTCCATGGAATGGTTTTGAAATTGTAGATGCTAAACACAGTAATACTTCTAAACCTCCACAGTTATTAATAAATTCTGAGATTAGTCTCCAAGACTGTGTAGAATTTGACTATTTTGACTTGAAACTTCATTCCACAAAAGAGAAGCTTCATTTTTTGTTGAATGGCGTCACTGTATTAATAATGATACATACTATGGAAGCATGGCACCAGTGATCAGGGTTCAGTTCTCGCCATTGTATGTAGAGTTTGTTACATTCTCCCCATGGCTGTGTTGGTTTCCTCTGGGTGCTCCTGTTTTCTCCCACAATCAAAAGATACATGGACTAGTAAGTTGTTGGCATGCTATGTCGGTGCCAGAAGCATGGCGACATTTGCACAACCTTGGACTGAATCGGTCACTTGCACAAGTAATGCAGTTCACTATATGTTCCAATGATCTGAAATCTTTAAAATGTTTAAAATTAATCTTTAAACATTACTGAAAAATGAAGCAATCTTTAAGCTAAAGAACAGCTATAGACTGGTTGGTTGCCTACATGTAAACACAATGCTGCTGTAATGGCATTACATATGGAGAAATAACAAGAATAATGGAGTTATACAGCTCTTTGGACCATCTTGTTGATGCTGACCACCTCCATCTACCAGCACTTAGTCTGCAATCTTCTATGCCTCAGTCATTCAAATGCTCATCCAGACACTTCTTTATGTTGTGAGAGCATCTGCCTTCACCACCCACCCTAACAGTGTGTTCCATATTCCAACCACCTTGAAAACACATTCTTCCTTGGAATTCCTCAAAATCTCTTACCCTTTTTCCTAACACGGCACTCTCTAGTTTTAGACATCTTTGATTATCAGTGAAACCTTACTTCCTATGTACCCTGCCTATACCCATCACAATCAATAAATCAATGTTCTGACAGGAACTCAAAGCATTCACACACTAATTCCACAGAAGAATACTCTGAATGTGGTCCAAGTCCAGTGCATACTGGACCAAGAGAAAGAAAATTATAATGTAATTGGATAAATCAGTATACCATATACAACCTTGAGATTCACCTTCTTGCAGGCACTCACAAAACAGAGAAAAACAATAGGCTTTACTAAAAAATGTACAAGACTGCCACATAACCAACTTGCAAAAGAGGACAAATCACACAAATGGTAAAAAATAGTAAACTAAGGCACATGGAACATGAACTACAAAATCCATGAAAGAGATTCCGCAGCTGTGGAGCCCATTCAGTGCTGGGGTGAGTGAAGCCCGTCTCGGAGCCTAATGGCTGCAGGGCAACAACTGGTCCCGAACCAAGCAGCCTGGGACACAAGACTCCTGCTCCTCTCACCCAACGGTGGTAGCGAGAGAGCAAGACAGGTCAAATGGCAGATAGATGGCTTGTTTTCCGCTCTCATCCTCGACGATTTTAATCTTGCTTGATGCTTTAATCGGCATGGAGTAATCGAGCTGACCATTGATTTGGCTCCCGCTACCTGCCTTGACACAGCGCCCACCCAGAGTGATGGCTGCCCCGCTGTACCCACATTCTCGAGATTCTAATACACTGGATTCCTCAGAAGATCGCAGATGTGCCAGATCATCCCACCAGTTCAAAAGTATATCCTTAAAAGCGAAATTACAGACTATGGACTGAAGCAATCACAGTTCAGAAGATGCATATCTATTAGAGTATCCGGTAGTTTTCTGAACTGCCTGCAAAACGTCATCATACCGAGACAGATGGATTTTCAAGTATGTAGGTGACTTGATGGCTATCATCCTTAATGCTGCAGAGAATTCCAACGTTTGTTTGTAAACACATGGTACCATCAGAGGGTTTGTAGTTATGCTCTAAACAGCCAGAGAGAGAGAGAGCTGTGCAGCAACAAGTCGTACCTCCAGTGCTCCTGAAGAAGCTCTCTCGTGGCATTTTGTTCCGACAGTTGCCTCTGTTTCACATGCTGTCACTAAGTTCTAAAGAGCAGAAGTATTTCCTTCCTCCCTTTTGGAGAAATGGTTTAGATCTCACTTCGTTTACACTATTCTTATTTGTTGTTAATGTTGGAAAGATTATTTTGCATTTCTGAATCGTTTTATTTTAAAATAAAGTATTTTAAAACATTTTAGATAAAGTCTGGAGCAGTGAGTTTCTTTCATGTCCACAGTTTCATCATGTATCCTGTCTGAATTTTAGGGAGATGCTGAAATATGATATGAAATTTCAGATACAGCACAACTGGTAAGCAGATATCTATTTAATATGGTAGTTAAAAAGATTTGAGAGAGAAAGGAAGTTGCAAGTTAATGGTGTTCTGACAAACAGTCATCAAGCTGAAATGTTAAATGTTTCCCAAGAGATGCTGTCTGACCTGCTTAGTATTTCCGGTAATTTCTGCTTTCAGTGTTTACAATTGGGGAAAAAAGATTTACTAGTATTTTTGTTGTGTTAATTAGTACATATTACAACAAAACACTTCTAATTGACTTATTTAACAGCTCAACGGGATGAAAGGTGAACTCAGTTAATTGTGGAAACTACACTAAAGAACATTTCAAATCAAATCCACTGTGAGGGCTGTTGAGGCATCTTAGATACTGCATAACTTCCTCCTGCGTATCCTTCCTGTACTTGGCTAGCTTTACACAATTTCTTGAAAGATTTGTTGCTGATAAACCCATTGCTGACAGACGAAATGTTCAGGTTATGAGATGTCCAGCAGCCTTCCAAAGCAGATAATTTCTAATGCCTCAATTCTACACTGACCTTTACTTGAGCACTTTCCCTCACAGCTGTAGATCAGGCCAGGGTTTACAACAAATGCAACCTTCCATTAAGAGAAATACTGTTACTTGTTCTGACTTGTGATGGTTTTATTAATTGATTGGGAACAATGACAATTCAGGTCTTATCTTCCTCTTCAGATACGGAGTCCTCAGTAATTATAGCTACTAGATACGTAAATCATGTTTTTTTTTGTTTATTGCCCTAGAAATTGTTCACAGCATTTTATTGGAATGAAACAGTGCCGTATGTCACCTAAGGCTATTTTTAAAATCCTTTAAACACTGAAATCTCCAGTTGTGAAGGTCCCAAAACACCATGTGGGGTTTCCTTGTGTCAAGTTATATATTGTCAGTTTCAATGTACATTACTCTAAGACCATAAGACATAGGAGCAGAATTAGGCCATTGAGTCCATTTAGTTTGCTCTGCCGTTCAATCATGGCCATTTATTTCCCCCTTCAACACATTCTCCTGCCTTCTCTCCATAACCTTTGACATCCTTGATAATCAAGAACCTCTCAACCTCCACTGTGAATACACCCAATGACTTGGTCTTCAAGGCTGCTTGTGGCAATGAATTCAGTTTCACCACCCTCTCGCTAAAGAGGTTCTTCCTCATTTCAGTTCTAAAGGGATGTCCTATTCTGAGGCTGTGTCCTTTGTGTTACTGTAAACATCCTCCCAATGACCACCCTTCCAGGCTATTCAATATTCGGTAAGGTTCAATGAGATCCTCCCTCATTCTTGTAAACTCCAGCGAGTGCAGGAACAGTCTTCAAATGCTCCTCGTACATTAATTCTTTCATTCCCAGGATCATCCTTGTAAATATCCTCTGGACCTTCTCCAATGTTAGCATATCCTTTCTCAGATATGGAACCCAAAACTGCTCACAAATGTAGTCTGACCAATGCTTTATAAAGCCTCAGCTTGTGTTCATCTATTGCCAGATCCTGCAGCTGCCAGCACGTAGACTGGAGGTTGCAACAATGACCAGCAGCAGTCCCTCTGCTACTCCCCACAGATAAAACAGAAAGCAACAAATACTGGACTGAAAATGTTTTTTTTTTTGAATGCACACAGCATAAGAAATAAAATGGATGATCTTGAAATTCAGCTACAGATTGGCAAGTATGATGTTGTGGCCATCTCTGAAACTTGGCTAAAGGATGGCTGCCATTGGGAGTTGAATGTCCAAGGATATATTGGTGTAATGGAAAGTTAGATTAGTAGGCAGAGGGGGTGATGTGGCCCCGTGTGTAATAAATAATATTAAATCATTAGAAAGGGGTGACATAGGATTGGAAGATGTAGAGTCTCTATGGGTTGAGTTAAGAAATGGCAAGGTGTAAAGGACTCTAATGGCAGTTGTATCCAGGCCTCCAAACAGCAGCCAGGATGTAGATTACAAATTACAGCAGGAGATAGGAAAGGCGTGTCAGAAGGGCAATGTCATGATAATCGTTGGGGACTTTAACATGGAAATGGATTGGGAAAACCAGGTCAGTACTGGACCTCAAGAGAGAGAATTTGTAGAATGTCTAAGGGATGGCTTTTTAGAACAGCTTGTTGTTGAGCCCACTAGGGGATCGACTGTGCTGGATTGGGTGTTGTGCAATGATAAGAGAGCTTAAGGAACCCTTAGGGAACAGTGATCGCAAAATGACTGAGTTCACTTTGAAATTTGAGAAGGAGAAACTAAATTCCAATGTGTCAGTATTTCAGTGGAATAAAGGAAATTACAATGGCATGAGAGGGGAACTGGCCAAGGTTGATTGGAAAGGGACACTAGCAGGAAGGACAGCAGAGCAGAAATGACTGGAGTCTTTGCGGAAGATGAGGGAAGTGCAAGACAGATATATCCTAAATAAGAAGAAATTTTCGAATGGAAGAGGGACACTACCATGGCTGACAAGTGAAGTCAGAGCCAAAGTAAAAGCAAAAGAGAGGACATATAAAGAAGGCAAAGCCGGTGGGAAGATAGAGGATTGGGAAGCTTTTAAAAACTTGCAGAATGATGAAGGTCATTAGGAAGGAAAAGATGAATTATGAAAGGAAGCTGGCGACTGATATCAAAGAAGATACTAAAAGCTTTTTTTAAATATATAAAGGGTAAAAGAGAGTTGAGGGTAGATATAGGACCAATAGAAAATGATGATGGAGATATTGTAATGAGAGACACAGAGATGGCAGAGGAACTGAATGCGTATTTTGCATCAGTGTTCACAGTGGAAGGCATCTGCAGTATACCGGGCAATCAAGAGTGTTAGGGAAGTGAAGTATGTGCAGTGAAAATTGTGACTGAGAAGGTGCTCAGGAAGCTTAATGGTCTGAGGGTGGATAAATCTCCTGGACCAATGGAATGCACCCTTGGGTTCTGAAGGAAGTAGCTGGAGAGATTGCGGAGGCATTAACAATGATCTTTCAAGAATTGATAAGATTCTGGCATTGCAGCGTATGAATGGAAAATTGCAAATGTTACTCCACTATTTAAGAAGGGTGAGAGGCAGCAGAAAGGAAACTATAGACCTGTTAGTCTGATATCAGTGGTTAGAAAGTGGTAGAATCGATTTTTAGGGATGAGATTACGGAGTACCTGGAGGCACATGACAAGATAGGCCAAAGCCAGCATGGCTTCATGAAAGGAAAGTCCTGCCTTAGTAACCTACTGCAATTTTATGAGTAAATTACAAGCAGGGCAGACAAAGGGAATGCAGAAGATGTGGTGTACTTAGATTTTCAGAAGGCCTTTGACAAGGTGCTGCATGTGAGGCTGCTTAGTAAGATAAAAGCCCATGTAATTACAGGGGAGTTACTAGCATGGGGGAGCATTGGCTGATTGGCAGTAAACAGAGAGTGGGAATAAAGGGATCCCATTCTGGCTGTCTTCCTGTTACCAGTGAAGTTCACAGGGGTTGGAGTTGGGACCGCTGCTTTTTACAATGTATGTCAATGATTTGGACTATGGGATTAATGGATTTGTGGCTAAATTTGCCGATGATACAAAGGCAGGTAGAGGAGTGGATAGTGTTGAGGAAACAGAGAGTCTGCAGAGAGACTTAGATAGTTTAGGGGAATGGGCAAAGAAGTGGCAAGTGAAATACAATGTTGGAAAGAGTATGGTCTTGTACCTTGGTGGAAGAAATAAATGGACAGACTATTATTTTGATGGGGAAAGAATTCAAAATGCAGAGATGCAAAGGTACTTGGGAGTCCTTGTGCAGGATACCCTAAAGGTTAACTCCAGGTCGAGTCGGTGGTGCAGAAGGCAAATGCAATGCTGGTATTCATTTCCAGAGGTATAGAATATAAGAGCAGGGATGTGATGTTGAGGCTCTATAAGGCACTCGTGAGACCACACTTGGAGTATTGCAGTGTGCAGTTTTGGGCTCTTTATTTTAGAAAGGATATACTGACATTGGAGAGGGTTCACGAGAATGATTCCAGGAATGAAAGGGTTACTTTATGAGGAATGTCTGGCAGCTCTTGGGCTGTATTCCCTGGAGTTCAGGAGAATGAGGGGGGATCTCATAGAAACATTCCAAATGTTAAAAGGCCTGAATAGATTAGATATGGCAAAGTTAGTTCCCATGGTAGGGGAGTTTAGGACCAGAGGGCATGACTTCAGGATTGAAGGACATCCATTTAGAACAGAGATGTGGAGAAATTACTTTAGTAGAGGGTGGTAAATCTGTGGAATTTGTTGCCATGAGTGGCTGTGGAGACCAAGTCATTGGGTGCATTTGAAGCAGAGATAGATTTGTTCTTGATTAGCCAGGGCATCAAAAGTTATAGGGAGAGGGCAGGGGAGTGGGGATGACTGGAAGAATTGGATCAGCCCATCATTGAATGGTGGAGCAGACTTGATGGGCCGAATGGCCTACTTCTGCTCCTATATTTTAAGGTCTTATTGCTTGGGATAAGGTGCTGCTTAAGTAATGGATGTTTCAAATGGGAGAAGTTGTGCAAGTCCGTACAGACAGCATAGAGACTTGGAATTTTGGGTGAAGAATAGTACTCGCAGGAAGAATGTTCTTATGCAAGTGGACCTTCCCTGAAAACATTCATGGCAGGTGTTTGACTTGGAGATTTCTGCATGGATTGATACTATATAAGTGCAGTCCATGATTATCTGCACTTTGGTGACATCTGTGGTGAAAGTAAATCCTTATGACTGTTTCTGAAGGATAAAGGAAAAATAGATGAAGCCTTGCTTCCCTGAGCCTGGGCTTTGAATGACATCCTTGATGCAGCAGTCTGTATCAAACTGAGATGTGGCAGAAATCAGCAGCAACTCCTGCAGTGACTGAGGGTGGGAAGCTGATAATAATGATGACCTTGACCTTCACAGACAAAGCTGTTCAGGCAGACTTGTAAACCAATATTTAAGGTTATAGAGAAACTACAGATCTTAGTAAATGTGGATGCCTTTTATCTTGCACACTTTCAAGGAAATTGGTGATAATGAAATTATTCTTTTGCTAAATATGAGCTGCCCTCTTTCAGACCGGTGAGACTGAAAATCATACTGGAGGCAAATGTTTGGTGCGCATTATTGTTGATGTTTTTTGTAGGAGAAGAATGGTGCAAACCAAATAAAAATTCTGCCAAAGTAGGCAGGTGTCAAAATTCCTGATGGGTGCTAAGACAGTTAGAAACACAAGCAATATCGCTCGACTCTGGGTTTGACCAAGTTTCAACCATACAACACTTTTTTTTGGAGTTGTGCAAAGAAATTTCTTGGCCTGGTTTTGCTAAGGCTGAATCTTGCATTCACACCTCAGTGGTGATTAGCATGCTTTTCCTTGCTTTGATTACAGCTCGGTAAGTTCATGAATATCATATTAATGTCATCGCTAAAGCACATATTTCAGTCTTCTGCCTCACCAATCCCCAAGATCATTGACATAGAGCTGTGAAATATTTCAAACCATTTTTTCAAAATTGTCTTAACCATAGAACTTGACTGCCAAAATGGGATACTTCACAGAGCGATAATTCATTTAGATTTAGGTTCTTGATAAAAGCAAGTTGCATTATATTTATTTTCACATTAATCAATAAATAACTTGAAATCAGATTTAGTTTCCACGATGAATGAAAACATTCTAACTGAACGAAATAAACGTGTTTCTTGTCCGTACCTCTGTTCAGTACTTGCTAAATATAGCTGAATATCTTAACGATCATAACCTAAGTCAACTTTCAATAATATAAACCATAATTTTGTTCAGATTACTATTTTCCTTTGGAATTGGGCTGTTCTCCAAACCATTAAGTAATTTAGTAATCTGTTTAAATAACACAAGAAAAATATTTGCAGCAGAGTTTATCAAAAATTTTACTGCACAAATAATTGATGAGTATTAAAACAACTATTGAACAGTACCAAAGTAGCTCTTGTTTGTTGTCCTGAATAACATTTTCTAGTGTGAGCTTTGATTCTTACATTGATCAAGCATCTGTCCCTCAACTTCTGATGCCTCTTTTGCATAAACAGTTACCCTTTAAATAAATGGCTGTATGGATTAAGTGATTCTTAAGTGGGGAATAATAAGATGCATTTCATCTGCTGAGAAACACAAGATAGATACAGGAAAAAATATCAAGGTAGATTGAAGGCTAAGCAGAGGAAAACAGTGAAGGAAAATAGGACAGGACCAAGTGTGAAACTCAAAGAACTGGGAAAGGAAATGGAAGAGAGGAATAAATAAGAAGGATGAAGAAGAGGAATTGTGAGGACGATTGGAGGTAGCTATTGTGTTCAGTGACACTGCACTCAGTATCATTGAAATAACTGTACATTATTGGCAGAAGAGGTTTACAAGACATTACAATGTTAAAGATTCAGGAGAAATGAGCTTCATTTGATAATTGAGATGTAAACAGCTAGGTATGTAATGGTATAATGTGTCCAAATGCACAGGTTCTCAGGAAAGAAAGCAAGGAGGGAGGCAAAAATGGAAAGTCAGGGTTTTTCCATTCAGTGTGATTGTCCTGCTAATGCTGCTGGATGATTGAATTATAGTTAAATAAAACCATTGAATGAGGAAAGCTGTTTTTGGAAATACCTTATGTACAAGAAAAGGAGACTATTTTCAGTTATTGAGATGAAAAAGTAAATTACATCCAGAAAAGATGAAGTGTTAATTTTCTGTTGTGCTGATTAAAACATATAAAAATATATAAAACACACACACACACAACAATATACTCGCACCATTCTGAGCAAAAGTCTTCAGCACCCTAGATGTATATATGTGCCTAGACTCTTGCACAGTACTGTTTATATATGTGCTAAATTTTATATTCTGCCTCAGTGTGCATCTTCTCAGGATCAAGTAGGAATCTATCAAGGTTTATAGAATATTTAATATTATTTTAGGAGATTCCTATATTAGTTGAATGTATAGTGAGGAGCCAGGGGCTTTACTTCATTTAAAAACATCAGATACTTTATTCTGTGCAGGTATATACAGGATTGTACAACAAATGATTTTGTTGATCAGAAATGTATGTATTTTCTTTCACAACATAGCACTAGAAATTGTGCCTGCACTGCCATCCAGAATCCAATTATGAGAGATAGTAGCAGAATTAGACCATTTGGCCCATCGAGTCTGCTCTGCCATTCAATCATGGCTGATCCTTTCTCCCCACCTCAGCCCCACTCTCTGATCTTCTTCCCGTGACCTGTGATGCCAATCAAAAACCCATCAAGCTCTGCCTTAAGTACACCCAACAACATGGCTCCCACAGCTGTGGTAACAAATTCCACAAATTCACCACCCTCTGGCTAAAGAACATAGAACACAGAACTTTGGCCCACAATGATATGCTGACCATGACCTACTCTAGAAACTGCCTAGAATTTCCCTACTGCAATCCCCTCTATTTTCCTAAGCTCCATGTACCTATCTAAGAGTCTCTTAAAAGACCCTATTGAATCTGCCTCTAACCATTGCAGGCAGTGCATTCCACACACCCACCACTCTCCGTGTGAAAAACCTACCCTTGAGACCAACCCCCCCTCCCGAGTACCTACTTTCAAGTACCTTAAAACTATGCCCCCTCATGTTTGCCATTTCAGCCCTGGGAAAAAACCTTCTCATCTCTGTTTTAAATAGACACCCCTCGATCCTGAGGCTGTACCCTCTTTCCCTAGACTCTCCCACCATGGGGAACATCTTTTTCCCATCTACTCTGCCTAGGCCTTTCAACATTCAAAAGGTTTCAATGAGATCCTCCCTCATCCTTCTAAATTCCAGTGAGTACTGACTCAGAGCCATCAAACATTCCTTGTATGATAACCGTTTCATTCCAAGAATCATCCTTGTGAACCTCCTCTGAACCCTCTCTGATAACAGTACATCTTTTCTTAGATGAGGAGTCCAAAACTGTTCACAATACTCACAGTGAGGCCTCACCAGGGCCTTGTAAAGCCTCAGCATCATGTCCCTGCTCTTGTATTCTGGCCCTCTTGATATAAATGTTAACATTGCATTTGCCTTCCTCATCATCAACTCAACTTGCAAGTTAACCTTTAGGGTGTTCTGCACAAGGACTCCCAAGTCCCTTTGCATCTCAGATTTTTGGATTTTATTCCCATTTAGAAAATAGTCTGCACATTTATTTCTACTACCAAAGTGCATGATCATGCACTTTCAACACTGCATTTCATTTGCCTCTCGCTTGCCCATTTTTCTAATCTGTCTAAATCCTTCCGCAGCCTACCTACCTCAACACTACCTGCCCCTCCACCACTCTTTGTATCATCTGCAAACCTGGCAACAAAGCCATCCATTCCATCATCTAACTCATTTATATACAGCATAAAAAGAAGCGGTCCCCACACCGACCCCTGTAGAATGCCACTAGTCACTGGAAGTCACCCAGCCACTTGCTGCCTCCTAATAATCAGCCAATGCTCTAACCATGCCAGTGACTTCCCTGTAATACCATGGGCTCTTAACTTGGTAAGCAGCCTTATGTGTGGCACCTTGTCAAAGGCTTTCTGAAAATCCAAATATATAGCATCTACTGCATCCCCTTTATCTATCCTACTTGTAATCTCCTTAAACAATTCCAACAGGTTTGTCAGGCAAGATTTTCCCTTGAGGAAACCATGCTGACTTTATCCTATCTTGTCCTGTGTCACCAAGTACTCCAACCCCTCATCGTTAACAATTGACTCTAAATCTCCCAGGTCAGGCTAACTGGCCTAGAATTTCCTTTCTGTTGCCTTCCTCCTTTCTTAAAGGGTGGAGTGTCATTTGCAATTTTCTAGTGATGCAAAGTATTCATTTAGTTCATCTGCCACCTCTTTGTTCCCTGTTATTATACCTCCGGCCTCATTTTCTAGTGTTCATATATCCACTCCCATCTCTCTTTTATTTATCAATAGATATTATGATAAGAATGTTTTTATATTAATGAATGGAGGTACAGTATGCCTAACTACCTCAAATCAAATATAGGGAATACTGAAACATCAGATTATTTTTCCATTTATTGCATGTATGCCTATTTGCCTCCACTTTTATCTATCTGTGTGAGACAGCAATAATTTTATTGATGAAACCTGAATACCCCCACCTTTTGAACTCTAAATTACAAAAATAAATAAACAAACAGTTGATAACATAGCTTCAAAATACACCTCATCTGGAGATTAAACAATACTGTCTGGAAATTGGAATTCGAAGGGCCGACTTTCACCCTTCAAATTCCAACTTTCTCCCTGCCCTCAAGTTTACCTGGTCTATTTCCGACACCTCCCTCCCCTTTCTTGATCTTTCTGTCTCCATCTCTGGAGATAGCCTATCTATTGATATCTACTATAAGCCTACAGACTCTCACAGCTACCTGGACTATTCCTCTTCCCACCCTCTCTTGCAAAAATGCTATCCCCTTCTCACAATTCCTCCATCTCCGCTGCATCTGCTCTCAGGATGAGGCTTTTCATTCCAGGACGAAGGAGATGTTTTCCTTTTTTAAACAAAGGGGCTTCCCTTCTTCCACCATCAACTCTGCTCTCAAATGCATCTCTCCCATTTCCTGCACATCTGCCCTCACCCCATCCACCCGCCACCCCACTCGGGATAGGGTTCCCCTTGTCCTTACCTACCACCCCACCAGCCTCCAGGACCAACGTATAATTCTCCATAACTTCTGCCACCTCCAACAGGATCCCACTACCAAACACATTTTTCCTTCCCCTCCCCCCCCTTTCTGCTTTTTGCAGGGATCACTCCCTATGCGACTCCCTTGTCCACTCGTCCCCCACCATCCCTTCCCACTGATCTCCCTCCTGGCACTTATCCTTGTAAGTGGAACAAGTGCTACACCTGCCCTTACGCTTCCGCCCTCACCACCATTCAGGGCCCCAAACAGTCCTTCCAGGTGAGGCGACACTTCACCTGTGAGTTGGCTGGTGTGGTATACTGTGTCCGGTGCTCCCGGTGTGGCTTTTTATATATTGGTGAGACCCAATGCAGACTGGGAGACCATTTCGCTGAACACCTACGCTCTGTCCGCCAGAGAAAGCAGGATCTCCCAGTAGCCACACATTTTAATTCCACGTCCCATTCCCATTCTGATATGTCTATCCATGGCCTCCTCTACTGTCAAGATGAAGCCACACTCAGGTTGGAGGAACAACACCTTATATACTGGCTGGGTAGCCTCCAACCTGATGGCATGAACATTAACTTCTCTAACTTCCGTTAATGCCCCTCCCCTTCTTACCCCATCCCTGATATATTTAGTTTTTTTTCTCTGCTCATCACTCTGCCTTTTCTCAATCTCCCTCTGGTGCTCCCCTCCCCCTTTCTTTCTCCCTAGGCCTCCCGTCCCATGATCCTTTCCCTTCTCTAGCTCTGTATCCCTTTTGCCAATCATCTGTCTGGCTCTCAGCTTCACCCCATCCCCTCCGGTCTTTTCCTATCATTTCGCATTTTTCCCTCCCCCTCCTACTTTCAAATCTCTTACTATCTTTCCTTTCAGTTAATCCTGACGAAGGGTTTCGGCCTGAAACGTCAACAGCGCTTCTCCCTATAGATGCTGCCTGGCCTGCTGTGTTCCACCAGCATTTTGTGTGTGTTAATTGGAATTTGACTTTTTTTTTGTGTAGGTGCTAAAAGAAGAACAAGCTATCACACAAAAATAAATGTAGAAAATTCCTGTAAATTTTTAGAAAGGTATTTGTTTGTAAAGTAAAATTTTACTTTTGTATTTCTTGACAGATGCTGCCTGCAGAACTTGCAGCTACCACATCTTTCCGAAGCTGGCCTCTGGAAAACGGGGCAGATCCTTGTATGACATCGCCGTGGCTGTCATGGTAAAATAGTGTTGTGGGAGTGGGGGAATATCAGGGGAAGTGGGGACAAGGCAGTTTGCAATCTGACCCTGGGGTGTGTCTCAATATATCCCACTGTGGCAAGTAGCCCCAAGCCAGCGAGCAGAGTATTTTGAGCTAATGTGGATAGTATTTACATGCAGAAAGTGCAGAATAAAAATGAATAATGGTAGATCAGACTCTGTGGCAGAGGCACTGATGTTCTAGCAGAGATATTTTCACCTGGGTTGCTCAAGGGATTTGTTCATCGGTTTACTGTGAGTCAAAAACAGAAACAATGGATTGCACATTATTGCCCTAATTTCTGTTGCTAAAGTGGAGATGCATATCCTGCATGATGATATGCTTATGTGTCAGAATAATGCTGGGGAAACATCAGCTGTGTGAAGGTGGAAGTGGGTTTAGGGACTGGCAGGCCGTCTACCAGCAAGGGGCACTTGCACTAAATGTTCTATTTTGTTCATAACCAATAGGTGTTATTTAATCCATTTCTATTATTCTCCTTGCTACACTTGAAACTAATTTAGCATTTACTGTATTTTATGTTGTGCCTCTTGTTTTTAACTCTTGTTCCCCATTTCCACAACTCTTTTCCTCTTGCCATATTTCTCACCAGCACGGGCACAAATGTATAAACGTCTGATTCACTGACTTCTCAGAACTAGTTAATGTCATCAGTGTTGCTCTGTGATCAGCTGGGACTCAGTTTATTTGCTCTGGGGAATGATGTTGGAGGACGGGGGAACATTATTTCTTTTCTGTTTTTCTCTACTCTCTTTATTTTGTGTGATATACAAAAATGGCAGCAGGAACGAATAAACCTCAGTCCCCGCTGAGGAAATGGAGTTTCAGTTGCTGTTGCAATGCAGTTTGGGTTGTCTGGTTGGAAATGGACACTTGCAGTGCTATATGTAAAACATTAAATTTGACAAATCAAAAAGGACACCTTAAACCAGTGACCTTTACTATTTTGCAAAGGAGGGAGGCGTTTTGGCAAAAAAAAACCTTTCAATGTGAAAAGAACAGCAACAGTAAAAAAAAAAGCAGCAATCTTGAGAATTAGAAGGATATGATCAAAAAATTCATGAAGAACAAAATTAAAGTACAAGATGAAACCTCTTAAAAATCTGGAAACATGTAAAAATACAGACTAATAACAATAAATATGGTATCCTTGCAGGTACAGGTAGCAAACTTATAAGGGCAAGATTAAAATGTTAGAAAATTTATAAAGAAGCAGTTTGTATCTATCATCACAATCAAAGTTACAAAATCATTTTGGAAAGAGTGGGGACTGAGAATCTATTCAAGGTGATAAATTAGACTTTGCAAAGTACTAAGTCAATAATGAACATGTTTACATCTACTTGCCTCTACAACCTATATATCTGGGACTTAAAGAAGTCTCTCCAGAGGTGGTGATTCCAGTGGTTTAGTCTTGTATAGATAGTAAAGACTCAACATTTCAGGAACAGCTTCTTTCCTTCTGCTGGCAGATTTCTGAATGGGCAATGAATCCATGAACACTACCTCACTATTTTTTTGCTCTTTATTCGTAATTCTCATTTAATTTTATATATATATATATATACTACTGCTGCAAAACAACAGATTTCACACCATACGCCAGTGAAACGTGTTTCCCACAAATCCATGGAGTACTTTAAGGCAACACACACACAAAATGCTGGTGGAACGCAGCAGACCAGGCAGCATCTATAGGGAGAAGCACTGTCGATGTTTTGGGCACATGACTGATGTCACCTCATGCTCTTTTACTGCACTCAGAATCAGAATCAGATTTAATATCACTGGCATATGTCGTGAAATTTATTGTTATGCTGCAGCAGCATATCACAATACATATTAATAAAAACTGTAAATTACAGTGAGAATATATATGTACCTCCTCCTTGATAGTAGCACAAGGGCATGTCCTGGGTGATGGTTCCTTAAAGATGGATGTGGCCTTTTTGACGTATCGCTCCTTGAAGATGTCCTGGATGGTGGGGGAGCTAGTGCCCATGGTGGAGCTGAGTGAGTTTACAAATTCCTGCAGCTTATTTTGATTGTGTGCAGTGCCCCACCCTCCCATACCAGACAGTCATGCACCCAGTTGGAATGCTCTCCACGGTACATCTGTAGAAAGAGTGCCCTTGATGACATACCAAATCTCCCCAAATTCATAATGAAGTATAGCCACTGCCGTGCCTTCTTCATAACTGCAGTGATAGGTTGGACCCATGATATTTCCTCGGAGATGTTGCCAACCAGGAATTTGAAACTGCTCACCCTTTCAACTTCTAATCCCTCAGTGTGTGTTCCTTCATGTTACGCTTTCTGAAGTCCACAATCAATGCTTTGGTCTTACTGATGTTGAGTGCAAGGTTCTTGCTGCAACACCACTCAACCAGCTGATCTGTCTTGCTCCTGTACATCTTCTTGTCACCATCTGAAATTCTGCCAACAATAGTTGTCAGCAAATTTATAGATGGCGTTTGAGCTGTGCTTAGCCACACAGTCATGGGTGTAGAGGGAGCAGAGCAGTGGGCTAAGCACACACCCCTGAGGTGCACTAGTTTGATTATCAGTAAGGTGGGGGTGTTATTTCCGCACCACATAGACTCTGGTCTTTCAGTAAGGAAGTCGAGGATCCAATTGCAGAATGGAGTACAGAGGCCCAGGTTTTGGAGGTTTTTGATCAGACCTGCAGGAATGATTGTGTTAAATGCTGAGCTGTAGACAACCAGCAGCTTGATATACGCAAGGATTAGTATTGCACAGGTTTTCTAAGGCTGCGTGAAGAGCCAAAGAGATCACATCTGCTGCAGACCTATTGTGGAGATAGGCAAATTGCAGTGGGTCCGGGTCCTTGCTTTGGCAGGGGTTGATTCTAGCCATTAACCAATCTTTCAATGCACTACATCACCATAGACATAAGTGCTACTAGCTATTAGCGTTAAAGCAGCCCACCCTGCTCTTCTTGGGCAATCATACTGTCCATATTATCCTTCTGAAGCAGGTGGAAACTACCAACTGTAGCAATGAGAGAATGAAAATGTCTTTGAACACACCCACCAGTTGGTTAGCACAGGTTCTCTGAGCCCTACCAGGTACACCATCGGGGCCTGACATCTTGCGAGGGTTCACCCTGTTGAAAGACATTCTGACATTGGCCTCTGAGACAAAGATCATAGGGTCACCGGTGCTACATGGATCCTCATAACTGTAGTTTTATTCCTCCTTCCAAAGCGTGCGTAGAAGGAGTTGAGCTCATATGGGAGTGAAGCATCGCACCATTCATGATGTTAGTGTAAAGGGGGTTTCGTTTTTTTCTTTGTTACTGTTGGGAAAGGGTTTCCTTTTGTTAACTAGCAGGAATGCTAATTTACTGATAACGAGAATGGTATTCCTTTGTAAACCAAATGGGGATTAATGTTCTTTCTTCTGAGTCTGTAAGCTTTTGTTGACGGGCTTTTGGGCAGATCGGCGCGAGGGGGTCGAGAGAGAGGACGCAATGCTCTAAGCTGGGCGAGGATCGGACCCCAAAGGGGGGTCCGAGGCCGGGAGATTCTCCGAGGGGGGGGGGATGAAGCTAGATGTGCTTAGTTGACCACTCGGAGGGTCCTGAGCTGTTTGGAGAGTCGAGGAGTTCGGAGGGTCCTGAGCTGCGAGTCGAGGAGTTCGGAGGGGATCGAATGGTGGCCAGAAGACTTCAGAAATTGAGCTCCAACGGCTGTGCACGAAGTGGTTTGGACTTTGATAAGTTTGGCGCCTTTTCTTTAATTTTCTCTTCATATATACTGTATCGTTATTAATCACTTAGTTATAGTAACCTTTATAAATTGTACTCATTTAATCGCATATGGTGTACTGTCTGGTTTTGGGCGAGGCGGGGACATCACACAGCATCCACACCAGCTGATTACCCAGTGTGGCGGGGCCGAAGGCAGCTCCCCCTTGACGAGAACAAGCTGAGCGAGCCTGAGGCGACCCAGGGAGTTACATTGTGGGGTGCTCGTCCGGGGTTGATTTCTGTGGAGGCTGTGTGATCACCCTATTTAAATTGTGTCTGCGGCGAAGAGCTGGTGTGCCTTTGTGGGTGTGCGATTGCTGGTTATCGCTGCATGTGTATTGGGTGGGGTGGCTGCTGTTGGTAGCCTGGAGGTCGTTGTTCGATTTCCGACTAGTGCTGACGAAATGGTGGTGGGACGATGGGCTGTCCGTACTGTTTGGAGAGTGAGGAGTGACAGGTTGGGATGTTTCAGCAGTGGTGAGCTCCGCCCGGTTATTGGAATAATGTCCAGCCCTAAAGGGGCGGAAGCGTGGGCGGAACGGACCCCTCAGTTGTTGGGTGAGTGGCAGTGCTTGGCTGAGGGAAAGCGACAGGGACGGGTTGAAAGTTTGAGTAGGCGGGCTGGTGACTTTGTTAGAACTGTCGGGCGCAATTACCTCGAAGTGACCGCTGCCAGTTCTGGGAAAGTGTGGGAAAATGCGTGTGGTTCGACTGGAAGTCAAATGCCGCAGCTGGGGGGCTCATCATATCCGTGGCAGGAGATTGGTGGGAAGTTTTTAGGGTATCCCTTTTTGCCTAGGGGGGGCAGATAAATTGCTTGTGGTGCCAAGGGGATCAGTTGTTCCGTTGATTCGAGAGGTGTCGGGAAACTTAGAGGAGGCCCAGTGGGGGAACGGCTTGGGGTCTCTGGGGGAGCACGTTCCCAGCAATGTACCAAGGAACTCCCGAAAGGAACAGACTCTATTCCTGAAGGCTTAGAGGGGCCACGCGCACAGGTGTTGTTACGGATGGATGGAAGTCAAGTTAAAGCCATCCTCGGCACCGGGGCGCCGGTTAAGTTGCTGTACAGTTTGTTTCATAACCGTTATTGGAAGCATTTACCCTTGACGACATTGAGGACACTGGAGATTCGGGGTACCAGTGTCGGTGATTATCCACACGACGGTTGTTGGTCAGTGAAAATGGAGTTCTTGGAGGCAAATGTGGAGGAGACTGAGGTTCATGAATCGTTAATGCTGATGTGTCTGGACCCTGTTGAGACGGGCAGCGTTTCTGTTCTAGAGCAACCAATATCCTGCTGGTGCGCTTGGGGGCCTGCCCGGAGGAGGCGGGTGAGCGTTGTTTGGAGGCATTGTCGATGCACCCAGAGTTTCGAGCTGCTTGTGCGGACATGTGTAGCAGCATTGGGCTGATACCGAATTCAAACAAGAGCCAGTGGTGGTACGGCCTGGGGGAAGTATCTGAGGGTGAGACCCTCTTAGTGGACGCTGCGAAATACCACGAGAGAGGGGAGTTGACTGCTGAAGACACCTCGGAGAGAGAGAGGTTGCGGCGACTGGCCCCTGAAGCCGTGGAAGACGGAGGCAGCGTGTGTGTGGATTGTATTGAGTTGAAGAGGCGCACTGTCAGTGACCAGAATATGGCCCTGAGGGCCGAAGAGGCGATGGCCTGTCTGAATGGTGCGATGTGGTTTAAGGTGCTCGATCTGAGGAGTGGATGTTGCCAGATTCCGATGAGTGGGGTCGACAAGGACAAGACGGCCGTTATAAATTCCCTAGGAGTCTTCGGGTCCGAAAAGGTGCCACAGGGTATATCTGGAGCCCTTGCAACCTTCCTGCGGGGCAGGTGGAAGACCATAGGGGATATGGAGGCGTTTGGAGTATTGGTGTATGTGGATGATCTCTTGGTGTTTGGATTTGCCTCAGGAGAATATGAAGTGAGGTCTTTGCAGGAGCAGCTGAGAACTACCGAGTTAAAGTGTTTTCGGGACACGTGCCAGGGCTGGTGAAGGTCGCAGCTCGTGAGTGACTGTCTCTACGGAATCAAGTTTGAAATTAAGACGGAGAGACTGGGGAAAGTTCATCTGGAAGAAGTCATGAGGAAGAAAAAGCTGGAGAGAAGTGCAGTGAATACTGAACAGGAGGCTGAAGAGACTCCGGGAGCAGTGCAGGCCACGTGTTTCCGTTTGGAGCAGATCAAACAGCAGCTACCGATCACAGAAATGAGGAAGAATACAGATTCGATGGATACTGTGCTGGATGTGTGGTACATGCTGCCTTTTGCTGACTTTCCCTCGATTGAGGAAGAGGCCTTGGCCCTTCTCCCATTGAGTCAGGTGTAGCGGGGAGGGTTTGCTGTGTGCAGTGTGGGGCATGAGTGAGAGGTTGAGAGAGGAGTTGGTAGTGGGCCCAAGGTATCCCCAGTTGTGTCCGAGCCTGAAGGGTTTAGGTGAGGGGGTACGGAGGCCTCAGAAGGGTTAGGGAACTCCCAGATAGTTGGCCTAAGTAGCGCCTGAGGAACAGGGCGTGAGGGTTACTGTGTGGGGAGGAGATGTCACTGTTTGTGCTTGAGTTACGGTGTGTTGGCAGGAAAGGTGGCGAGTTATTTAGTAGTCATGAGGACATGACTTTTATTTGGTGGAGGAAGTGTGTAAAGGGGGTTTCTTTTTTTCCTTTGTTACTGTTGGGAAAGGGTTTCCTTTTGTTAACTAGCAGGAATGCTAATTTACTGATAACGAGAATGGTATTCCTTTGTAAACCAAATGGGGATTAATGTTCTTTCTTCTGAGTCTGTAAGCTTTTGTTGACGGGCTTTTGGGCAGATCAGCGCGAGGGGGTCGAGAGAGAGGACGCAATGCTCTAAGCTGGGCGAGGATCGGACCCCAAAGGCGCCTTTTCTTTAATTTTCTCTTCATATATACTGTATCGTTATTAATCACTTAGTTATAGTAACCTTTATAAATTGTACTCATTTAATCGCTTATGGTGTACTGTCTGGTTTTGGGAGAGGCGGGGACATCACACAGCATCCACACCAGCTGATTACCCAGTTTGGCGGGGCTGAAGGCTGCTCCCCCTAGACGAGAACGAGCTGAGCGAGCCCGAGGCGACCCAGGGGGTTACATTAGGTTTCACCTTGTAGGAAGTAACGGCCTGCAAACCTTCCCAGAGTTGGCGTGCATTGGTTCCTCTAACCTCAATCAGAATTGTTCTTTTGGTCTTGAGATAGCCCTCCGTAAGTCATACCTGGCCTTCTTGTATAGTCCTGGATGACCAGGCTTGAATGCCACAGACCTAGCCCTGGTTTACCCATAGCTTTCCATTCAGTTACGTACAGTGTGTTCTTGTAGGCACACACTCATCCACACAGGTTTTAATGAAGTCAGTAACAATTGTGGTGCATTCATTCAGATTTGAAGATGAATCCCTGTATACTGTCCAGTCCACAAATTCAGAGCAGACAGTACTATGTGATTCTTCACATAGTATCTGAATGGCATGAGTTGCAGTTGAAGCTCTGGGCCTGAATTGGACAAGGAGGTATGATAGGGCTTTTAACATAACATAGAAGACCCACAATCGGGGATTGTGGCAGTAAACATTTCTACAGCTTGGATCATAGTTATGGTGATCACAGAGAATTACTCTAATACAACAGCACATTCTTCCACTGGCCTTCCGACAACCTCTATTGATCCTTGGATCTCTTCCTCAGCTTCCCCAGCCCCTTACCAATCCACTTGTCTTGACTTCACTGAGAAACCTACTCATCTTCTATGATCTTCTGCTATTACAGGATCCTTCAATCTCACCTCCTGATCCTCTTCCCCATCCTCTCCCTAATCAGTCCTTCATTACTCCCCACCCCACCAATCAAATCCAACTCCAAAATCTCTGATTTAATCTGGCTTTTATCCCAGAACTACTGTACCCCAATCCCAGATTTTCTCCCATATCCATAGTTTTGCTAATTCTCTTTACTGGTTCACACACCCCCAATATACTTACAATCTTCATTTTGGATGTCCCCTCTACCTAATCTCCTGTTCACCCACTCTATTTTCTCATCAGATCCTACCCTTCCCAACGTGATCATCTCTCACTCTGCTATTCTCTCATGTTCATCTGCTCTCCCATCAACACCTGATGATTTTTATCATATTCCTTCAACCTCCTCACAGACTTCTACCATTCACCCCAGAATTTCACTTTGCTCTTCAATCATTCATCATCATTCCTCTCGACTTACTTCCCACTCCCTTATTCTTCCCTGTGATCTCCAATGACTTTTCCCTATCTCCCCAATCTTTCCCCAGTCCTTTACCAACCCTGCCTCAGTGAGACATTGGTGTCCAATCCAGTCAGTGGTGTGTGCACATGCACGCATGAAAGGCCTAAGGTACTCATTCTAAAACACAGGGTCACTCTGGACATTGTGTGCATTAGAACATTCATCCTTCAGGTCCTCTCTCACATCCCACGCCAGTCCTCTGTACACAGCTGCTTCAATGCACAAGTCCAACATTCCTTCTCACTCTGACTTATTCCAACGAGAACTCAAATAAAGCCTCTGGGAATTAGAGGGCTTGCTTGTAATTTACACTGCCTTAGTCTCTAGTTGGATCAAGCAAACAATTACATTTTGCAATAGAAAACAGAACCCAATGTTATGATGAGTATTCCCAGATTTTAAAAAATGCTCCAGTGGTACCAGGGTTACAGTAGTGAATGCAGTCACCAGTGAATCATAATGGAAACCCTCTGAGGAGGGCCAACTACTGTTTTTGGCTTAGTTCTGAATTGAGGCCAAAAGTCACTTACTAAACAAATGCCCAGAGTTACAAAACTGGCCTTCAAATGAATACATAAGAAAAAAGAATGAAAAGCTAAATATAAAATATGACTTTAAATTGGAAGCATCAACATATTAATTAGTACTGGAAACATAATATAAACACCAGTTCAAATCAATAAATGTGAAATTCATAACCCATTTAATGCAGTTTCATCTTCCCATCAGATGAGAGCTTTGATTTGTTCAGATTAAGAACTGGCAGAAAACAAAATGGACAGGTGGTCTTCATGCTATAAATTTTCATGACTTTACAACTAATGCACAAGTCTAGCATCTAGATAGAGCAGGTGAAAGCTATTTTGGAGGTAGTTAATTACTTCATTGAAACATGCTGAGACCTTTATGAGGCGAATACCGACAGGTAAAATAGCTTTCCCCATCTCTAATGGGCTTAGCACAATTCAGTTGTAGGTCAAAAAGTTGCATTGTTGGGAGATTCAGTTTGATATTTAGTGTAGTTTGGGTCTTACTTACCCGAAGCCTTCTTCCAAATACAGTGACTTGTCCCCTGGCTTGCTCTTTTCGTTGTCTCCATTCCACTAAATTTAAGCCGTTTTCAATGGGCAACGTAACATTGCGCTTTCCGACAGTAGGATTTACAGTGCCTCCCAAGAGATGTGGTTCAGTTTGCAAAGTAACTTCCATACCATTAGCCAGCATGAGCCTCAGTGAGCCATCAGCACCAACATGATATGCATTTCGAACTTGGTCTAAGAATACAAAGAAATAAGTAATTATTTTAACATCACTATCATGATAGACATTGTTTGAGAAAAATGCATATTTGTGTCTCACACCAGCTAGTCAATATTAGAAGTTCTCTTTCAATGTGTTTGCTTACTTCAGCAAATTATCCAATGCTCATGTGGTCAGGATTGGTGCAGAGAGGTAAGTACAAATGCAACCAACAGAAACACACACCTAGTAATTTTATTCAAATCAAATAAAATAAAGTTGGTCTGTTAATTCAGGACAAAACTGTCAAATGGTTGACAGATTAACTGCTTAGATTGGCTCCTGATTCACTTGCTTCAGCAAAGAAAGGAAATTGGGCAGATGATCTCACCACCAATCAAGATTTCACTGCACACTATAGCTGGAATCTTGTCTTAAATAATAATACAGTGATTGCCTTGGAAATGAGCAAAAATATATAGCATAACCACTATACTATTATTCATAAGAATGAAAATGCTATGGATACTTAGCAGAACCGGCATCATCTCTGGAAAGGGAAACAAGAGTTCATGCTTCAGGTTAATCACATCCACCAGATTTTATTACAGATTCTGAACATTTTTTTTTGTTTTTGACTATCATGAAACCTTGCTTATTGTTTTCCATAGTGATAAAAAATAAGAATACTTAGTTAAGAGGAAATAATAGTGAATGAACTTTACCTTGGACTAGGGTGTAGAATGCACCTGCGGTTGACAAATTAGTTGTTATGGTAACATCATTCTTGTTAGAAGTCTCAACATGTACTTGGACAGCACTATCAATGTCACCATGGAAACTGTAAATGTGCCCAGTGGGAAAAGTTGCATTGATGAGGCGTCCATAACTATCATACCTAGGTGGAAAGTAATTGTGTTTATATCTTACGTATTTTGTTTTATTGAAACACTTCAAGATTTCATATTCTTACATGCATTATAGTTTTTCTAAACAGTTTCCTGTATTTACTTCACATTTCAGTTGGAACTTTTCTATTTGGGATTAGAAGCACATTGAAAGCAGAATTAATTTATTTTAAGATTAACATCAATAACACAATTCCTTGAGGCAAGGATAATTTTTTTTTACATAAGAAACTCAAATTCTCAGCCATTATTTATTTTCACCAAACAGAGCAAATTTTTTTTCAGAAATAGCATTTGGGACACAGAGTGAATTAAATGAAATGCTTCACCAGCAATGTCTCATGCTTGTTTCTCTGCTATTTTTATTAAAACCGCAACAGTGAAATCGGTGAGTCCAAAATTCACAGCCAAAAAAATCATCAGATATAACTACTAGCTATTTCAATCATTTTCCCATTTTAATATTATTTGTAATCACAAGTATATATCAGTATTTCAGCTAAAGTACAGAATAATGTTACTTACTGTATATATCTGTTCATTTCAGTAAAATAAAACAAATAAAACTCAAGGCATTTCAAAAATATTTTCTTAAATATGTTTTTGGCTTTATGTTTGTTCTGCTGAATTACTTGAATTAATATGAATACAGAGTTAAAATTACTAAAATCTAATCTTTATGAAAATTGAAAACAGTTGCCTGTTCTATTTTGTGACTAAGAAAACGATTTACTTATGCCACTATCTGAAGCATTTTGAACAGATCTACCTTGGAACCTACTCTTATTTTCTAAAGGAGTCCTTTGATAAATGTGAGGACCCTAACCAATATATACAAGGAGAAAATTGACATTTTAGCTTGTCATTGGGATTGCTAAAAAAGGGCAAGGTTGCTTAGTGGAGGCTTGGATATAGAAAGCTGCTTGGACAAAGGCTTTTCCACCAATTGGTTCCTCCACATTGTTCTTATTTTGTGCACAGACTCCTTTGAATTAACATGTATACCTGCCCTTTCAATCTTATTCATTAAGAACACATGAAGTGTGTTATAAAAATTATACCTTAGCATTGTTATGTCCTTTGCAGCTACAGTATTGAATATTTATTGTGGGATATCTGGAGATTCTTCCATCTGTTTGCATTGAATGCTTGCATCAAAAGTTAACACAAAATATGCTCCATGTAGGAAACTATAATTATGTTGATTTAATGTATTATGTAAAAGTGGAACATTGAGAATAAAAAATAATATTTGCTTATTTACAATATTTTCAGTGACTAAAATATTAAACTTAACTGGAGTGCTTAAAGTAAAAAACATTACCTAAGCCGGAGGTACTGTTGAGCAAAGGAAGAATCTCTATTAACATTGAATGAGTTCTAAAGCTAATTAAGTGGGAAGCACAATGTTATTGTAACTGGTTAATTCTTAGATAAAAGCAAATATTTTGAAAACATAGTTACCTTAGTCCTAATGACAAAATAATTTAAGGATCATATTTAGTCATTCGGTACATTTCATAGGTTAGAACTAGGATAGTATAGTGCAAGAACACACTTTTCAGTCCGTCATGTCTGTGCTGACCATAATGCCAATTTAAACTAACTCCATCCATCTGCACGTTCCTTTATTCCTTAGCTGTTTACATCTGTCTAAATGCCTCTAACATCACTTTTGTATCTGCTCTAGTACTTACCCTAAAAACATGTTCCAGGTGCACATCACTCTCTGAATGAATAACTAACCTGCCAAATCTCCCTTAAACTTTCCTCCTCTCGCCTTTAAATGTATGCCATTTTGTACCTGACATTTCAAATCTGAGACCATCTTTAACTATAACTTAATATACATGTATCATGTTGTCTTTCAGCCTCTGATACTCCAGTAAAAGAAATCTAAGTTTATCCAATCTCCCTGTAATGCTGATACACTTCTAATGCATTGAACACTTTCAGTGGGTTTTGCACCAGCTGCTCCCATGCAGAATCATGGTAAAATTCCATACTGTAACTTGAGGAAATTGGTATTTTGCCATTAGTCACTCAAAACCAAAACAGGAATAACAGGAATTACAGAAATCAAAATTTGCTCAATAGTTCAACTTTGTCAGTGTTTGCAATATAAACTATCTGCTTTTTCAGCACTAACCTTGGCAAAGAAAAGCCGCTTCTTGATTCTTCAAAAAAAATGCAGCACCTCTTTCATCCAAAATTTAAAAACTTCTATATCAAGGCTAATCTTCCATATGCTCACAGATGCGGTTGGAACCACATTAACAAAGTCCCTCTGAACAATCAGTCTAATATTTTTTTAATTTTATCATTGTTTTATTTCAAAAAGGAAAAGCTATTACTAAATTTGGTTCCTATCAAAATCTAGCTCCAACCCGCTTCCACAGACAGCTGTGGAAATATGGTTCCACTTTTCAGAGACGATGGACATTAACACAGCAACAGTGTACTGGAGCACCTAAGTCAACCTCATATGATATCCAGAACTGGATGTCTTAGAACTAGCTCTAAATTATGATATGATGAGCTGGATCAGATTATTTTCCAGCCTTATTTTCTCTTGAATGATGTTCAGATTTGACAGGATTACAATCTATTGGGTATTAGGTTTCATTGAAAAAACAAGATCTTATTTAAAAAAAGTAAATTAAAAAATAGATATTTACTCATAAAAAGTGGTCCATCCATTTTCATCGCTTTTAGTTGCCAGTAGACCAGTACTGCCATGGTATGTCATCATAGCCAGTTCATGTCCCTGGGTGGACACACTCTTCAATGCACCGTTTGCTCCAATTGTCAGCCAGTAAACCTGTCCGTCTGGCACCACCAGCCAAAGTGGCATTCCTGAGGAATCACGCCGAATGGTTAATGAATTGCCATTATTATCTTTAATTGTGCTTATGTCTCCACTCCCAGTGTAAGTAAGATTATAAAGGTAATCTCCAGTGATAAGGCTCTGAGTATACAGGTGGCTACCATTAATGGAAAATAAATAAAGCTCCTGATCAATGGTTGAAGCGACCTCGTAGAGATTTTGAGAATTGAGGAAAGGCCTGTTTTTCTGAACAAATCGAATGCGGATGTTCCCAAGATCTGCTATGTACAGATCTCCGTCGGGGCATGTTGCCAGGGATGAGGGAGCATTTAGTTTGGCATCCTTTGCATACCCATCATCTCCTGAATAACATTCACAGTTAGCGTCGTTATTACATTCGCATCCAGTTGGTGCTCCAGCCAGCAGAGATATTTCACCATTTGTTGTCACTTGCCGCACACGATTAATTTTCTTCTCATCTGTTTCTGCTATATATAAGATTCCATTATGGGAAATGGATATGGCAGTGGCTGACTCAAGGGTGGAGTGCACAGCCACCTTGCTAAGGAGGAAGTGATCAATTCCAGGCACTTGGCAATGCATTGGGCGCCCAGCCACAATACGAACTTGGTGATTTTCTGAAATCTGTAGTACTACATTGTTATCCAGCAAATAAAGGGAATTGTCCATAGGGTTCACTGCAAGATCCGTGGGCCATTCCAAACGTACCTGAAGGAAAAGGTAACAGTTCATATTAATATCTGACAAAATCCCGAGAATTAGTACTGTAATATACAAATGCCTGCTGGTAAAATTTGACATTTGCTCTCAGAAAATGAGTAATAAATTGTTAAAACCAAGGTTGTATAAGTTGCAGCCCTGAAAAATAACGATTGTATGATGAGAGAGTGAGCAGCTTCAAGTTCCTGGGTGTCAAGATCTCTGAGTTTCTAACCTGGTCCTAACATATCGATGTAGTTATAAAGAAGGAGTTTGAAGAGATTTGGCACGTCAACAAATACACTCAAAAACTTCTATTGTTGTACCATGGAGAGCATTCTGACAGGCTGCATCACTGTCTGGTATGGAGGGAGGGACTACTGCACAGGACCGAAAGAAGCTGCAGAAGGTTTTAAATCTAGTCAGCTCCATCTTGTGTATTAGCCTAGAAAGTATCCAGGACATCTTTAGGGAGTTGTGTCTCAGAAAGGCAGTGTCCATTATTAAGGACCTCAAGCACCCAGGAAATGCCCTTTTCTCACTGTTACCATCAGGTAGGAGGTACAGAAGCCTGAAGGCACACACTCAGTGATTCAGGAACAGCTTCTTCCCCTCTGCCATCCTAAATAGACATTGAATCTTTAGACACTACCTCATTTAAAAAAAATATATAGTATTTCTATTTTTGCACATTTAAAAAATCTATTCTATATGCATAATCGATTTCCTTGTTTATCTATTTATTATTTTATTTTATTTAGATTTTTTTTCTCTGCTAGATTATGTTTTGCATTGAACTGCCGCTGCTAAGTTAACAAATTTCCAGTTACCTGCCGGTGATAATAAACTTGATTCCGATTCTGATGAAATGTTAATATCCTCTCCTGAGTTTTTTGTGTTCTGTTGTAAACACAACAGATTCTGCAGATGCTAGAAATCCAGAGTAATGTATGCAAAATGCTAGAGGATCACCATCAGGTCCTGATGAAGGGTCTTGTCCTGGAACGTTGACTCTGTTTCTCTCTATAGTTACTGCCTGACCTTCTGAGTTCCTCCACCATTTTGTATGTATTATTGTGTTCAGTTGAATCATTTCAATTATAATGGCATAGGCTTTAGCTGCTTTTATGTCATGGTGGTAGGAGAATTTCTATTAATTTGAATTAACATTTTCTTAAGACTAATGCAGCCATTTTAATAGTTTACATTTTGTGACAATATTTCAATCAGTGCATTTTATTATTGTAGAATTCAAGCTTCACTTGGTCTGTAATTTCAAGCAGTGCTGGAAGCCAGCACCTTAATTTTGTTTATTCCTTCACAGGTTCACAGAAAGCTTATAACATGGGAGGAGACTATTGGGCCATGAACTTGATGTCAACTCTGTGCAAAGGTATTCAGAGAATCACACACCACTGACCCACGATTTTCTTTGTCCCATTCACTTTTGAATGCCACAAATGGATCTGCTTTCTCATTGATGTGACTCCACTTCCTGAACACTCACTACATAATAACACTATGTCTCATGTCAATTTTGGTTATTTCATCAATCGTGAATCTATTGTCTGGCTCTTTGTTCTTCCACCAACAAGAACAGTTTTTAATGTTTCTATTCTCTCTAAATCTTTCTTTATTTTACGTACCTCAATCAGATCCTTTCTTAACTTCCTCTATTCTATAGAGGACAATCCTAGCTTCTACATAACAATTTCTCTCTGGAATAATTTTAGCAAAGTTCTTCTACACCCTCTTCAAGAACCCCAATGTTGATTTACTAGATTGTCAGGCTCAGAACTGGATATCATATTCCAGTTATGGCCAAATCAGTATTTCAATCATTGTGATTTCCTTGCTTTTGAACTCTGTTCCTCTATACACTCAGTGGCCATTTTATTAGGTATCTCTTGTACCAAATAAAGTGGCCACTGAGGACATGCTTATGGTCTTTTGCTACTGTAGCTCATCCACTTCAAGGTTCGACATGTACTGCATTCAAATATGCACTTTTACACACCACTGTTGTAAAACGTGGTTATTTGAGTTACTGTCATCTTCCTGGCAGTCTGAACCGTCTGATAATTCTACTGTGACTTCCCTCTGTAACAAGGCATGTTCACCCACAGAACTGTCACTTACTGGATGTCGTTCTTTGTTTCTTGCACCATTCTTTGTAAACCCTAGGGAATGTTATGTGTGAAAATCCCAGGAGGTTAGCAGTTTCTGAGATACTGAAACCATCCCATCTGGCACCAACATTCATTCATGCTCAAAGTCACTTAGATCACACTTCTATCCCCAGTCTTATATTTGGCTTGATTAACAACTGATTCTTTTGACCATGTCTGCATGCTTATATGCACTGTGTTGCTGCCACATGATTGGCTAATTAGTTATTTGCATCAACAAGCAGGTGTAAGATTTACCTAATTAGGTGGCCACTGAGTGTGTGTTAATCCCATACGTTTTAAATGTCTTCTCAACCTGCCCTACCACCTTCAATAATTTGAGCGCAAACACCCTTTTATCTTTCAGTTCCCCTTTTAGAATTTTGCCTCTGATTTTATTTTGCAAAAAAAAATTCAACTGATTTATAGGAAACGGAAAATGAGAGTGAAATAGAATAATTAAAAATCTCACTAGGATATATCTTTAATAAAAAGAATTTATTTCCAATGAATGAAGTTTGTATTAAGATAATGATCAAATTAACTCTACAATATTATCTTCTTTACAATTGGGAAATAACACCATAATAACTGAAGGCCAGAATTTGGCACATTACACATAATTTTCCCAATATTAGCACTGGCATCAGGAAACAAATTTCTTTTTAAATAACTAGTGAATTTTCAATATTTAAAATCTACTTCCTATCAAAGTTGCCTTTTTAAAATTTCATGGCCTGTGGTTTCACAATACCATTGAGATCTAATTGAAAAGCTTTTTATTCTTCCAAGTGATAAAAGTGGTGTCTTGCCTCAGTTAACATGGCAAACAGCCAAAACTGACTATTTTCAGTATGTTACCAAGTTATTACTAATAAAACCTGCATTTCCATCGTAAATATATTCACCCTTTCATTACTTTGCAGCTTTCATTATCCTATCACAGCCACTGCTGTTAATTGCACAAGTGCAATGCTCTTACTTTGTCAAAATACTTAATTTGAAATGGCCATAACATGAACATATGTTGTTAAAATTACCATAATACATTTACATAATATTTTGCTGCCTTTTCTTACTGTAGTTGAGGTCCAAATAGACCGTACTGCTCCTGAGCAATTAGGATTCAGCTCCTAAGCACTGGTGGTTCTGTGGATATTGGAAACCCAGAGTGGCACACACAAAATGTGGGAGGAACTCGGCAGGTCAGGCTGCATCTATAGAAAGGAATAAACTGTCGACGAATCAGGCCGAGATCCTTCCTGAGGATTTAGCTCTATTATTATAGGAAATCCTCTGATTCACATAGATTCCTAACATAGATTTTATGGCTGTGTTACCCAAAGACAAGCTGCTCTTTTGGTTTGAGTTAAACTCGTGAAACCATTACAGTCTGCCACTCCATCAGCTGAGCTCTTGAAGGAAAGTCACCCAGTTCTATTGATGGGCCAGTATAACTCCTACTGTCCATGACTGACAGAAGTTGCTGATCCATGGGATAATTGAGGAAGAACATAATTTGTCAAAAAGTAGGTGAAGTTCACCCACCTCAGGCTGTGGTTGGTGATACTGGATGAACGTCTAGATTTACTACCATCCATCAAATTCAGTCAGCCTTGATTGTCAAGCTGCCTAATTTCAATCTTAAATTATATTACAGCATTTCTAATATGTAAATGTACTCTTTTTTCAAAATGGCAACCATATTTTAAATTAAGATTAAAGTATGTAGGTATTAAAAAAGGAGAATGAATGGTGGAAAGCTGAAGGCCCAGAGTACAATGTATCTCACTGAATATTACTTGCCACTGAAGTCAACACGGAGGAACATGATAATATAGTTTACAATATGGTTCTGTTCAATCCTTTGGATAACCCAGTTGTTGAAAAGTTGAACATTATCTTAAGACACCAGGAAATTTCATCAGTTTCAACTATTCCCCTGCCAAGATAGCTTTTGTTTCTCTCATCTCCAATATTTTTGGAGGTTAAACACCAAAATTTCAAACTAAATGAAGCAACATTTAAAAAAAAAGTTTCAAGACATTTTCCCATTTGCTCTCATGCTAGCATTAAAGAGATTAATCTGTCTTGGTGGGCTGGCCACACAAATTGGCGTATGAAACATTAACCAGTAAAGCACAACTAACTGTAATATCATTATTTTGTTAAACGTTCAGATATTTTGTACCTTTAGGCAACGTTAAGAAAGTAGTGAATGTCTTGATTGTAGAAAATCAGGAGGAATGATTGAGATTCATTTTGTACCATAAGTAAAGAATTATTCAAGATTATTCATATTTTCCTTACTAAAGAGAAAAAATTTCTATCAGGTATTCACTTCAACAAATCTGACTGGATTATAATTTTGAGCTGTAGAAAATGCAGTGTTCTTAATCAAAATGCTTTGAAGTTTTAACTCTTAATATATGAAGGAACTTATATTCCAATAAAACTTCATGAATGAAACTTGAACTGATTTCTTAAACATGACAATCTCAGCACAAAAGATAGATATGTTTAATGAAGGGAGCTGTGATCTCCAGCAGATCTGGTCATTGGTTAGGATAAAGACAGTGCACTGAATTTACATAAAGTAATATATTGACCCTCACAATATGTGACATGCACTTTTTCTGGACTTGAATGTTCTGAAGAAAATGGCTCGAACAAGGAAAGTTATGTGAGGCCTTGAAAATTTTAATGTATGTTGTGTTGTGTTTAGTCATGTTGTGATAAGATCTCTAAAATGAACTAAAAGCAAAAACCGGAAAATTCAGGATCAAATTATCAAGGGTCTGTAAAATCATGATAAATGTAATTTCAAGATTGAACATTACTTGTCTACTTTTGCGTTTAAAAGGAGAGTTACATTTTTTTTGTTTCTGTGAGCTTTAGAATCATTCAAATATGATGCACAACTTTTAGTTATAATCTCTTTCAGATGAATACAATTCTAGAGCTGTTACACTGTATGTGACATTTAATTTCCTTTCAAGCACCCACATATAACTTGTCTGTTTTCCTTATATGAAAGTGCACAGGCTTTATTTCTAGTTTTGTCTTAAGTACATGCACATACAATTCAAAACCATGTTAAAGATCAACAAGAACCTTATGTTGAATCAAATATTGAATGAAAATCACACCTTGAACTCAGTTTATTAACTCATTGAGTAAGTCCCATAAAACAGCATGAACAACCATTTATGAATGATTTATCTCAATGTCAGGGGCCTATTAAGCCAAGGTCACAAATAATTTAGCTGCAAGATTTAATGCATGAGTCAGAGAGGAAGTTCTGGGCACTGAACAACAGGGTGGAACTTAGGAAGGGTTTGTACAATAATCCTATAAAATTTGAGGCACAAGACTGTTGTAAATCTCAGACAATGGCACAAAAAATCACTTAAAGAGTTTACCTCAAATTCAATAAGTGTGATTGAGTGCCTGCTTATATCTTCCATTTGTTACTTAAATGCTTAGTCCAATCATTCATCTGCAGATTGTCCACAAAACTGTAAAGGGAGTATTTTTGTGTCAAAGATACACTGCATGACAATCATTTTACCTGGGAAATATCCATTACAGAATCACAACTAAGAGGACGTGCTGAGGTGAGGTCATTAGAACCAATCACAGAGGAGATTATTCCATTCTGATCAATACGGCGTATTGTGGTCCCATCCACAAAGTATATCAGACCAAATTTGTCAACTGTTATACCTGGTGAAGGAAAAGAATGAACAATCAAATAAGCTTCTGGGCTCAGAGTGTTAGATTTTTCTTTAAGATTTTATCCAAGAAGGGAACTGGTAGGATTACATTAAGTCATTCTTTCATTATAGATATTAGTGCAGTTCAGAGTATTATTAACCTTATAATAGTTTTTGGTACCTTATTAAAATCTTTTGTTTTACTTTATTTTTGGTGGCTTTCACTTTCTTTTGAAAATGAGGACAGGTGATCTCAAGACACTTTGATAACGTCAAATGATTCCACCTGCGGAAATGTTCGACGACTACTGGATTAACTAGTAAAAACCTACTGTTCTTCAAAACATCGCTGAACCAACGATTAAACTGATGGATTACCTATTCAAAGCTCAGATACCAGATTGTCTGACTTTACTTGAATGTACTGAAGATCCTGTAATTTCCGTTTCTGTGACCAACATGACAGCATCCTTCAGGAGGGTGAACCCACAGAAAGCATTCAGCCCAGATGACGTACCTGACTGAGTCCTAAAGAGCTGAGTCGATCAACTGGTTGGAGTGTTCACTGTTACCTTTAGCCTTTCACTTCAGCAGTCTGAGGTACCCACCTGCTCCAAGCAGGCTTCAATTATACCCATGCCCAAGAAAGTGGTAACCTGCCTCAATGATTATTTATATCCGCTGTGATTAAGCATTTTAAGAGGTTGGTCATGAAGTGCTTTGAGATGTAGGTGATGAAGCATATCAACTCCAGCCTAAGGAGTGACTTGGATCCTTGGAGTTTACCTACTGTCAAAACAGGTCCACAGCAGATGCCATTTCATTGGCTATTCACTCAACCTTGAGATACCTGGCCAGTGAAGGTGCATACAGCAGGATGCTCTGCATTGACTACAGCTCAATATGCAGCACTATCATTCCCTCAAAACCAAGCAATAAGTTCCAAGTCCTAGGCCTCAGTACTTTGTTTTGCAATTGGATCCTCACTTCCTCACTTGCAGACCCAGTCAGTTTGAATTGGCAACAACATCTGCTACACAACTGCCTTCAGCACAGGTGCAGCACACGGCTGTGTGCTTAGCCCCCTGCTCTGCTGGCACTGTGAGGCACTATGCATTACCGTTGGCTGACTCAGCATATAGGAGTAAGATTGAAAATCCAGCTCATTGCTGCCACAACAATTTCTCACTCAACGTCAGTAACCCCAAGGAGCTGATTTTTGACTTTAGGAGGAGGAAGCCAAGGAATCATGAGCCAGTCCTCAACAGAGGACCCTAGATTTTAGAGAGAAAAATGCTTTCAAAATTACTGAAATGTCAAGTTTCTAACTATCAAGTAAAATCACTATGATGAGCTATAAGAGGTAAAAAACTAAATCAATAAATATTTGGTGTGACCGCCCTTTGCCTTTAAAGCTGCATCAATTCTCTTAGGTACACTGTCACGCAGTTTTATAAGACAATTGGCTGGTAGGTTGTTCCATACATCTTGGAGAACTTGTCACAGTTTTTCTGCAGACTTTGGGTGTTTCACTTGGCCCTGTCTCTCCAGGTAGTCCCAGACAGCCTTGACGATGTTGATATCAGGATTCTATGGAAGCCATATCATTGGAAACCATATAAGGAATCTTGGGCACCCAGAACTTTTGCACAGTATTGTATATTACAGCTGCGGGCTCTGAATCTTGGAAATAGAATTAACACCTATGCCCAACCTCAATGACTGCAATATTGTCCATCAGTATCCTACTACTGCTGTTAGTGATGGGCAATTAAACCGAGCATTTCAAATGACACTCATCCCAGAAAAGTGAGTAGATATAGAGGCTGTTCTCGCTGCTTCAGTGATCCTAATTTAATCTTGAGCTCCAGTGCTGTCTCTTTGGAGTTTGATTGTGTGTGTTTCGTTCAGGTGCTCTCACATCCCAAAGGCGTGCAGGTTGGTAGGTTAGATGGTCAATACTAATTGCTCACTGCGTAGGTGAAAGGAAGAGCCTTGCGTCAGTATGGAGTCTGTGGGCCGAACGGCCTATTCTGCTGTACAACTCAAAGACAAAGGTAACAATTTAGAAGAATTTGGCAGTAAGATCTTTTATTATGTAATTCCCAGTTTGTTAGTAATCTTGTTGCTCTTCCTTGAAACTCCACAAATGCTTCAATGATTTTGATTGCACTATGTTTCAAATCCACAATAGATTATTTTCTGCATTTCCTTAATTGGTCCAGATCCCCTTGAATGCTTCAAAACCTCTTTACATATAACCATCTGGCTTGTTGTTATTATTAAATTTTATAGCAGCAGCTATAAAAATTGTTATTTTTTTGGAAGCAGCATTCTCTATAACATTTATTAGTGAAAATCCCTGTGGAACTACACAAGATACTAACTCCATAAGTTTTGTTCTGCATTAATCTTCATTTAGGGCTTGCGTTTTTAGTGCCAAACTAAACATATCATTCTGTTAGCTAATTTGCTATTTGTTCAAAAGCCTATGGTAATAACACCGTCCTTTTGCTGGTGATAGATATGAGTTTCAGGAATTTATTAACTAGATCTACATTCAGGAATTAAGTCTCATTCTACATGCTGAGTTTTCCAAAGCCAAGCAAAACAAGATCCCAGGACTCCTACAGAACTTTCCTTATCATGTTTGAAATTTTTCCACTCAGTCAGATGATCATAGTTTCAAGTTGCACTTAGAGATGAGTGTATTAGCTAAGATGATACATATAAGGACTTGCTTGTTTTGTTGGACATGCCCTTTAGTCGGTGTTAAAATGATGCTTTGGTTGATGGAAATGGATTTGGAACTGGTTTATTATTGTCACATGCACCGAGGTATAGTCAGAAGCTTCTCTCGTAAAAGCCATGGAATGACACCAAAAAATTGGGAGTTCTTCTGTTACATAGGTCAATGCCCCTCGATTATTACAAAATAATTGTCAATTTAGTTGATTTCTTTATAGAACATTGCTCTGTGAAATTTGCCTGTTGCATACACAACATCTTAAAGTTTTGAAGGATACATTAAACAAGGAAATATTCCATTGTGTGTGAACCTATGTTTGAAGTGACATTACATGAATCACTGGATCACTTTGGAAACTTGGTTATTTGGTCACTCAAATAAAATGATTGTTGCTGTCTGCTGTCTACTGACATCAGGAACATAAATTCACAGAGGTTTCTGTTGACAGACAAGTATGAGTTTCAATTGGAGTGAGAATAGCCATCAGTTGAGCCATGTGGACTGCGTTTGTTGACTATAATTACTGGTCACTTTTAAAGTAACTACAATCTTAGCAGTAATCTCAAAGCTGATGTACTGCTGTTGCAGTGGGCTTAAGCACCCGACTGTGCTTTCAAACTTTTGATGATTCAAAGAATATCTATTAAACTATCTATTAAAAAGAAACACAGTTGACATAACTAATTGGCTGGAGACTCACCTCTCGGACTAGTTAGAGTGGCTTCGATCGCCTTTCCACCATCACCACATCGTGCTTCATCAAAAGGAAGGCATTGATCTCCTGTGCCAGCCACTACCTGAGCATTCTTAGTGATGTCCCTGACTCCAGCAAGGGACCTTATTTTATAGACACGTCTGGTATTTGTATCAGACAGGTATAATGATCCTGACACTGCATCCACTGAGAGGTAGTATTTGTGTGCTGGGCTGTTACTAAAAAGAGATTAAAAACATTTTAAGCTTTAAATTATCTCCATATTTAAATAAAACTTGTTTACCATTAAAATTACAAGTAAAAATGCCTGAATGTTATCAAAGACGTTTGCACTAATTGCTTAGTTTCCCAGTTATCATTTGGTCAACTTTTCTATTTTCTTCAGTCCAATTCGTACCCACTCTTTTTAACACCACAGCCAAAGAAGTAGGTGCCAGAGTCGACCAAACAGCCAATCAGCCTACTTCAGTATTTAACATTACCCACAGCTCTCTGTGGTAGAGAGCTTCAGACACTGACAATCTTCCAAGGGAAAAGATTTCTCCTTATCTTCGTTGTTAATGCTAACTGGCTTGATGGGACTGTGCACATTGGGACATCCCAGAGTGATGGAGCAAGTGATACAAGTGCTTTCCATTATCCAACCCCCCCCCCCCACAAATATGACTCCACTAGGTTTCCATCTGTCAAGCACTGATATACACCCAGTGGCCACTTTAATAGGTACACCAGCTTGTTAACACAAATATCTAGTCAGCCAATCATGCAGCAGCAACTCAATTCATAAAAGCATGCAGACATTATCAAAAGGTTCAGTTGTTGTTCAGCCCAAACATCAGAATGGGGAAGAAATATGATCTAAGTGACTTTGACCGTGGAATAATTGCTGGTGAGAGACAGGGTGAGTCGAGTATCTCTGAAACTGCTGATCTCCTTGGATTTTCACACGTCTCTAGAATTTAAGGAGAATGATGCAAACAACGAAACTAAACATCCAGTTCAATTGGTGAAAACACACAGGTTGCCTTATTCCCAGCAATCATATTCTATGTTTCACCTTCTTCCTGCTTAGTTATCCTGGCCACACCTATCACTGCTTGTATCTAAACATTTAGTGTTGGACCTACCCTCAGCTTTACAGGAAACTTATTACTCCCTATACAGCCTAAGGTATCTCCAATTGTATCTCAAGTTTAATTTTATTGGATATTAACAACTGTTTTTGAGAGAAACTAACATATTTGCAGTTTAATGATGTGAATGTTCTGTCTTCCCTTTTGTCCAGCTCCAACTGATGAGCTTCACTGATCTTTAGGTTAAATACAATATGTTTTCATTTCCAGAGGAAATCTACTGGAGGCCATCTTGTCATGCAGTACGAGGACTGTGCAATATACTGGCAACCAGCCAATTGATGAAATCAAATTGTATTGAATGATATTGATATTGTAAGTGCATCAGTTTTCTAATCAGGGTTCTCAAGTTGATTATATATCAATATCCAAATAAGAAAAGGAATGCACGGTTTTGTTGTCCACTGTGATTGATCTGTCAATCTTATTATAGCAGACAGTACATTTCACTTTATAAAAATAAATGAAGACTACTTGGTGGATCAAAATGGAAATCTTCCTTTTTGCTGCGCTAATATCTGATGGCAGAATGCTCATAACTTAAATGTTATTTCCTGAACGGCTCTCACCTCACTTCAATTTATTTGCTTTTATAATGTGAAATATTCCCATTTAACTGTTCACTGCACCAGACCTCCAGGATTGTCTCTGAAGATTTCCCAAGACAATTTAATCCAGTACTCTTGCACTAAGATAGCTTCTTATGAAGACAAAATAAAATCATAACAACTTTCAATGATACAAAATTCTACTTCAGACTCTAACACAGCTGTGTGCCCTTCCAGGTTATAGCTGGGTATTGAAAGAATAACAATATATCTATTAATTGGAATCCCCATCTTTGAATTATTCCACTTGATTCTCCAGAGACATTTTTATCTCTATATCTGAGCATCATGACCTTCAAAGCTGTCAAGGCTAATACCATGTGGTATGAAATACTCCATTTATTTTCATTTTCCAATGATGCTTCAAATGATAGATGAATATAGCAACATTATCTGATTTTATTTCATCCAGACAGCAGTTCCACTCTGCAGCCATTATCACGTTGTAACAAACAAAACTAACTTTGTACATTGGACTCCTGTCAAAAGTGTTTCACAAAACAAGTAACCCACAATTATGCAGTATGTATCAGTCCCTTACCTGTGCCTAAAATCTTTATTTCTGATAGAAAGCATTTACAGAAGAAACAGAAAAAGGATTCAGTATTAGTTTTTGAGAAAATTGTGAATAATCAAGAAAACAGACAGCCTAAACAAGTTACCACTGGTCAAAATAAAACATTTGTCAAAAGGAAATGAAAAGTAAAGGCTTTGGATTTTCAACATGTTGACAATAAACTCTCTTGCTGTTCTATATGTAGAGAATTACTTCATCTGAAAAAAAAGTTAACTTAGGTGGTAATTTACCTTTTACTTGCAGATCATTCCATTACTCAAAATACTTTACTAATTCTCCATCCCAATGGCCCAGATTCAGTAAGATGGAGGCAAAAAAATCATCTCTGATCGTTCGCAACAAATGCATATGTGAGTGCCAACTGCTAGTTCTATTCATCTCCTGCATGTTAACTTCCAGTAACATCTTTCTGATATTCTTGTGACTTTTAAGTTATGCTTTTGGACAAAACAAAATCTACAAACCACATTCATGTTTTACCGATTATAGTTTGATATGGGATTCCAGTTTTATATGGAAATTCAACAAACTTTACTCTATTTGACCCAGCTGGAGTCAACTATGTGCTCACTGCAGAGTAAATATTAGCTATTGTGAGAAAGGGTTAGAGATTGCCACCTGACTTGTCACCTGTTGAATGAATTCATTGGCTGTAGGACACACAAGACAATAGCTGATTCTTAAGTGAACTGATGTATGTTACTACATTGTTTTATGATCATGAGTTCTATTATCTACAAAATATGCTGCACTCACATAAATTTCATTTCTGGAGTTTAGACCATTTAATGAAGCCAGAATCTATTAGCTTTCACCTTGTAATTGAGTCAGTGTATTACCTTACTTTAAAATGGCACAGCAAGAAAGCCATTCACAATTGCTGGCACTACATGTTTTCCAGCGTTCACCATAGCAACACAGGTAGAGTTTCAGCAATTGTCAAGAATTAAGTCACTGGCAAATGTATTTTCAATTCTGAGTATAGTTGCATTAAATTCAGGCATGCAGTTTAAACTCCTTTTCTTTAATTGTAATTCAGGATATATATTTTGACCAGATCTGAAATATGTATTTAAGGAAAGCAGTTCATGTGGTTTCAATCCAATTCAGTTTAGTTTATTCATTACCAATGACAAGTACAGGAACACTTTGAATATCACCTCCATACTTAGTGATTTAGCGTATAAATAATTCTAAATTAACTGGATATGCTTTCAGTGCAGCTACCTTGAGATTCCTCAATAGGTGGAGATAATATTGTGGGCACAATTAGAATGTAGTTTCTGGAATAATTTTGAAAATAGTTTAATACATAATAATCTAATAGAAGCAGAACTCAGAACATTTAATTTTTTTAATTTGAAATAAAAAGAATTGAAAAAGAGGGGGCATATAAAAAAGCAAAAATTAGTGGGGAGATAGATTGGGAAGCTTTTAAAAACCTACAGAGAATAACTAGAAGAATCATTAAGAGGGAAAAGATGAAATATGAAAGCAAGTTAGCAACATCAAAGTGGATAGTAAAAGCTTTTTCAAGTATGTAAAAAAATAAAAGAAAGATGAGAGCGGATATAGGAGTGCCAGAAAATGAGACCGGAGAAATAGTAATGGGGTGGGGGGGGGGCAAGGAGTTGGCAGATGAACAGAATTAGTATTTTGCACCAGTCTTCACTGTGGAAGACACTACTAATGTGCCAGATGTTGAAGGGTGTGAGAGAAGAAAAGTGGGTGCAGTTACTATTACAAGGGAGAAGGTGCTTAAAAAGCTGAAAGACCGAAGGGTACATAAGTCAACCAGACCAAATGAACTGCATTCTAGGGTTCTGAAAGAGGTAGTGGTAAAAAATGGTGGAGGCATTCGTAATGATCTTTCAAAAGTCATTGGACTCTGGCAGAGGACTGGAAAATTGCAAATGTCTCTCCACATTTTAAAAAAGGAGGAAGGCAGCAGAAAGGAAATTTTTGACCAGTTGGCCTGACCTCAGTGGGTGGGAAGATGTTGGAGTCAATTGTTAAGGATGAGGTTATGGAGTACTTGGAAACACAGGGCAAGATAGGACAAAGTCAGCATGGCTTCCTTAAGCGAAAATATTGCCTGATGAACCTGTTGGAATTATTTGAGGAGATTGCAAGTAGGATAGAAAAAGGTGACACAGTGGATGTTGTATATTTGAATTTTCAGAAGGCCTTTGACAAGGTGCACTCCTCCTGAAGCTGTTTATCAAGTTTGGAGCCCATGATATTACAGAAAAGTTACCAGCATGGTTAGAGCATTGGCTGATTTAGGAGGCTGTGAGTGGGAACAAAAGGATCCTGTTTGGTTGGCTGCCAGTGACTAGCGGTGTTCCTCAGGGATCGGTGTTGAGACCACTTCTTTTTATGCTGTAAACCGATTATTTAGATGATGGAATAGATGGCTTTGTTGCCAAGTTTGCAGATGAAATGAAGATTGGTGGAGGGGCAGGTGGTATTGAGGAAACAGGTAGGCTGCAGAAGGACTTAGGTTAGAAGAACGGGCAAGAAAGTGACATATGAAATACAATGTTGGAAAATGCATGTGATTTGGGAGTGCTTGTGCAGAAGACCATAAAGGTTAACTTGCAGGTTGAGTCAATGGTGAGGAAGGCAAATGCAATGTTAGCATTCATTTCAAGAGGTCTAGAATACAAGAGCAGGGATGTGATGCTGAGGCTTTATAAGGCACTGGTGAGGCCTCACCTTGTGTATTATGAACAGATTGGGGCTCCTCAACTAAGAAAAGATGTACTAGCATTGGAGAGAGTTCAGAGGAGTGTAAAGGGGGTTTCTTCTTTTTCTTTGTTGCTGCATATGTTAATCAAAATGGCTTCTTTGTTCTGTTAAAAGTAGGAATGCTTCTTTGTTGCGAGAGAGTGCTGGAAGCTTGTTCGGGTTAAAATTTACTGATAACGAGAATTGTATTCCTTTGTTAACCAGTTGGGATTAATGTTGTTCTTTCTTCTGACTCTGTAAGCCATTGTTGGCGGGTATTTTGGGGGAGTCGGCGTGAGGGGTTGAGAGAGAGAGAGAGAGGATGCAATGCTGTAAGCTGGGCGACGGAATGGACCCCAGGCGGGGGGTCCGAGGTCAGGAGGTACCACGAGGAGAGGAGATGAGGATAGATATGCTTGGTTGACCACTTCGGGTGGTCCTGAGCTGCGAGTCAAGGAGTTCGGAGAGGATCGAATGGTGGCCAGAAGACTTCGGTAATTGAGCTCCAATGGTTGTGCACAAAGTGGTTTGCACTTTGATAAGTTTGGCGCCTTTTCTTTATTTTCTTTTCCTTCATATATACTGTATTGTTATTAATCACTTAGTTATAGTAATCTTTATAAATTGTAATCATTTAATCGCATATGGTGTCCTGCCTGTTAATTGGCGGGGTTGGTGACATCACACAGCATTCACACTAGCTGATTACCCAGTTTGGTGGGGCCGAAGGCTGCTTCCCCTAGATGGAAGTGAGCTGAGCGAGCCTGAGGCGACCCAGGGGGTTACAGGAGGTTCACAAGGAATGAAAGGGTTATTATAAGAGGAACATTTGATAGCTCTGGGTCAGTACTTGCTGGAATTTAGAAGGATGAGGGGTATCTCATTGAAACTTCCTGATGTTAAAAGGCAGCAGGTGTTGAAAAGATGTTTCCCAAGGTGGGGGATCTAGGATAAGAGGGCACAGCCTCAGAATAGATGGACGTCCATTTTAAACAGAGATGCGAAGAAGTTTCTTTAGCCAGAGGGTGGTGAATTTGTGGAATTTATTACCACAGACAGTTGTGGAGGCCAGGTCATTGGATGTATTTAAGGCAGAGCTTGATTGGTTCTTGATTGGACATGGCATCAAAGGTTACAGGGAGAAGGCCAGAGAATGAGGCTGAGGTGGGGAGAAAGGATCAGCCATGATTGAATGGCAGAGCAGACTTAATGTGCCAAATGGTCTAATTCTGCTCCTATGTCTTATGGAAACCATCTGAACTTTTAATGAGCCTTTCATTCTTCATTATATACCAGCTTCTGAATTTCCATTCATATTATATGGGAAAGCAATTAACATTTTTCCAATGGTACTTTCAAAATTTGATTGATATCTGATCAAATGCTCACTCGCACATTAAATATGCGTACATATATAAAGTTTGACACCTGATGCATGGCTCAGCAGAAAGCTTTTCTTGTAATGAGTCTTGTAAGAGTCATGGCTGTGGTGGTAACTAAAATTTATTTAATGTTTTAGCTAAACCAAAATTTATCCAACCAGCATTTTGTTTGGAACTGCAGGCTTTGAGCTCAGATCCAGCTAGCGCTACAACAAAATATCAGTCCTTCCTTGGACTACAGAATATGACTGTTAAATGCTGTCACGGTCCTGATATTCATTCAAACCTCGAGCTCTGGGAGGTCAGGTTCTAAAAGAATGAAACAACCAATTTTAGATAGAAATTGAATTATACCTTAAACTAACATCAGGCATGTTTTTCATGTTACACTAGATGGGGGAACTGCCTCAAAGTCCAACCCTATGTCCCCATTGTGAGGGGGGAAAAGGACAAGACTGGCCAGCAGGGCTCTGGTGAAACTGTACAATGCCAATTCCCCGTACAGTGGATACAATGGATTGCAGAAGTGCCAATGAACTCCAACCATACCATCAATTTCTGAGGACTATGTTGACGGGACATCATCAATGGCCTATATTCTAAAGGCCCAAGTAAGTAAGACTAGGAACCCGGCAAGGAAAAATTAAGTCTCTATTTCCCCTCGAGTGCTAACAAAGTATTAACTAATAGATGGAAGGGCAGTTAATATTTAATATAGATTTTAAGAAACTGATTTTCATTTTTCTTGCATTTTATTTTCCTCAGGTGTTTCTGCACTATACTTAGTTACCAAAATACCAGGTCATAGATGTAATTATTCTTAACCTTTCTTCAGATTTCTCAGGAGAAAACAGCCCGTAGTTTTCCCCCTTTCTGTTCCCCCCCCCCCCACTGTCAAACTGGTTTCATCTAATCTGAAACAAACATGAATATTCCTTATATTATTGATAAAGTATTTTAGTTCTTCCACAATATCATCTTTATCAGAAAATGGTTATATAAATTTTAATTCCATTCTGCAACTAATTAACATCAACAAATTCACATAAATTAGTCTTGTATTTAAACTTGCATACCTTAACTCCAAGATATTAGTGACATTGCCTGAGGGAAAGATCCGGCGAACATAATTATAATCACCAACATATATGCTGCCATCTGATCCACATGCCAAGGCAATTGGTGCAAGGAGTTTGTTACCAGCTGCAAGGCCATTGCAGCTTGGACAGGAAATACTACGCCTTCGGCCATTTCCCATAATGCTTCCAATTATCGGTGGCTGCTGGGATATAAAATTATTTTCCCCATTTCCCTTATGCAGGATACCTGCAATAAAATACTGTCAGTTAATATTTAAATTTGACTGAGTGCAGGACAAGAAACCCAATTAAAATCGTGCATTCATTTAACATATATCAAATCTTAACAATTAATATTTATTTTTACAAGCTGTGTTCTGATTGGGGTCTTTGGATGATTTACGCTGTTTAATTTTACTTCAATTATTAGAACTGATGCTATTGTTCAAACAAGAAATTCTTTATGATGAACATTAAAGATCATAAAAATAAATGTACAACAGTGATATGCAAGCAAAAGATAAATCTTCATTAAAATGTTGCAGCTACTGATTATGTTGTATGTGTCTGACTCATGTAAATCTGCTTGTACTTTGTTGTTAGGTTTCCAGATTAATTTAAGGAGCAATGTCAGTGCTTTAAGGTCATGGGATTTAAGAATTTAAAACCTCAGTGTTTTATGGCACAATGTTAAAATGTAAAACAGCCTGTTTTTATAATGCCATAGTCCAGATGATGGCACTGAGTGAGGTAAAGTTCCTTTAAATCTTAATTTGTTCTTCTGCCTTGGAAAAAGTTAAGGGGGATTAGCTCCACAGCTGCTGTAGGTGTGGTGCATCGTGGCCTCTGACATTCATCACTTCACAAAAACATGACTTTACTCTGCTCTTACTTTGGAATAAATTGGATTTGCAAACAAGTGTCACAATTTTTTAAAGTTTCCTTCACTAACATGGCAACGCTGAATATAGCACCATATACGCTTGATATGGACACCTCATGGGAATACACATGTCCAAACATTCAGTGCCATGCTCAGTGATAAATTCTAAAGTGGGAAAGTTTACTCAAGTTGCAGTAGAATCACACCCAATTCCTTTGCATTTTCCCTAACCTGAAGGGAAAACAAAGCAGGTGTCCCTGCTTTACAAGTGTTCGCTTTACGCCACTTCGCTTTTACAAAAGACCTACATTAATAAGCTGTTTTCACATTACAAAGAAGATTTTCACTTTTATGAAAAATTTTTCCCATATAAATTAATGGTTCTTCACTTTACACCATTTCAGCTTAAGAAAAGAACACTCTACCTTTGTAAAGGGGGGAACCTGCATTTAGGTTTACATATAATTTATAGCTAAAAAAATAGAAATAAAATCATCAGAAACAAAGCAGATTCAGCAAGAGGTAAGACCATTTAATATTTATAAAAATCTTTCCAATCTAAATCTTGTACCTACCACAAAACATTTTCTGTCTTCTGTCTATAACCTTGTCCAAGACAGATCTATTTGAATTTTTGCTTTTTTTAACTTCAGGGTTATAGTAACTGAAAATGTTTCTTTCAATGCTTTATTTAGTATTAATCTTCCTAAATGGCTGATTTGGAGATATTTCTTCCACTCCAATGAGTATTGTGTTGTTTACTTACCACTCTGTATGTTGAGGGCATGGTGCTTGTCCAAGGTCCACCCACCCAGGTTAGAAGCAGCTATCTCATAGCCTTGTAAAATAGCAGTATGCTTCTCCCAGAGTACCAGGTCAGGACACGATTCATATTCATAACCTACAGATACTACATGGGTACAATCAAATATAAATAAAACTGACAAACAGCAAGATATGGAAATACCTATTCCTACTAATCAATTTCATCAAGATTCTATTTTTTTTAATTAAAAAAAGTGGACATCAGAAAAATGCCTTGATATCTTGGAAGCAGATGTAACCTTGAGCTAATAATAATCCAGTATTCCAGCTAGGAATGACATGTATGGGTTTGATTGAGGTATGAGGATAAAGGTCAGCTCTCACTAATGTTCATTAAACATGCTTTTGAAACAAGCTTCTGCAGCCTATTTCACAATCCAAGAGACATCTGGGTCTGAAAAATTACAATCAACTTTCCTCTTGACGTGATTGAACAAAAGAACACTCTTATTAGTAGGAAAATATAAGATGTTAATCTCAAGACCAGTCCCAAATTCCCCACTTCTGATTTTACCTTCGGAAGGTGAATAAAAACATGCCATCTGTCAAGAATTTGGTCAGTAAATTCTTTTACGGAAAACACATATCACCGTTTCAAGATAACTTTTAGCTTATGCTCTTTAATTCAGGATTTCTTTCAGGGTTTGAAAATCCTCACTAGTAAAAGGACTCAGAGAGGCCCAGAACCACAAGCCATTTTCTGCAATATTGGTTGTCTGAAAGAGCAGGAATGTATTCTCCATTCACTAAAAAATTATCTGACGCTTCATCTTGCTCTCTCTGTCGTCTCTGATTCTAATAGACACCTGAGATTAACCTGTCTGGAAGCCTGAATTTCCAAAGTTTTCCACAATTTCTTTCCTAGATTCCTCCTCCGTCATAGATAGATGCTGAAGGTGTGTAGCTCCAGGTTTCCCTTTTGTCTGACTCATGTTGAAATTTAAATATCCAGACACCTACAACATGGTAAAGATTAATAATTTGCTTCTGAAAATTTCTGCTGCCAATATTAATGCATACCTACTGTAGTTCCCAGATTCTCTGCATTTCCATGCTCCTTGCTTTGAAGAAGGGATGAAGACACTTACAATAAATGAGAGAAAAACCGAAAACTGAGTGAGGTGCATGACTGTGACAACTTTTCACACACTGGCATAACAAACTAATTCTTGCTATGAGCAATATATTAAGCGCTTCTTCTGTCTGTAACTATATTGTGTGATTGCTGTCGTACAGTTTCCGTTGGGTCCCGATTGAAAGAGTAATTGTTAGTCAACTACAAATAATGTTTCCGTTTTGGCATGAGAACTTTATGTATTAGGAGCTTAATAGTACTGCTCCCTATGGACTCACGTGGAACACGACTGTTTCAAAGGCAATTTCTGATTGTTGCCAACTGGAGGGAAAATGCTTCAATGCATTTTAAGTAGAGGTATGTTATCTTGTCACGGTATATGGCAAGTATGATTCTGAGTTCCCTCTCTGGGCACATCTATTATCGTAACTAAGCATGAGATCTAGGAAGGAATAGCTTGGAATAAAATCTGGGGACAAATTTCAGTGACTAAAAATATATTATCATTATATATTATAAATTATAATTTTTAATATTGGAATTTAAAATAATAATCCTGAAACTACATTTGCTATAAGATTCTTGGGTATTTCAGCTTGTTGGGGAAAGTCAATTCTCTTGATGATGTTTATACAGAGAGGAGCCTGTCAGTTTTTCACTAACTCCATTTTACAAATGTTATAATTAAAAATCCATTTTCTGCTTAAGTTCTACTCTGAATGTAACACTATTTAGTTCAGCTGATTACCTTTCGTATCCCGTTTAAAGTGATTACCTGCTGAGCAAAATAATCATTATTTCAGAAGCTGAGTGAAGGTGTCATTATTAAAATTGCAGAGGCAACAGGAGAGCGGAAAGAAATGACCAGACTGTCCAAAAATGGAAAATAAATTATATTCAGAATGCTTCATTTCAACATTTGAATATATTACAAGAACATGGATTGTGTAGTTTACTCTCATTTTGCTGTATAGTTTCTTCAGGTGTTATAGAAATTTTGGTTGCACAATCTGTTTAGGACAGGGCTTCTCAAACTTCTTTTATGCCATGGACCAATACCATCAAGCAGAGGGTGGTGGTGGTGGTGGGGTGGGTGGGTTCTGTGGACCCCAGGTTGGGAAGCCCTGGTTTAGAAGGAGCACCTCACTGTTGTAACAAAAAAATGGTATTCAGCCATTCTTGTTGACAACCCTACAGTTCCAACTGGGAACTTTTCCATGGAGTCAGGTTTGGGATAGGTGGCCACTAGTTCACAAACACATAGTGTCATGGAGTTCAGAAGTGAGTCTCTGCTGAATTTGTGATCTGATCTGGAACGAGGGCACTGAATTTGAAATGGACATTGCACCCCCTCGTGGAAAGTGAAACGTGAAGGTGAACCACCTCTGGTATTCCCTCTATTGTCTTGACCTTTGCAAATGGGCATTGGCCAGTAGAAGGATGGAAAAAAGGTAAACTTCTTCCAACCCAAGGAAGTTCTCATGGTGCCAGTGGAGGCTGAGGGGAGACTTGATAGAAGTTTATCAGATTATGAGGGGCATAAACAGGGTCAAAATGTCTAATACTAGAAGGCATACATTTGAGATGAGAGGGGGTAAATTCAAAGGAGATGTAAAGGATGAGGGTTTTTTGACACAAAGAGTGATGACTGTGCAGCCAAGGGTGGTAGTGGAGACAAATAAAATGAGGTGTTTAAGAGGATTTATACAGGCACATGAATATGCAGAGAATGGAGGAATCTGGACCTTCTGTAAGCAGAAGGGATTAGTTCAGTTGGATGTATAATTACTAGTTTAATTAGTTCAGCACATCATGGATTTAAAGACACAACATGTGTTGAGCTGTTTTATACTTCATGTTCTTACCAGAAAAGACAACAAATCAGCATGTTAATAAATATCATAAACATAACAAGATGATTATGTGGCCAAACCTCTGGGAAATATATAGTTAATATTTTCTAATTTACAATTTTAAGACCAGAAGACAGAGGAGCAGAATTGGGCCATTCAGTCCACTCATTGGTAAGTTATTTTCTATTTCAACTCCATTCTCCTACATTCCCTCATAAGCTTTGACAACCTTACAAATGAGGAATCTATCAATCGCTACTTTAAATGTACCCAATGATTTAGCCTCCATGGCCATCTGTGGCAATAAGTTCCTCAGATTCACTACCCTCTGGCTAAAAGAATTGCTCTTTATCTCTATACTAAAGGGGCATCCTTCTATTCTGAGGCTGTGCCTTCCAGGCCTAGATTCTTCAGCTACTGGAAACCATATCCTCTCATCATCCGATATAAAAAAAAATCTGTTACGTAATGAAACTTACCAAATGCCTCTGAAAGTCCATAAACCTTCTGGTTGTAGACGTCAGTTTTATCCCAGATGAAGTAATAAGATAAATCCGGGGTAGCAGGAAACCATTTCTGGAAGAGTCGTCCTTCCACAGCCACCATAAGATGTACTTTCATTAGATTGAATGGGATGGAGGGTTGGGTCAGACTGATCCGCATGACAGATTTATAGCCAACAGTGCAGCTGCTGACGTAGTTCAGCTTCATTTTACTACCTGGGATATTAACTTCTTCACGTAAAACCTGTGAATATAAGAGTTAGAAAGAGCTGCATCAAATAAAATGTAGAGAAAAATGTCAGCGTTCTGCCACAGTCCTTTCAACTCATGCATGGAGTGAAGACTGAGGCTTGAAGCAGTCTGCAGCAGTTTTCCAACATTAAGGAGCCTAGAATGAAGAGAACTAAAACTTGTGCTTTTGATTCTCTAAATCGGTGAAGCTTTCAAACAGCGTGAGTGATTGACTTCCATAATGAATAAACTCTTATCGGGTTTTCCAGCCGGATACAGGTATCGATTATATCTGACGTTTCCATTACAAACTCTGCCATCTTCATCGGGCATCACCCTGATGAAGATGGTGGAGTTTGTCATTGGAACATCACTTATAATCTCTACCTGCTACCTTGCTAGAAGCCTGAGAAGAGTTTATTCATAATATATGCACTAAATCCCTTTTGACTTCCATAACTTTAGCAATTTATCTCCTCCACAACTGAAGTTACAGACCTGTAGTGTTTGTACTCCCAAGGCACCCAACAGTCATTCACCCTTCCTGCACGGTATGACTTTCACAACTTAGAACAAAAGTAGCAAGTGCACCGGAACCCCATCACTTCCATGTTCTCCCCAAACTATCTGGAATTGGATATGTACTGCCACTTCTCACTGCAACTACACTGAAATTCTTTTGCCCAATGCCTAAAGCAAAGTGGATGTACTTTTGATTCATGAACTGCAAGGCTTCCAGAAAGTAGGTCATTGATACTTTCACACAGGCGATAAACACCGATTCTGCCAGTGACACCCATCTTTCACGTTGGAATAAATAAATAATGTCCCATTCTATCACTGAATTCCTCTGAGTTCTATAATTTCATGTATATAGTCAAAGAGAACTTACTTTAATTTTCTATGATCATAGTTCATTTTATTAATGATTTAAACAATGCATCATGTAAAGAATATCACATGAAATCAACATCTGACTGTTGTACTTCTGATCTGCTACAGACAGGCAATGATTTGCACCATTAGCACAGTCATTACCCTTATATTTTATAATTTCATTAGGAATATTTTCAAATTATTACTACATTAACAATCACACAATACTTCTTCACTGCACATTTCCATATTAGCATTAAGACTGAATAGAGAAGTAACTGGTACAGTACCTGTATTTCAGGAACGATGGGACCTTTTTCTGGGCAGGCCCCTGCAAATGCAGTCAATGGTGCAGGTGAGACGATTGGATTGGGACGAGCAAAATTGCTGAGGTCGCAGCTGGGGATCTCATTCTCTTCATGCTTCATAATGACAGTGTCCATGACAAAGAAGCGGTCCCATGGCAGCCAGAGAGTATGCTCCTGAGTGATGAATGGAGAGCGCTCAAAGTGTATCGTGACCGAAACCCCTCCATTAGTCATCAAATCAAAGCTAGTATTTGGAGGACAGAACAAGACATTTTGTTTTCAAAAGAAGGTCTACTTTGTATAAAACAACACGACAGGTGTAATTTTCCAACTTTGTTCTGTCATCAGGCAAGGATTACCAATGCAGAAGACACCATGTGAACGATTGTTTAACCATCAGTTTAAATGGACTGAAACTATTGCAGAAATTTCTGATCAGGTGAGGGGCCTGCCAGGATTGCAAAGTTGGAAAATTAACCACAACAGCATCTGCCAGCTTCTTGACAGCTTAAACCTGGGAAAGGGTGCATCAGGTAAAGGTCAAGCTTGTTGATCAAGAGGCAGACACCTCAAATGGATTAATAGTCACACACTTGTATTAAGCTGATCCGTTGGCAAAACAAACCCATTTTGCAGTGAATCACTCAACAAAAGCAGCGAGTGCACTCAGAAAAAATTACTGAAACATTTATCTTTCAAAGGTTTGTCTCAAAATATTATACTGAATTTAAAAGTCCAGTCATCCATGCTCACCACAGCTCGAGTATATCATATATTAGATGTGAATATATCACACACAGTTTGAAATCTCATTTTAATTTTCATGAACTTTCTTTGTTTATCATGCTATCTTAGCTGTTGACTGAAGTGCAGTCAGCTGCTTTCTTTCATCAGCTTCAACACCCCCCTCTCAGCCAGCATTATGTACGGTGTCAATCACTTGGTCTCACACTGTTGCAGACTTCCTCATCTCACCCCGTCTCTACGGTGTATTACACACTGATTTCTGATTTATATCAGATCTGATGAAAGGCTGACTTTGTTTCTCCCTCCAGTGATGCCATCTGAACTGCTGAGAATTTCCAGTATTTTCTTGGTAATTTTCCTTGCTTTCTTTGTGAGAGAATGAGAAACATGTGCCCGGAGCTGGAGGAAGCAGGGCAAGTGCTTATTGAATACGTTGCTTCAATATTCACCAGTGAGGGGGACCTTGACAAATGTGAAGACATCATAGAACTGTCTATTATGCTTGAACATGTTGACATTAAGAAAGAGGATGAGCTGGAACTTTTGACACACATTAGAATATATAAGGCCCCAGAGCCAGATGGGATATACCCCAGTTTGTTATTAGATGTGAGCAAAGAGGCTGCTGCATCTTTGGCAATGATCTTTGAGTACTCAATAATCCAACAGTAGTTGGCCTCATTAACAATGAAGAAGGGACAGTGTACAGAGAGGAGGTGGAGTGGCTTGTAGAATGATGTGAGCACAATAACTTGAATCTCAATGTGGACAAGACCAAAGAGATGACTCTGGACTTTAGAAGGGTTCGGGTTAGCTACTGCTTTCTGCACATAAATGGCTTTGTGTAGAGAGAATTAGGAGTACCAAGTTTCTGGGAGTGCACATAACATACAATCTCACTTAGTTCCTCAACACCACTTCTTCAGTCAAGAAGGCACTGCAGTGCCTTCACTTCCACTTGAGATGAGTGAGAATTCCTCCCATCTGTCTCCCTCTGCCATTCTAACCAATTTTGTACAAGGGCATCATTAAGAGTGTCCTGACCACCTGCACCACCGTCTGGTATGGCAATTGCATGGCATCTGACTGCAAGACCTACAAAGAATTTTGAAGACTACTGAGAGGAATATTGGGATCTCTTTTTGACTCATCCAAGATATTTAACAGGAACACTGTGTATGCAGGGCTCTTGGCATTTACTTGTATACCAACTCCCTCATCTTCAGCCCTGTCAGTCTGGTTCCCACCCTCCAATCAATTTAGTCCCAACAAACTTGCCTGCAAGGATACTGGTCTCCCTTGGGTTCACGTGCAGCCCTTCCTTTTCGTACAGGTGATACTTTCCTCAGAAGAGATCCCAATGTGAAATCCAGCCTCCTGCACCACTTCCTCAGACACTCATTCATCTGTATTATCATCCTATTTCTGCTCTGACTAGCACGTGGCACTGGACATAATCCAGAGATTACTACCTCAGAGATGCTGCCCTAACTCTCCATACTCACTGCATTGGCCATTGGTGCCAATGTGCACCGTGACCTCTGGCAGCTCACCCTCCCTCTTGAGAATCTTCTGCAGCCACTCGGAAGCATCCCAGACCTGAGCATCTGGGAGGGAACACCCCACCCTGGCGTCATTTTGCAGCTATGTAATCTCCTGTGCGTTACCCAAACTATCGAGTCTCCTATCACTACTACAGTGCCTGAAGTTACCTTTCCCTGCTGAGCCTCCGAACCGGCAACAGTATGACTGGCCTGATTGTCCATCCCCCCCTCCCCCACCCACGCAGCATCCAATACTTGTTGCTGGGGTGAATGGCCTGCACTGGCTGCTTACTCCTGTTACTTCTGCTGGTAGTCACCCATCTACCCTCTGAAGCTTGCACTCTGAATGTGACCACCTCAGTAAAAGTCAGTCTTTTTACCAGCTCAGTCTTTCACTTCTTACCTGGGGATTTGGGTGCTATTGACAAAAAGATGAGCACAGTGCCCGTTATGGGTAGCATCAGGTCATCTTGAACTGACATGCAGAGCATCGAAAGGAGTTGGGAAACTGCACTTATCACTAACTTCAGATCCTCATGACCTTTCACCTTTTGTTGCTGGGGGGTTGGAATATAAGCTCACACAACACACTGCATGTTTTTTCATAACATTCTGACCTTTGACACAAAATAAGCTCCATACCTGCCATCCTGCCGGCTGATGGTGTAACCATAGTGGGGATTGTTGACAAAGCTGATATTAACACCAACCAAGGGGGTACCGTCTGCTGTTTCTACTTGGCCTCGTATCACACATGTATGGCTGTAAGCATCAACAATAACACATTGAAATTAAATACTAAGAACTGCCTATGTGTATTACTAAACATTTATGACTTACAAGCATTCTGATCATGAAGACATCCTTCAAGTTCTCCTGCAGATAGTGTTGTCCTGTCTGTATTTGTCCTAACTAGAACTACGTTGAACACTTGAGAGAAAACTCAGGGATAAACCTTTAAATGTTTTGCAAATACATTTACTGTTGTCTAGGCCCACCCCTTGTACAGGGATACAAATGGATTACAGAAACATTGATGAACTCCAACCATGAAGACGGGAGTTGGTCAATGGGAGCTAAGGGCGCAAGAAGAAGCATTTACTGCTGCCTTTTATGCATTCTCCTCTAAATAAATAATTTAGTGTCTTTCTGTTACACTTAGATGCCCCAGATAATAAAGTGCATTAGTACAGAGGTATTCTTTACACATATCGAAGATAAATATATCCAAATGTGCATTCACTGTATTAATATCAGCTGACAATACAGACAAAACAATGACAACTTTTATTTACAGAGGATGTCCTCCCATCACTGCATAAGACATGGGTGGACTTCAGCAAAAATATTACTAAAATACTGATAAATATTTTCCTGATAATAAATTGAATTGACTTTATTTCTTACACCCTTCACATACATGAGGGGTAAAAATCTTTATGTTACGTCTCCATCTAAATGTGCCATGTGCAATCATAGAAATTTATAATAATTTGCAATAACTAGAATGGTCAATGTAATATAGTGTACACTCAAATCAGCATGAATTCATCAGTCTGATGGCCTGGTGGAGGAAGCTGTCCCGGAGCCTGTTGATAATACAAGACAAAGATCTTCAAATAACTCACCCTGTTTTATGAGTAAATTTTGTACTGGTGTGTTATCTTGTATCATTTGGAAAATAGCATCTATTTGACACATATGGCTTCCAGCTTATTAGATCTTGCAAGGTTGTATTATTCACCTAAGTAGCAATCTATTTTCAGCAGAAACTTGGACCTTCTTGATAAATGCCTTTTGCATTGAAGGTGTTAACAGTTCCACATTGTTAATACTTCCATTGTCACTCTAGTCTAAAATATGGTGGTGCCAATAAAAGAAAAAATAAAAGCAAGCTTGTGAACCTTGTCAATCACTGCCGAGACAGCCTTTTGCATTCTATCCAATTGTGAAACCAAGCAAGAAGTGTCAGTACAGGATGAGAAGAAGATTTGAAATATATATGTTTATAATAATGGACAAAGGTTACAACCAATTTACAACATAACCAAGTTATTACTCTGAAAATTGAGATATAAATGTTGCAGGGGGGAAATATCATTGTTCTTTTCCTATTCATTTACAGGGTGGCCAAGGCAAGCATTTACCACCCTTTCCTAATCGCCCTTATGTCACATCACTCAGTATTTCAACAAATGAGAATCCAGCACATCGATATTTTCATCCAGGTTGGTGCTAACTCATTTGTTTCACATTCCCATTTTATATTTCATATTTTCTTTTGTAAATTGTCATTCATTATACTAAGCTTCAAACACAGCTCAGCTGATGGTTCTGCTGTTTATCTTTTCTGTTCTGCTTCCCATGGTCAATATTGTTTTTATACTATGAAAACAAACAATGTTGATGGTAAAACAAGTGTAGTTTAACCAAAATTCTAAATTAAAACAAGACCATCTTCCTGCTTTTTATTCCATACCTCATAATGTCAGCTCAGTGTTTTGTACTTTTTATGACCTCACCGATATGCATCAATATCTTGAAGGATTCTTAGATCTCTTTTATCCTTTCCATCAAAGGTATGAGAGCATACCTCATGCCTTCTACCAAATGATCTCAAGTTACGTGAGAATTAGCTTGCCATGTATTTATCCATTTTGAAAGTCTACCTACCCTATCTTTGCTTTGGTATGACTCCTCACACTTTTGATATCATACATTCAATTCCAGATAAATACGCATAGATAGTGGGTTCAGCAACGATATCTGAAGGACACCTTCTGTTGGTCTGAGAAATTTTACTGAAGGCCTGCTAAACATTGCTGCATTCTCGCACCACTGAATTGCCTTGAATAATACCTCTGCAGTTCTTCAACAGGTTCTGTAAGATTGATTAAAATTGACCTTCTGTTTAGAAATCCAGAATTATACTTTTATTTTCTCTGTTTGCCTTAATATCTAATTTCTTAAAAACAACTTCAATGTGCTTCTTACCACAGATGTTAAGATAACTTTGTCTGGATTAACTTCACCTTTTTTCACTGACAGGATTATTCTGACTGAATCAGGTTTATGATCACTGATTCATGCCATTTTTTGTTATGTGTTAGCAGCAGAGTGTAAAAATTACTATGTTATAATAAAGAATAAATAAATTAATTAATTAATAGTACAAAGAGGAATAGTAAGGTGGTGTTCATGGACTGTTCAAAAAATTAATGGCAGAGGGGAAGAAGCTGTTTCTAAAACATTGAGTTTGGGTCTTCAGGCTCCAGTAGCTCCTCTGTGAAGACAGTGATGAGAAGAGGGCATGTTTTAGACCGTGGGGGTCACCATCTTGAGGAACCACCTTTTGAAGATTCCTTTGGAAGACTGCTTGCCAGTTCTCTAGGACCACCCTTTCTCCTAGTGAAAATTTATGTAGAAGTGCTACTGTACTGGCTCTCTCCTGCATAGTTTCTTGACATAGCCACTGTTTCAATTCACCATTTTATTTTATTTTTACTTATTTGCTGCAAATATCCTTTTTGTCTTCCTCCACTATGTTGGCTTTCCCAAGAGACATCATAAGATAATAGAAATCGAATCATGCAATTGTATGGCACGCAACGGGCCCTTTCAGTCTACATCAGCCATGCCAATCGTGATGTCTATCCAGGCTAATCCCATTACAATGCATAATCAAAACTACCTAATGTATCACTGGCCACCAGCCTATCCGCCATCAAGGACATATATATAGAAAGGTGTCAGAAAAGACCAGCAATGTCATGAAGGATCCCTTTCACCCTGCTCATGGACGGTTTGTCTCACTCTCATTGGGGAGGAGGCTATGTAGTATCCACATCAGGAATACAAGACTCAAAATCAGTTACTTTCCTGAAGCAAAGTTCAAAGTAAATTTATTATCAAAGTACATATATGTCACCATATACAGCCCTGAGATTTGTTCACTTCTGGGGATGCTCAGTAAAACCAAGAAACACAATAGTCATTGAAACACTGCACCCAACAAGATGGACAACCAATGTATAAAGGGCAACAAACAGTGCAAATATTAAAGATAAAATAACAATAAATATTGAGAACGTGAGATGTAAAGTACATGAAAGTGAGTCCAATTGCTTTGGGAACAGTTTAGTGACGTGGCAAGTGAAGCTGAGGTGTTAGCCAGATAGTTGAGCGGTAATAAATGTTCCTGAACCGGACGGTGTTTGTCCTGAGACTCCTGTACCACATTCCTGATGGCAGCAGTGAGGAAAGAGCCTGTCCTAGGTGGTAAGACATAGCAGTAAGGCTGATCAATACCTCCACCCACTAACCAACCCCACCACACCCCCCCCCCCCCCCACCACCACTACTTTATCACTTCCTGTCAGAGTCACCTTTGTGCAGACACTCTTGTACCTAGCATCACTTTATGGACATACAATTAATCTATGTATATAAGCTATGTATTTATATCGATTGTGATTTTTTAAGCTGAATTGGATCCAGAGTAAAAATCATTTCATTTTCCTTACACTTCTGTGCTGCAAATGACACAAGTAACATTAAACAGTGTTGAATCTTGAATCAAGTCCATATCACTCTATGCCTTTTCTATCCAAGTACCTTTCCAAATGCCTTTTAAAGAACATTTTTTACTGTTTCCGTCTCTACCGGATCCTTGTTCTACGTACCCAGCACCTGCTGTGTGAAACACTTTCAAAATTCTCTCCCCTTACCTCAAGTCTGTGCTCTCTAATTCTCGACTTGCCTACCCTGGAGAAAAAGATTCTCACTATCCATCCTATTTGTGTTCTTCATAATTGTGTAAACCTTGTAAAGTCACTCCTCAGCCTCCTACGTTCCAGTGAGAACATTTCCAGCCGATCCAATCTCTCTCTATCACTACAGCCCTCTGTTCTAGGCAACATTATGTCACCATGGCTACCGCATCCTTCCTGTAGTATGGCAACCTGAACTGTATACAGTATTTGAGAAATGGTCTAATGCTTCGAACATCTGCAACCTGATGTCCCAGTAAAAGCTATATATTCAGTGCTTCTGCTGTTTTGTTACCTTGTCACCGTCACCTCTTTAGTTTCTCTTTACATTTGCTGCACATGACAGCAGTCCTCAAACAGCATTTCTCTCTGAGGGAGGCTACTGGCTTTCCTTGACAGCTTCATTTTATGACTGAAAGGTCAACTAAGCAGAAGGTTCAAGCTTTACTTCAGCATTTTATTGCCCAACTGGCTATGTTAACTAGTTTCTTTGTCATATCAGTCCACTCCAATCTTTATTCCTCTGCTTCACAACATTTCAGGAATTCTTTTTTTACATTTTGACTCAGTACAGGTATTTTTAATATTGCTTTCCTAGTCTGCTTCCTGTGCATTCCCTCCAGCAGTATTAAAAATAACCAAATCATATAACAACCACAATTCCTTTTGAATTCAAGCATTCTTCAACTAGAAGAGTTGAACTTTGACTTTCTTTATCAGAACTGCAACTTGTTGCACTCTGAAAGCCCAGTGAAGTTGATGCAAAATCACCTCACTAACATGATGCAACCAACGTGATAGCATTCATTCATTTAGTAACCAGCTCAAAATGAGTAGCCTATACTCATCAAAGCAGGCGGGGCAGAAGAGAAGCCCCCGGATTCAAAATGTTAATAGGCTGATTCATTGCTTTTCATTACTATTAATAGTAAAGAGTTAGCTTTAGTACTGCAAATGCTAAACAAGAATTCCAGAAACCAGACTCCTGTTTGCTTCTTTGCCTCTCAAGCTATCTACTTAACTTGTAAGTTTCGATTCACGTTGAATTGTAATTGCAAAGGTAGCAGCATATCTCACTCATAGCGTCATGTGAAGACTGAGCTCCAGCGGACTACTTGACTGAGGCAAGAGTGTCATAGCTATACATATTTGATTTGACTTGTATTTTATTGAGCATCAAACCCTGGATAATGTAGAGTTGTGGAATCCACAGATCCAGCTAAGGGCTATTGTGTCAGACAGAGGTTATCGCTTGAAAGTCCATAGAAATAGGGTAAAAATAGTGCTCTCCAAAGTCATGAGAGAAATGGTAAATGTTCGCAAAAGGAATCTCACAAAATGTGGAACAGGGATAGTACCGTGAAGACTTCTTAGTTGATGGCAAAGAGTTATACTCTGCATTTGGAAAAACAGGGTGCACAATGTGAATTAGAACATCACTTCCACAAGTATTTACAGTGACAATTGAAAGACCATGGAGTGGACATAATGAGCCCTGAAAGGGCAGAGATGGAGTCAGATTCAGAGTATTAAATGACACAATATATCTAATGCCAATCAGGCTGATTCTGTGCAAGAATACTTGTTCAATGTATTTATGAGGAGATGCTAGTGCTATGGCAACTTGAGTTGGAAGTGATGCATTATATACTGCACTAATGGAGGCAGTACAGTTAAAATCAATAATTTTGTGCTATTGACAAGAATATTCTGTAGATGACAGCTGATCCTCTGTCTCAATGACACATTGCTGCTCTCTTCCCATACCTTTGATGATTCTTTTATTCAGCAACATGGCCTCCATAACCTACTGTGGTGAAAAAAATCTCAAAATCTAACCACCCAAAGCTTAAAACAAATACCTCTTCACCTCCCTCATAACTGCTTTACCCCAAATGCTGAGCCTGTGACCTGGTTGTAGATACTGATAGCCAGTGGAAATATTTTTCCGGCATCCAGCCTGTTGGACACTGTCAGATTATGTATGCTTCAGTGAAATCTACTCTAATTCTATTAAACTGGATTTTTAAAATTGTTACACAAGGATACCTAGATTTTCTAATCCATCAGCAGTTAATTAATAATCTGCCTTATTTATTTGGCTATCAAAATGGATAACTTCACATTTACGCACTTCCTATGTATTTGCTGACTAACTCAACTTGTCCAAATCACCTTGAAGAATTTTAGTTTCCTCCTCATATTTGCTCTAATTTTTCACAACTAACCTCTTACGTGGGACTTTATAAAAGCGTTAGGCTATAGTCGGTCAACAATCAGAACAATTTTAAAGGATAACAGATAAAGTGAGAATAATGGAGCATGTGAAACGCCCTGCCTCGATGAAAGCTACAGTTATTACTAAGCAACGGAGCGGTTTAATTATTGGAATACATACGTTTCTTAAGTGTTTTATATGCATAGAAAGGTAAAATATATACTAAGACAAACGTTTGACGAACCGATGCTAAATAATACTGGATGCACTTGTTCCGACTTATGTACAAATCCGACTTAAAGACGGACTCAGGAACGGAACTCATACATAACCCGGGGACTGCCTGTATAATATGGAGGCGGGGGGTTGAGGTTACTGCGCTTCCTGTCCTGGGTACCTTAGGGAACCATGTCCCATAGACAGGTAGAGGAGCATGGTAACTATCTCCAAAGTTCATAGTTCATAGTAAAATTTATTATCAGGGAACAAACATGTCACTACAAACAACCTTGAGATTCTTTTTCTTGTGGGCATACTTAGCAAATGTATAGAACGGTAACTGTAAACAGGATCAATGAACAACAAACTGTGCAAATATAAACATATTGCAATAAATAATGAGTACGAAATAACAAGATAAAGGGCCATTAAGTGAGACCTTGGGTTGTGGGACACTAGAAATAGAATGAGTGTAGTTATCCCCTTTTGTTTAAGAGCCTGATGGTTGAGGGGTAGTAACTGTTCTTGAAGCTGGTGCTGCGAGTCCTGAGGCACCTGTACCTTCTATCTGATGGCAGCAGTGATAAAAGAGCATAGGGTGGTGGAGGCTCTTTGATGGTGGATGCTGCTTTTCTCTAGCAATGATACATGTAGATGTGGTTAATGGTTGGGAGGGGGTTTTACTCGTGATGTCAAATCCAATACCTTGAGCAGGACCGCCACTCAACGGCATTGGTGCTCCCCTACTAGGCTGTAATACCATACCCTACACTTTTATATCTTATTGTTGACCTGCACTGCACTTTCTCTGTAACTGCAACACTTTATTCTGCATTCCGTTCTTGTTTCCCCTTGTACTGCCTCAATGCACTGTAGTAATGAAACTACCTTAATGACAGCGTGAAAAGCAAAACTTATCACTCTACCTCGGTGACAATAATAAACAAATTTACTAATTTATATTCAAAGGGCAAACCTATCCAAGATAGACTACATTATTTTGGATGGTGGTTCCTATCCCAGAGTAGGTTATTATTTAGGTAGGATTGTTCTTTGTGCATGATTGGGCCTGTTGCATATTTTATTCAAACCAAATAGGTATGACACTGGAATACCCTTCCTCCCTGGTCTCCATCAAAATTAGCATGGGTCCCACATGGATGAATTCAGGATTTATTTTCCCCAACTTCTGGGCAACAGCACAAGTTTGTGTGTCATTCACTAATCATTGTATTAATAATTATATCACTACATGTGGACATGGAGAGGATGATTCCTGTAGCGGGGAAATCTAGGACCAGAGGGCACAGCCTCAGGATAGAACAACGCCCCCTTTAGAACAGCCAAGAGGAGAACTTTCTTTAGCTGGAGGAGGGGGGGGGGGGGGGTAAATCTGTGGAATTCATTGCTATAGATGGCTGTGAAGGCCAAGTCATTGGGTATATTGAAAGCAGAGGTTGACAGGTTCTTGATTAGTAAGGGTACCAAAGGTTATGGAGAGAAGGCAGGAGAATAGGGTTAAAAGAGCGAATAAATCAGCAATGATGGTGGTGCAGACTTGAAAGGCCGAATGGCCTAATTCTGCTCCTATGTCTTAGATAGGAGCAGAATTATATCAGGAAGTCTTATATCAGGAGTATGAACTTTTTTGAGTGTGCCCAAATTGGCAATAATCTTCTAAAATAGTTCTCTAGCACACTATAGCACACAATTTTGAGCAGAGATGATCATGATAATCATTCTGTATTTTTTAATTATGGGTGGGGTCTAAAGAATGAAGGTGCAGCACTGAATGCCATTTACCAACAAAATTTTGTGCATGATGCCATAGGGGTGCACCACCCCCACACAAGATGATTGCAGTGAATGGCCAGAAATTTGTTTGCAGCAATCAGCTGCTTCACCCTGAGTCAATTATTAAATACCATATATTGATTATACTAAAAGCAGGGCTATAAATAGGATTAGTATTCGAATGGATGGATTGAACAGAATTAACTTGATTGCAGAAGCAGTCAGCTGATATTTTTACACAGCACAGTAAACAGGGTTGTGAATACAAATGTTTCTGTTGTGTTGGAAGTGAATACCAACATGCAATGGTAGGCATAAACAAAGATCAGACGTTACTAGCCGTGGTATTTTCTGTCTGGGTAGATTTTCGTGAAAAGAACATAATGCCAAAGGTTTATCATAAAATATTTCTGTTATCTTCTGACTAAAATTATTAAGCAATAGGGAAGTGTGATTCCTGAAATAGAGTGCTGAATGTTGTATCTGAATAAACTTGCATTTCTTCTGCCAGGAGGAAAAGGATCAATAATAAACTGAAAGCTGACTAGAGAGTTCCAGCTCTTCATTATAGTGATAAGAATTTTGAAAAAATATTTCTTGGATCTTCCTTTTTAAGTGAGTCAACACTGATCATGTATGTTGGCACATTTGCATGATCTGGCATGCAGCTAAAATGGGATACAGTAATTAAGTTTTCTGCGTAGTTAAAACCCAGCCAGTAAGAATAATGTACTCTTGAAAGGACTTATAGTACTGTGCAGAGTCTTAGGCACAGATATATAGCTAGGGTGCCTAAGACTGCATGGTACCGTAGTAATTTTGTGTATTGCACTGTACTGCTGCAAAAAGAAAACAAATTTCCTGATATAAATGAATGATGACAAACCTGATTCCAATATGGATTTCTGATTAAGGAAGGGGGCAGGGAGAGGGAAATCATGGCTGGGAAAACGAGAAGGGAGCGGGAAGCGCCAAGGAGACATTATCAATAAACCAGTTGCTTGGAATCAAATGAAATTGCCTGCCGCAGGACTGGCCGTGTCTATAGCTACGCCACCATCCCTACCCCTGACACTGCTTCTCTGTCATCTGTCCCACACCCCTCCCATGGTGCTCCACCCTCACCATTCCCAACATCCTTTGCTCCCACCAGATTGACAAACTAGCTCTATGCTCCACATTGACAAACACAGTACTGTGTAAAAGTCTTATGAACCCTAGCTAAATATATGTGATCTTTGCACAGTACTGCATAAACAGAAAATGCTGGAAGCATTTGGTAGATAGCATCTTTAGAAAGAGGAATACAGTTAATGTTTCAAGTCAAAGGCTCTTGTACATACATAGCTAGTCTGGTGAGAATTTGTCCAGGGACAGTTCTTTGTGTGAGATGTGGGGACTCTGGGAGACCTCCGGTCTTCTGATAACTACATTTGCATGGTGCATCCGGCTGCAGCTCCTTAGAGACTGTATTAAGCAATTGCAGCCGCAGTTCAATGACCTTTGGCTCATAGAGGAGAAAGAGAAATAGATAGGAGTCACAGATAGGCAGACACCTTTAAGATGCAGGAGGCAAATAGCTGAAAGGAGAGGAAAAGGGATTTGGCAGCCAGTGCAGAATATCCCTGTGGCTGTTATCTCAATACTAAGCATACTGCTTTGGATACCATTGGGAGGGGACAACCAGGTGGGGGTAGCTGCAGCAACTGGATCTCTGGCATTGTCTGGCTCTATGTCTCAGAAGGGAATGGGGAGAAGAGGAATGCAATAGAGAAATTGAATTTCTTAGTTACATGCTGACAGGTGATTCTGTGGACATGGACAGAGACACCTGGGTGGTATCTTGCCTTCTAGATGCCAGGGTCAAGATCAGGTCCACAGCATTCTAAATGGGGAGGGTGAGCAGCTGGAAGTCATGGTGCATAATGGTACCAACAATACACAGTAGGTCCTGAAGAAAGAATATAGGGAATTAGGTAGAAAGTTAAAAAGCAGAAACTCCAGGAGATAATGATCATAATACGATAGAATTCACCCTGCAGTTTCAGAAGGATAGGATAAAGCGAGATGTATTTGACTTACAGTGGAGAAAAGGGACTTACAGACAAGAGAGAGGAACAGGCTAAAGTTAATTGGAAGGGAACAACAGTAGGAATAATGGCAGAAGTGCAATGGATAGAGTTTCTAGGGGAAATCTAGAATGTGCAGAATAGCCACATCCTAAAGATAAAGAAGTATTCTAAATGGAGAACGAGGCAGCTGGGGCTAACAAAGGAATCAAAGACAGTGTAAAAGCAAAAGAGAGGACATGTAATATAGCAAAAATTGGTGCAAAATTAGAGGCTTGGGAAGCTTTTAAAAACTAACTGAAGGCAACTAAGAAAACCATAAGAAGATAAAAGATGAAATATGAAGGTAAGCTAGCTAATAATATAAAAGAGGATACCAAGAATATTTTCAGATCTCTAAAGAGTAAAAGAAAGGCAAGAGAAAGGCTGGAGAGGTAATAATAGGGGACAAAGAAATGGTGGACAAACTTTGTAGGTATTTTGCATTGGTCTTCACTGCAAAAGATTCTAGAAGTATTTCAGAAATCTGGGCAAGTTAGAAGATAAAAGTAAGTGTGGTTGTTAATACTATGGAGAAAGTGCTTGGGAAGCTGAAAGGTCTGAAGGTAGATTCAGTCACCTATACCTAATGGACTACACCCCAGGGTTCTGATAGAAGTAGCTGAAGAAAATTAAAAGACATTAGTAATGATCTTACAAGAGCAATAGATTCAAACTGGTTCTGAAGGACTGGAAATTTGCAAATATCACTGCACTCTTTAAGAAAGGAGGGAGGTAGAAAAAAAAGAAAATTATAGGCCAGTTAGCCTGACTTCTGTTGTTTGGAACATGTTGGTATCCATTACACTGGATAACAAAGATTTTGCTTCCTGAATACCTTTAGGTGTATCTTACATATTTTGGGCTACTGATCAGGAAAATCAGCATGAAATTTCCCTATCACACAACATTTTTTGAAATCATTTATGTTTATTATTTCAATTCATAATTCAAGTCAATTAAAATGTTGCCTACAATGTAAGCTGTAAAGTTTCCTATATTGTCCAGGCATGTTTAGGCGGTGTGGCTGCTGCATAGCAGGACAGGTTTTAGTAATAATTATTGGGTTCAGGACTGTAAGGATGGAATTTTCTATCACCAGGTACAAAAATTTCTATGAAGGATTTTGATATTTGACATAGATGCTTCCCAGAATAACAGATGCCAAGATTAACAAAAGCATTTTTGTTGGCCCAGAAATCAAACAGGTCACCAATGACAGGCAATTTGAAGAATTTCTAGTGGGACCGGAGAAAATCACGTGGAAGGCATTCAAGGAAGCTGTTGAAATTTTTCTCGGCATTTACAGAGCACCAAACTACACGCAGCTGATTGAGAGCATACTTCAAGTATATAAAACCATGAAATGCAACACGTCACTAAAGATTCATTTTCTGCATTCCCATTTAGACTTCTTCCCTGCAAATCTTGGTGCTGTTAGTGATGATCATGGTGAAAGGTTTCACCAGGACATTGCGGTCATGGAGAAAAGATACCATCAAAGCTGGCGAATATTGTTGGACACTTAAGTGAGAAGCCTCAGACACTGAGTACAAATGAAAATCGTTAACAAAAATGTTTTTAACTTAGTTGAACTATTGCAAAGCATCAGCACCATTATGCGATTAAGCACATTATACTCAATAGAAGTTAATTTGTTGTTTCTCCAAATTCCTACGTGATACAAGTAGTCTGAAATTATATTCATGTTCATCTTCAACCAGTCCATCATAAACAAAAAAAATTCTGAGGAATCAACACTTCTGAAAAAATTTGTTGTCGAGTGTTTATTAAGGATGAGGTTTTGGGGTGCTTGGAGGCACATGACAAAATAGGCCAAAGTCAGCATGGTTTCCTTAAGGTAATTCTTGCTTGAGAAATCTGTTGGAATTCTTTGAGGAACTAACAGGCAGGATAGGTACAAGAGAATCAATGGACATTGTTTACTTGGATTTTCAGAAGGCCTTTGACAGGTGCCACACATGAGGCTGCTTGCCAAGATAAGAGCCCATGGTATTACAGGAAAGATAGTAGCATGGTTAGAAGATTTGCTGACTGACAGAAGGCTCAGTGTGAGAATGAAAGAGGCCTTTTCTGGTTGGCTGCCAGTGAATGGCGCTGTTCTACAGGCGTCAGTTTTGGAACTGCTTCCTTTCATGTTATACGTCAATGATTTGGACGACGGCATTGATGGTTTTGTGGCCAAGTTTGCCGATGACATGAAGCTAGGTGGAGGGGCCGGTACTGTAGAGGATGCAGATGGAGACTGCAGAAAAGCTGAGACATATTGGGAGAATGGGCAAAGAAGGGGCACATGGAATAAACTGTAGGGAAATGTACAGTCATACTCTTTAGCAGAAGGAATAGAGACACAGACTACTTTTAAAATGGGGGAGAAAATACAAAAATCAGAGGTGCAAGGTAAGCTTGGGAATCCTCATGCAAAATTCCTTCAAGGTTAACTTGCAGGTTGAGGCAATGTTAAAGAAGGCAAATGCAGTGTTAGCATTTATTACAAGAGGGATAGAAAATAAGAACAAGGATGTGAAGCTGAGGTCTTACAAGGCACTGGAGACCACACTTATCGTATTATGAACCGTTTTGGGCCCCTTATCTAAGAAAAGTCATGCCGGCATTGGAAAGGGTTCAGAGGAGATTCACAAGAGTGATTCCAGGAATGAGGAGCATTTGATGGCTTTGGGTCCGTACTGGCTGGAGTTCAGAAGAATGAAGAAATATATAGAAAGGCCTAACTAGACAGAGTTGATGTGGTAAGGATGTTTCCTGTTGTGGGTGAGTTTAGACCCATAACAGAGGGATGCCCATTTAGAACAGAGACGAGAAGGAATTTCTTTAGTGAGAGGGTAGTGAATCTGTGGAATTCATTGCTATGGATGGTAGTAGAGGCACTGGGTATATTAAAAGCAGAGGCTGTTAGTCTAATTAGTCAGGGCATCAAAGATTATGGGGAGAAGATGGGAGAATGAGGTTGAGAGGGATAAATGGAATGGTGGAGCAGACTTGGACTGAATGGCCCATTCTGCTCCTATGTCTTACGGTCTTGACTTGAACTGTATTTTCTCCTTCCAGAGATGCTGTCTGACTTGCTAAATGCTTCCAGTGCTTTATGTTTTTTTCATATTTCCAGAAAGTGGCTTTAATCCTCATCTGACCACATCATGAGTGATAATGTCTTGCAGAGAACAACAAATTTCACATCATGTAAGTTACTGAGGATAATTCTGGTACTTGGTGCTACAACTTAATTTTGATTGTTGGCATTTTGTGGATTACTGTAGATATTTTCAATGTGAAGTTTCCAAAGCAAGAATGAAAACATGTGTAACTGGAATGAAGTTTCATATTCCCTTTAAAGTTCCTTTATCTTTTTATGGTGATCTCTTATTTACACAGATCTTTGTCAATAATTTCATTCACACCCTCATTTCAAAGTGTGGACATCTTTCCAGTCACTAGTTGTGGTACTGCTTCCATGTTGATTAAATAAAGATCTCACCATAAGCCTATTGATTTCAATTTGAAAGGATGTTTTAATTCTGACAAAAAGGTGATAGGTTAATTTTGGAGAGAGTTTACATCATTTTATTTTGCTTAGTCATTTAAATGCTGTAGACATTTCCAATGCATTCCAGCGGTGGCACTTGCATCATGTAGCCTATTCTTGCAAAACATGACTGAAATTTGTGCAAATTAGGCTGCATGATCCACAACTAACAAAAAAAATCTTAAATCCTTATTTAAATTGACTTAATTTGCATTTGCCCTCAAAACTTTAATCTAACCTTGTTCACTAATAACACTGCCAGAGGAGTTGCCAAACAATCATTATTTTGCTTATAACAGGTCCCTCAAGGGTTTATAAATGGCATGATATTCATGCAGTGTGTAATATTTAAGTTTAGCTTCTGTCAATTCTGGCATAAATTATTACTTCAGCAAACATTTTTGGAGATGTTGCCCACAGCAGTGTCTTAATGCCTTTGCTCAATTAGATCTGCAAATTTCTAACTCCCTTGGCAAATACATTTGCCCCGTTCAAAAAACAATTAACACTGTCTTCCAAGCATCTGGCATTCTGCAGGATAACTTGTCCTTACTGGAGGCAAGATCAACTTCTCACAATATTTCAAATCCCTGGAAACCCAAGTTAATGCTAACTTAGTCAGTTTTGTTTCCTTCAGGAGACCTTGGCTAAAAGCAATTACATTACAAAAACAAGCTAACGCAACTACAAAGAATCCACCTGCCATCAATTCTTCCAAATATTTGCATAACGTTATCTGTGAGAAAAATGTGCAGAATCTTTACACTCAACTTAGTTCCCATGTCATAAGTCTTTTGTGTGAAGTCAATGCTCTGCTTACTAGATTTTCACTGAGAAATTTAAAAAATAACCCTATAATAAAAGGCTTGCATCAAATTCCATGATTTTATACAGTTAGCTCCAAACCAGCTTAGATAATTTTTAATACATAAGACTTCAATGAATGGTTTCATAAATTATATGAACATTCTGCTGTTACATGACTTATCTTAGGAAACCTAGTGGTGATGAATCTTCAATGAATGAATCACCACAAAACAAAAAAGGAGAAACTGTTTGTATTTATAAAACACCTATTCCAAATATCGAAACTTCCAATGTGAATTGCAATAAAATGCCGATTGAGGTTCAATATAGAAAATATGGTAGCTAATACGGTCCTACAAACTTAATGAAATAAGCAAGAAAATCATCTGATTTTGAGGATTGAATGAATAATAAATACTGTTCAGGATTTTAGAAGAAGTGCTCTGAGTTTTTCTGAAGAGAGCTGTGGTTATCTTATACATCTAACAGAAATGACGAACAACGCCTCAGTTTTGCTTTTTGAAGGGTGCTATTTCTGCATTCCTGTGATACTCCGCTGAACTGCTAGCTTTGACTTTGTGCTCAAGTGACAAACATCCTTGATGTGGTACAGTGATACTACTCACACCAATACAGATAGTTATTAGTAGATTTAGGAAACAGAATAAAACACAAAATGAAGGAAATAATAAAGCGTACCAAGAGATGAGAAATAAATGAACACTGGAAGAAAATGATTATATTAAATTGTTGCATTTTGCGTTGAGTCTTGATGCCTGTAATATGTCTAGTCAGAAGATAAGGTGCTGTTCCTTGAGCTTATTTTGTGTACACAGCCAAAGACAAAACTACCAGAGTGTGACTGGGATGGAGGAAATAAGTGATGAGTGATTGGCAGCTCAGGGTCACCCCTGCTGACTGACCAGAGGTGTTCTGAAAAGTGGTAATTGAATCTGAATTTGATTTCCCTAACGTGGAGGAGACTATATTGTGAGTACTGAATGCAGACAGCAAATTTGCAGGGTGTATACGTACATTGCTGATTCACCTGTAAAATGTGCGTGGGGCCCTACTGGGGAAGTGGTAAAAAAGCAAGTACTGCACATCCCACTGTTGCACCAGAAATGATTGTGAGAAGGAACTGAAAATTTTTAAAAATCAATGACAGAATTCTGAAATTAAAACGGAAGATCACTAGAAATACTCAGTAGGTCACACAGCATTCTGTGGAGCGAGGGAAATAGTCCTTATTTCAAGTTTATAGCATTTCATTAGAAATAGAAACAGAAAATGCTGGAAATTCTGTGGAGAGAGAACCTGGTTTTATGTTTCAGATCAGAGACCCTTCATCAGAATTGGAGATATGAGAAAACAATTACGTGTTTAAGTAGCAGAGAAGGAGAGGGTTGGAGAGTACGATGGGAAGTTCTGAGAGGGGACGGACCGCAAAGTTGTCCAGGTGACCCAATGTTCTTGGGTCCACCTGGTTTACAGATGAATGAGAGTGATTAGAGAGCGAGAACCCTGACAGGTGGTTCCTTCATGTGCATATCTAATTCATTGGTTGCTGGAAATCTTAAACAAGAGATTGATGGAGGTACCAATGAATCATGAAACTTATGTGGAGAGAGAAAAACTCAATGAAGGGGATAATTCCTCTGTAATTCAGATTCCCAGCAAATTCTTTGTAAATGGATTGGGTGGAATCATTTTGTTCATTCCCTTCAATCTTCATTTGCCATTCACTCTGCGTTGACAACCACTCCTTCAAAGATTGGTCCCTTTTCTTCTGCCTCATCTTCCTCCCTTTCCCTACTAATGATCTGGATAAGATGGCATGATTAGTGAGTTTTCAGATGAGATCAAAATAGTAGGCAATGAAGAAAGTTGTCTCAGAGTACAAGAGGATATTGATTAACTGGGTAAGTGGGCAAAGGCATGATAGATGGTTCTTAACTCAAGCAAACTTGAAGGTACGCATTTGGAAAGTTAAACCAGGGGAACATCATACTCAGCAAGTGAATGGCAGGATCCTGTGGAGCATTGTACGAGAGCAAGACTTACAAGTACAAGGAAATAAGCTTTCTGAAAGTAGTTTCACGGATTGCCAGAGTGGTGTTGAAGATCTATGACATGCTTGCCTTCTTTATTGAGGCACTGAATACATGAGTTGGGATGTCATGTTACGATTGTGCACAATTTTGCTTAGACCATGTTTAGAGCATTATTTGTACTTCTGGTCACCATGCCATAGGAAGGATGTGAGTAAGCCTGGGAGGGTGCAGAAAAGATTCACCAGAAAGTTGCCAGAACCTGAGGGCTTGAGACGAGATTTGATAAGTGGCAATAATTTTCCCTGGAGTAAAGAAGGCTGAGGGGTGAACTTAGAGAGTTTATAATATCATGAGGGTATTAGAATAAAGTGAGTGGTAGCAGTATTTTTCCCAGGGTAGGGGAGTCTAAAATTAGAGAACACTGGTTTAAGGTAAGAGGGATAGATTTCAAGAGGGCCTGAAGAGCAAGGGTTTGATACTGGTAGATATTTAGAATGAGCTGCCAAAGGAAGTGGTAGAGGTTGATACAAATTACAAAGTTTAAAGGACATTTAAACAGGTGTAAGGAAAGGAAAGGTTTAGGGAGATAAAGGCCAAATACAGGCAAATGGGAAAAGCTTATGTAGGCACTGTAATCAGCTTCAATGCGCTGCACTGAAGAGTCTGGGCCCAAAACATGGATTGTTTATTAATTTCCATAGCTGCTGGCTAACCTGCCGAAGAAGAAGAGGAAAGCCCTTAACTCTGAGTGGAGTCATTGGGACGCCGTTGTGACAGCATTTTTTTTAGCAGGCTTTTTCGTTTTTACGAGGTCTACTTGCTAGCTGGACACTCAACCCAGCATGGAAAGAAAGCGTGCAAGGGGGACAGATGGATTCAAACTAGGGAGCCTTTGCTCCGAAGTCCAGTGCTGATGCTACTGTACCACCAGCGGCTAACCTGCTGAGTCCCTCAAGAACTTTCTGTATGCTCTAGGGCCTGTTTTCATGCAGTATAACTTAATGTCCCTGTGACTCTATGTTTACTAAAAAAAGTTTTATCTCTAAATACTTCTTCAATTATGTTTATCTTTTCACAGAATCAGCCTGATTTATTGTCTGCTTCTAGGAATTTGTGTTTTTTTCCTGTGTTTAGAATCTCTAGCTTTTTGCTTTTTGATATAAATGAGAAGGTACTGAAAACCGAAATGAGCTACTGCATTTAGGTTCATCACAAGGCATTTATTTATTATAATTTACAAGCGTCCTTAAATTTATAGAGTGATAAGTGAGCTGGTCTACAAGAAAAGATACAGAATAGGATCATATATTACAAGTATGGGATGTTGCGAAGAGATCTCATTGAAGCAAGTAAGTTTCTGAGAGTAATTGCCTCCATAGATTATGACAAGCCATTTTTCCTTCCCGGGGTCTCTAGCTCTGATTATAGGACTCAGGTCAAAGCATTGTGAATCTATGTAATCTCTGCTTGAGGGATGAGAATGCACATTTGTTGTGAACTGTTAAAACTATGATAGAACATATTCTGGACATGAAGAAAATCAAAAGATAAAGGTATTGTGTAGGAAGATGATTTTTCTATGATATTTCAGCTCTGACATCGTTGAATAATACATCCGGCTCCATGACTGTATATTCTCTTATCTGCTCTAATTTCTCATGCTGCAGTAAGGTGTAACATACCATTGACATGTTGTCTAATATATGACATACATCTTCTGTAGACTTTGACTGAAGAGCAACTACAGTTAATGCCTTTAGCATTACCATAAGACCAAGGAGCAGAACTAGGCCATTTGGCCCATTGAGTCTGTTCTGCTTTTTCATGGCTGTTCATCATGGCTGATCCATTTCCCTCTCAAACCCATTCTCCCCATCATCTTTCAAACCCTGTCTAATCAAGAAGCTTACATACACCCAATGACCTAGCCTCCACTGCCACCTGTAGCAACAAATTCCACAGATTCACCACTCGCTGCCTAAAGAAATTCTTCCTCATCTCCTTTCTATTCCCTCTATTCCGAGGCTGTGTTCTCTGGTCATAGACTCCCCCCCAATTGGAAGCATCCTCTCCACATCCACTCTATCGAGGCCTTTCAACGTTTCAAAGGTTTCGATGAGGGTTTGAAAGTAGTTATTGACAAAGGCTGGTGTTAAAAAAGAGACCACCATGACAGGATAAAGGAAATCTAAAGAGAACATGAAAGTTGGCCCTCATCATTCATGTTAACTGCGAAAGATCTTTGCAATCTTGCTTTGGAAACTTCATACCAACAACACTTAATTCACAAAAGAAGCAGCGAGGGAACTTAAGGCACAGCATTTTCATTCACGATCTGGGCAAAGGAAGGCTAAGCCCAGTGGATTATGGGTATATTTTTGAAAAATTCACTTGCTAGAAATTTGAAATGAAACAGAAATTGCTGTAAGGTCAGGTAGTGTGTGAGGGGTCAAGCACTTTCAGGTTGATCACCCTTCATCAGAATTATTTAAAAAAAGACAAGAAATTGCTACTTTGCCCAAGGATTATGGGTTTGTCATGTGCTGTAGTCACAGCACAGCTGTGAATGGAGAGATCTGGTGGAGGCTGAGTCCAAGACACATGCTTCAAAACGGAAGGCTGTACATCAGTCCATGACAAAGGCTAAAAGGGGTTTTGTGAAAAGGAGAGCAGCACAGTTTGCAAATAGAAGAGACATAGGCTGTGAGACAATGTGGAACCAAAGGTCAGAGACTACTGAACTGCTACCAAAAGAGATCACGATCACTGAATTTATGACATTTAGTAATACGTCAAATACAGCACAGTGAATAAATTGTTATTGTTATTAAATTTATCATGTTTCTTTTAAAGTCTGCACAAACTATATTGCATTTTAATGTTTTGTAGTTTTACAGATGGAATAAGCCCATTTGAGGAAGGCAAATGCCATGTTAGCATTCATTTCAAGAGGTGTAGAATACAAGAGCAGGGATGTGATGCTGATGCTTTATAAGGCACTGGTGAGGCCTCACCCTGAGTACTGTGAAGAGTTTTGGGCTCCTCATCTTAGAAAAGATGTGATGGCATTGGAGAGGGTTCAGAGGAGGTTCACAAGGATGAATCTGGGAACGAAAGGGTTATCATACGAGGAACGTTTGATGGCTCTGGGTCTGTACTCAATGAAATTCAAAAGGACGAGTGGAGATCTCAGTGAAACTTTGAATGGTGAAAGGCCTAGACAGAGCAGATGTGGGAAGGATGTTTCCCGTGGTGGGAGAATCCAGGTCAAGAGGGCACAGCCTCAGGATAGAGGGGCTTCCATTTAAAACAGGGATGTGGAGAAATTTCTTTAGCCAGAGTGTGGTGAATTTGTGGAATCTGTTGCCATGTGCAGCCGTAGAGGCCAGGTCATTGGGTGTATTGAGACAGAGGTTGATAGGTTCTTGATTGGACATGGACATCAAAAGTTACAGGGAGAAGGCCAGGAACTGGGGCTGAAAAGGGAAAAAAAGGTTCAGCCATGAATGAATGGCAGAGCAGCATTCTGCTCCTATGTCTTATGGTCTAAGTCAGGGGTGGGCAAACTTTTTGACTTGAGAGCCACAAAGGGTTCTAAAATTTGACAGGGGGGCCAGACCAGGAGCAGATGGACGGAGTGTTTTGGTAATACACCTCATAAGAGAAAATAAAATATCATGGGATATGTAGAAAACATGTGCTTTAATTTCAATTGAAAATGAACAAATGCATTACAACAAAATATCTGTCTTTGAAGTCCCATGGTATTTAGCTATTTATTGAAATGACTTTTAAAACACTGAAAATTAAATGAATAAAATACAGCTTTTTTTAATAGTTAGTTATTATTTTAAAGCACTGAAAATTCTGTTATCCTTCAAGATATTATCATCATCACTTCCTCCTGACTGTCTTTATTTCAAAAACGGTAGGAGATGCAGGTCTACTTGTCTTTCTCCTTCTTATTCAATTGTCCCCTGTGCCAAAACTCAACAACGACCCGCAGAATGACAGAGCAGGGAGAGCGCGCCGGTATGCGGAGCTCTGTGCTCGCAAATCCCCGCAGGCTATCTCTCTTAGCCGGAACGCTGGCTAATTGTGAGCCGGTTCGGATGTGCCAGGAAATGGGTCGCCACAAGGTCACAAAGTAAAGCGCAAATGTGGAGTAATACGCTGCACCTCAACAGAGGTCAATGTATATAGAGTGCGTCATCCATTGCGGGGAGAAAACGTTAACAAGGTTTATTAATATAATTTCATCAAGTTCTGCGGGCCGGATTAAAAAGCTTAACAGGCCGCATATGGCCCGCGGGCCGTAGTTTGCCCATGCCTGGTCTAAGTCATGGGGTTGATTTATTAACCTTACTCTTTTAGGGCCGGGAAGGCAGCATGGTGGTTAGTATAATGCTATTACTGTGTCAGCTGTAAGACTGAGGTTCAATTCCCACGGCTCTCTGTAAGGAGTGTGTGCGTTCTCCCCTTGATATTGTGCTCTAGTTTCCTCCCAAATTCCAAAGTTAGTGAGTTGTGGGCAACTATGCTGGTGCCGAAGGCATGACAATGTTTATGGGCTGCCCAGCACAATCCTTGCTGACTGAATATGATGCAAATGATGCATTTCGTTGTATGTGTTGATGTACACGAGACAAATAAAGTTAATCTATAAAGCTGTACAGCACAGCAACATGTCCTCCACTGTCAACCATCATGACAACTAGCTCTGTCGGGTAACATAACTGGCGGGAGTGTACATAATTCACAATCACCGACACTGCATTGGGGCTTTACTTTAAAAAGCTGGTCTGATGAGATGATGTAATTATGTAAAGGGTTTTTAGTGCACTTTGTGTTCAATAACTGAGTTGTTACGGCTTTTCTGAAACATAAGTTGCCTCCACTATTTTATTTGTGAAAACCTACAGTGACCCTGATACTCTAGGACGATTCCAGAGTTATTGAACCTGCTGGCCAATGTAGTCACTTTGAAACTACCAAAGTTTTGGGAGCAAAATGCCATTGCTTGGTTTGTACAACCACTTTGAGAATTCTTCACTGACAACACCAAATATTTCTACGTAGTAGCGTCACTCAGCAACTCTACGGCTGTAAGAGTGTTGAGTCCACTAGAACACAATAAACCGGTCGCTGAAAACTCACCCTTTACAGACTTTTGGACTATCGGAGCCTGAGCGAACGGAATAGTTGCTGTCCCTACTCGGCTTCGGCAATAGTAAGCCCTCCGAGCTAATGAACAACATGATGTCTCTCCTGGGAAACCACCGTCCTTGCTTTATTTTTAAAGCACTCTTCATGCAGCAAATGCCTGATCCAGTTTGTTCGGCTCTTGCTAATGCACCCGTGATGGACCATAGGGAGCTTGCTATCAGTCTGCACTCAGCAGGCAGCAATGCATCATTCCTCCTCTTTTCCCTGCTTCAATAAGCCCAGTCAGCAAGGCCCCAGTTATAAGGATTCCCACGTCTGCTAAGCATACAACACTGGACCTGTGCTTTTACTGTGCTCGCTTTGGTCAGAATGCCTGGAAGTGCCGACCGCCTTGCAGCTGCAACTGCGCCAATGCATTGGGACATCAGAGGTCTGTGAACGCTATAGGTTCCAGCTGCCTGGGTTGTCTACTGTTCATTACAGACAGCCTTTCAGGGCACACTTCCTGTGTGACATGGGTGCTCAAGTGAGTGTGCTGTTGGCATCATCTATTGATGAGAAAGCAAAGAGCAACAAAACCTCGCCGGAGGCCCCCAGTGGCAGCAAGATCCAGACTTACCGGACACGACGGGTGACACTCTGCTTCAGTGGGCAAAACTACACGTGACTTGATCCTGGCTAAAGTGGCTAAACCTCTGCTCGGTGCAGATTTCCTGTGTGCCCAAGGACTGTTAATCGATCTTAAGAACTGCCGGATTGAGGATGTCAAGGACTTTGGGTTGTTACTCTGTTCCCCATGTAAGTTCCCACAATGACTCTGTCAAGTGCATGCACCACTGCGTGTGAGTTTACTCGACTGCTGGGCGAATTCACAAACCTCTAAACAAGCCCATATTCTCCATGACGGTCACAAAACATGGGGTCGAACACCACATTTTCACAACTGGCCCGCCAGTCCATGCAAGCGCTCAACCGTGAAGTCAGAATTTGCAAACCTGGGAAGAGTTGGAACTGAACACCTGGGCTTCCCCCCTCCATGTGGTCCCTAAGTCCGATAGTGGTTGCTGCCCATGTGGCAATTACCAACTCCTTAAAGAGGTCACCACCCCAGTTGCTACACAGTCCCAGACATCCAAGACTTTTCAGCACATTTAGCCAGAAAGTCAAATTTTTCCATTTACTGCCTGTTACCAAAAACTATTGGAGGGGGATACACAATGCCCTACAAGACATCTTTAAACGTGAAATACCCTTGGAGAGTAAGACCATATATTTTGGATATATACCTCAAGAATGGTTGAAAAGAGATAAATATTTAATGAATATACCATTGGTGGCTGGTAAAAAGACTCTTACCGGGAAATGGTTATCACAGGAGAGCCCAACTTTAAATACATGGATGGAAATTACAATGAACATTTACAAAATGGAGAAGATAACAGCATCTGTTAATCATAAGTTGGAACAATTTGATTCATACTGGGAAAAATGGTTTAACTACACAATACCTCATAGGCCTGATTTTATTCTCACAAATCAACGAATCTGTTGTAAAAAAAAAGATCACTCCCTATTTGTACATAGTTTTTTCCTTTTGCTTGTTTTTTCTTTAAGTGTATACCCCAGATAAATACTTTGTGGAGATTTTGTGATATATATGATTATATGATATATATGTACAATGTCTGAAATACATCTTATGGAAATGTTTGTTTGATGAACTTCAATAAAAAAATAAATTACAAAAAATTAATTAGGGGTTGCCATCAGATGCCTGTATGGCAGAAGGACATTCCCAAAATAGCTATTTGGCCTCTTATGCATGCCGTTTGGACTGAAAAAAGCAGCCCAGACTTTCCAATGGCTGATGGACTTGCTTAGAAGACTTAGATCTTCTTTTATTTACCTGGATGACATACTTGTCACCAGTGCATCCAGATCCGAGCATGTCTCTCATCTCTGCAAGCGCTAAAGCCAACATGGGTTGATGAAGAACCCTGCTAAATGCAAGCCTGGGTTGTCAGCCATTAACATTCTCGGCCATCGCATCTCCACAGACGGTGCAAAACCCCGCCCATCAAAGATACCCGTTATTATGGATTTCCCACCAAAACACCCCAGGAGTTTTTAGGCATGGTGAATTTCTATCACTGATTCATTTTATGAGTGGCTGAACATGCTGAAAGGCAGTACCTCTAATCACTTGACTGGTCAGCAGACATGACCAGGGCACTTGATGCTGCCAAATGAGCTCTTTCTAACGTGACCATATTAGCGCACCATAGCCATTACTACGGACACTTCAGACGTCGCTGTGGCTGCTGTGCACGAAGAGTTGGTCAGAAGCACGTGGCAGCCACTCGCCTCCTTCAGCCGCCAGCTCCATCCCCCCAAAAGGAGGTGTAGCACGTTTGCCCATGAGCTTCTCAGTCTCTATCTGGCTGTCCAACGTTTTTACTTTCTTCTGGAGAGTCACCATTTCACAGCGGTCATTAACCTCAAACCCCTCGTGTACATGACGTCCAAGGTATCAGAGCCTGGCCTAGCTGAGTTCACAATTGATATACAACGTATCAAGGGAAAAATAATGCCGTGGCTGATTGCCTCTCATGGCCAAGAATATACACATAGGGGTTGACTATGCTGGCGTGGCAGCAGACCAGAAATCCAGGCTTACCGAACAACAGTTACCGGCCTGCGGTTGGCTGACGTTCGGCTCAGGGAAGCTGAGATTTGTCTCCCGTGTTATGTCTCAACCGGTCACTCTCGCCCCTTCGTGCTCACAACTAGAGGAAGACTCTTTTTGACCCCATACATGGCCTCTCACATCCGGGCTGGAAGGCCTCACCGAAACTGGTTGCACTAAAGTTTTTCTGGCATGGCCTTCAAAAGGAAGTGCATGATTGAACAGCAGCTTGTGTGGCGAGTGGGAGGGCAAAAATTATCTGTCATGTTCAGGTGCCATTGGCACCTTTTGAGGTCCCTGAGTAACAGCTTGATGTTGTCAACGTGGATCTTGTTGGTCCTCTTCTCTCTTCCCACTGTTTCATGCACCTCCTTACCGTGGTGGACCACACCACCAGTTGCCAGAGGTCGCACCCCCACCTCCCAGCACTGATGACGGCCACAGACGTGGCTTGGGTATTCATCAGCATCTGGGTGGTTTGGATTGGCATCCTGTCTGATATTTCCTCCAAATGCAGTCCCCAATTCATGTCAAACCTCTGAGCTGCCATTGGTAAAAACCTTGGCATTAGGCTACATCACACCACAGCATGTCACCTGCAGACCAACGGCCTACGTGAGCGGTTTCACTGCTCATTAAAGGCTGCTCTGAGGGCTCCCCTGACTGATGGGTGTTGGCAAGATAGTCTCCCATGGGTCCTGTTGGGGCTCAGGACAGCTCCAGAAGAGGACTTGCTATCGTCCATGGTTGAGTTGGTATATGGACAGCCATATTGAGTGCCAGATGGTTTCATTCCTAATGCCATGGCTGCCTGGTCACCCTCTCAGCATTGTTCCACCCTCCTCAGTAAATTCAGTTCCTTTTCACCTATCCTACTTCCCATCATGGCATACAGCATTCTCGGGTTCTTGTCGACCTACAGTCTGCCTTGTTCGTTTTCATCTGCTATGATGCACCCCAACATCTCCTTAGGCCCCCATACGACAGCCTGTTCTGCATTTTGGAATAGGCAGAAAATACATTTTATCATAGATAAGAGGGTTAGACCTGAATGTGTTTTGGTAGATTGCCTTAAACCCAGATTTGGAGGATTTTCCTATCACGTCCTTACTGTCACGTCACGGCTACGAATGTGTCAACGCACCTCTGGAAAAGCTAGAGACACATGCTGTTCCTCCACCCTTGGAGCACAGGACCCGAGCTGGACGACCTGTCTGAACTCCAGAATGCCACAGTGCCAGTTTTAGTGAACTCTGCTGCAGGCCTGTGTACTGTAACGTAATTGGTGGAAATGTACATAGTTCACATCCACCGACATTCAGTTGGGGTTCACTTTAAGAGGCTGGTCTGATGTGATGAGGTAATTATGTAAAAGGATTTTGGCGCGCTTTATAGTGTTTAATTAGTGAGTTGCTACTGCTTTTCTGAAACATGAAATGCCTATACTATTTTATTTGCAAATCCTACCACTTCACTTGGCTACATTCGTTCAATTTCATTCCTTGCCTTGCTTAAACAAGCACAGTCTAAAAATGTTCAGATATTGTTTCGGTTCCTGACACCGGCACCTCCTCCGGTAGCTCATCCCCAACACTAACCTGCCCTCAGATTCTCTTTAAACCTCTTCCCTCTCACCTTAGTGCTAGACACCTCTAGCATGGGAAACAGACTGTGGCTATCTACCTGTAATAATTTTATATATATCTCTATCATATTTAATCATATCTATTGAGAGTTCTGCTGCCACACAGTAGTAGAAGGGTAAGACGAGGTAACACAAACCAACCTTCACAGAGGGATCAGAAGTGGAGAGAATGAGCAGTTTCAAGTTCCTGGGTGTCAAGATCTCTGAGGATCTAACCTGGTCCCAACATATCGATGCAGCTATAAGGAAGGCAGGATGGTGACAGTACCTCATTAGGAGTTTGAAGAGGTTTGGAATGGCAACAAAAACACTCAAAAACTTCTAGAGATATACCACAGCGTGTATTCTGACAGATTTCATCACTGTACGGCAGGGGGCGACTGCACAGGATGGAAAGCAGCTGCAGAGAGTCGTAAATTTAGTCAGCTCCATCTTGGGTATGTGCTTACAAAGTACCCAGGACATCTTCAGGGAGGGATGTCTCAGAAAGGCAGTGTCCATTATTAAGGACCTCCAGCACCCAGGGCATGCCCTTTTCTCACTGTTACCTTCAGGGAGGAGATACAGAAGCCTGAAGGCACACACTCAGCGATTCAGGAACAGCTTCTTCCCCTCTGCCATCCGATTCCTAAATGGACATTGAACCCATGAACACTACCTCACTTTTTCCAATATATATTATTTCTGCTTTTGCACTATTTTAAATCTCCAATATGCATATATTGTAATCGATTGACTGCTTATTTATTTTTCTTCTATATTATGCATTACATTGAACTGCTGTTGCTAACAAATTTCATGACACGTGCCAGTGATAATAAACCTGATTCTGATTCATATCACCTTCTTTGCTCCAAGAAAGTCAGACCCAGTCTACTTAATCACTGCTGATAACTCAAACCCACCAATTCAGACAATATCCTTGCAAAATTACAGTAACGTACTGATCAAAGAGATGTAATGTATTGCTAGTAGTGAAAAATAGTTTGGATAGAAACACTGAGTAAATAGTATTAATTACATTTATACTATATATAAAATATGCTTATAACATAATAATTTCATGCAGTAGATCTGTAATTGAACAAGCCGTATGTAGATGTGGTTTGCATGCATTACCTTAATATTATCTAAAACATTCTTAAACTTCTTTACTTTGAGAATAGCTTCAATGCTGTTTCTTGTTAGTCAATGCATGTTGCAGCACTGAAGAGCACCCACATATTACAGCTTCATTAATCACAGAATAGAGCACGGTATCAGGAATGTTATGCAAAGCCTGAGCAATCTGCAAAACTACTCTAGCAAGGACTTGGAGAGGATGCACACGAGATATACTGGGAGATTACCAATGATGAATGACTTTTATTGTGTAGGGAGATAGGGAGAGAAGAGGTTGTTCGTTCTAGAGCAGAGAAGCCTTAAAAGAAAATGGTCAAACCAATAAATTGTTTTGATAAGCGAAGAGGAAGTATTTTCCCTTGTAGTAAGAATAGCAGTCAGTGGCATAGATTAAGGACGGAGACACAAAAGCTTGCAGATGCTGTAATCTGAGAGAAAAAATAAGCTGCAAAGGGAACTCCGCGGGTCAGGTGGTTTCTGTGGAAGCAGAGGGATGTTCAATATTTTGGGTTGAGAACCTGCATCAAAACTCATCTCAGGACGGATTTAAGCTGATTGTTAAAAGAACCAGGCGTGATACGAGGGATAATTTAACTTCTCCACTCAGCAAATTGTTGTTTGGATTGTACTGCTGGTAGAGGTAATGAAAGCTCATTCAGTAATACCTTACAATAAAAAAAACATCTGAATGACTATTTTAAAGGGAAAAATATACGATACTATAGTGAAAGAGTAGGAAAGTGAGGTGAACTGAGTGACATAAAGGGCCAAAAGGCTTTCTTCTATGCTGCTCCCTGCTTTGATTCTTTGAACTGGGCAAAATGAATTTTATTTGTATCAACAGGAAATATATTATCACGATCCAAAGGTAGTTTTAATCAGGCCAGGTCACTGACGGTATAGGTGCTTTTCATGAAAGGTGAAGATGAAGATTAGAGATAAAGCTGATTCCCGATGATTGAATACTGTCCTGCCATCTGCAATTTCTAAGGTAATACAGCATTTAGTCTGTGCCCAAATGAGTTAAAAGCTAAACAACACCCAGGCTTGAGCTGATAAACATCAAATGTTATGTGAATCCTCTGGGGAAAACCCACCCATAATGGAAAATAGCCTACTTAAGCCTGCTTGACATTCAGTGGAATTTCTACTGTCAGCCTCAGCACCATCAAACCATTATGGATGAGAAATCCAGTTAAAACAGGAACAGAACTTCAGTGGTGATTGGAACAGCAGAGAGGCTAAGTATTCAGCAGTAATTGGCTTATCCTTTGACCCGCCAAAGACTGTCCGTAACCATAGGCATCTCAGGTGTGTGCTGTTGCAGCACTTGGGATTTTCAATGTCAGACAGAGCCTAGCAGCCAGCCACTTAAACAATCAACTATCTGTCACTGGCACATCAAGTCAGCAGTGTACAGTGACTAGTCCAGCTGATCATCAAGCCTTCTTTATCAAGAAATTCTAAGTATATGACATTATCCACCTGGGAGGACGAAAGCAGCTTGCCGCTCTACCACATTAAGTCTGATTTGGCCATGGTCATAGCATCAGTGTTTCATTCCTCACCATCCCCAGACCCTATGCAAATGTAGGAGTTGTAACACTTATCCCTACACTCCCTCCTTCACTACCATCTAGGGATGTAAACAGCTCCTTCAGGTGAGTTAAGAGATTCACAAGCACCTCTACCAACCTTCTGAGACCAAGAGCAGACGACCTCCAAAGCCGCACAAGTAGACTGAGACTCTGTGTAGTACTCCAGCTGCAACCTCACCAGTACCCTGTACAGCATAACCTCCCTCATAAATTCAACCCCCTCTAGCAATGAAGGCCAATCTTCCATTTGCTTTCTTGATAACCTGTTGTACCTATGATTCATGCACCAGCACTCCCAAATTCCTCAGCACAACAACATGCTACAACCTTACACCATTTAAATAATAATAAATCTATTTTCCAAATCAAAGCAGATAATCTTGCATTTCCCAATGTTGTACTCATTTGTCCAGACACTTCCTGATCACTTGCACTTCTCTGAAGAAACTTGTAGAATGTTACATCACTCTTCATACTCTCAGCATCCTCCCAACAATTAACTTTTCCACTCAGTTTGGCAAATTTAGATGCACTATACTCGGCCCCCTCTTCAAAATTGTCAATGTATATTATGGACAGATGTCAGCCCAGCACTCCCCTGATGCATTCCACTCACTACTGACTGTCAGCCAAGGAAACAAACATTTATTCCAACTCTCTGTCTTAGCACACCCTCAGAAAGGATGGCCAGCCTTGTCAATAAGCCTCCCGTCTCCGTTAGCTCCTCCCTCCCTGTCTTTGTGACCCTCTCCCTCTGTGCACTACTTCCCATGTCTGCAACTGCCTCCTTCCCGTGGACCCCTCTCTATCTCCATGCCCTTCCCTTTCTCTGCGACCACAGTAATGGTGTTTGTCACCTACAGAGGGGGGAATCCACACTGAATGAGGAGAATGATTTTTTAACTAATGCAATACATAGACATTGAAATTGCAGAAGAGAATTCAGAGGATACTGCAAATGGGGAGGGAACTTCACTTGGTGCCTGATCCCAGAAGTGTGTGACGGGACAATGCGGAGGAAGCTATATCATGTGGCTAACTCTCTCCCTGTCTCCCCCCATCTCTTTCTAGCCTTAAGCACCTCTATCATATCTGCCTCCATCACCATCCCTCTGACTGTGCATTCTGGCACGGTCAAAAAAGAACTTGTCCCCACAACTCCTTTACATTTCCCTCTCAAACCTTAAATTTTAAAAACCTGCACACTAGAATGACATTTCTACCCTGGGAAGAAAGATACCAGCTGTCTACTCTGTCTTTGCCTCTCATAAACCTCTATCACATCTCCCTCTGCTTCTGCCGCTCCAGAGAAAACCACCCAAGTTTGTCCCACCTCTCCCTACAGCTCATACCCTTTAATCCAGGGAGCCTCCTGGTGAATCCCTTCTGCACCCTCTCCAAAACCCCCACACCCTTCTTGTACTGGGGTGACCAGAACTGCACACAACCATGCAAGCTGACCTGAGTTTCAGACACCTGCAGTATTTACTTCCCAACTCTTGTACTTAATGCCTCGACTGATGGGGGCAAGCATAATGTACACCTCCTTTACTGCTCTGTCATCCTGTGGCCACTTTCATCAGGGAGCTGTGGACTTGCAGCCCAAGATACCCCCCCCCCCCGCCCCTCTACCTCGACATTTTATGTGGCAAGGTATGGTGGTAAAAAAGGCAATTTCAATGCTCTGGGGTCTGGAGATGTGTAAACTGGGTAATCTTCAGTGTATTTCCACAATCAATGAAGTCGAATAATTCTACTGAGACACTTAGTGGATAAATTTAAAGATTCGGAATGATTGCATAATGCTTGATAAGCCCAAACGTGATCAGAGTAACGCAGGATCCATGCTGATTTTCAATCACCACCAATTACATATTGACCTGATTCCTAGATCCATGGCCATGTGTCTCAACACACACTGACGTTTGGTGAAACTGCTGCAAGAAAGCTCAAGTTCTTTGTACTGTAGTATACATAAAAGAAATAACTTCATGTCATGCTGACGTAAAGTGAAGCTTGTACCTGAGGGAAGTGGGGGGGCTCATGGACACCATATGATGCATGTTAGAAATCTAACCCACAGTGCACCATAATGCAGGCTGGTGGTGGAAGAGGTGGTGGTAAGTAGAAGCATCGTGGGTCTGTAAGGACCAGGAAGCCCTCTGGACCAACAGGAAAAGGGAGATTGACTACAGAAGCCCGAGATGTGAATATCAGCAATCATACTCCAGACTATGTATGTCTTTAGAGACTTAAATTATACCACAAAAACAGTCAACATCAAGCAGATGTGCTGCATTTAATAGTCCTCAAGCAGTATGGGGACAATGGCTCGTCAGTGAGAGTTAGCTGTTCTTTCAGGTTGCTGGTCTCCAGCAAGGGAAAAAAACGAATCTTAGGGACCCTACCAGAGCAGTAATGAGTGGAATTGTGTGCAGTTTGCCAAGATCGCCATGGCAACCACCTGCAATGCGACCCTTGCCCTGGTCTGAAGTTAAGGCGGAAGCAGGTGGCAGTCCTTAGTGAGGGGTGAACTGCAAAACATTGCATTGTAGAGTTTCAAGGAATTAAAAATTCAAAATTTAAACAAAATCCAACAGCAATTAACAACAGAAGGACTGGGACTACATATGAGCAAATTAAATTGCTCAGTGTCAGAGAACATCTTCAATTGCAATTAATACTCATCATTAATAAGATGAGTATTATCTTAAGTGTGGTTTTCTCAAAGGCTAGTGTGCATCTTCACTATAACATTCATCCCAAATTATTTGGCAAGTCACTGCTATGACAAAGGATGAAGAGATTAAAGCAAAAAGAACAATAACTCCTTGATTTTGCATTAAACTACACACATGCAGCCACTGGTAGTTTCTGCCTCATTTACTCTGCAACAATGATTAGTGCTGATGACCTCAGTGTTATTCTTGCCCCAAGATCTCAACCATTGTCAGTACAATTAAGTGGTTGCAAAGAGGCCAAAAGGTGCTCATTTACATGGCAGCAGCATTTAACTTCCAATAGGCTGGAGTACAAAATGGGCCAATGAACAAGTAACCAATAGCTTAAAAGATGTTATATTTACTGTATCTATAATTTAAAAATCACACTTCAGTTATATTCAATTTGTAGGTCTCTGAAGACTGCCTTAAAAGTTGGCACACATACATGTATTTATAAGTAATTTGGATTTCTCAGTCACAAAATTGAGTATGGCTTTGAAAATTACATGGTGTGATTTCAATATGCTATTTAGCACCCTTATTAAAATGGCATATAAAGGAATTCATATAGTTAGGCTAAATGTTTGCAGATAACTATCACAAAGGAAGTCTTCAGTTTTATACTTCACAATATTGGTCTCTATCTTCAAATGTTCTTTCTTGTCATCTACTGCAGGGACCCATTAAAAAAACAAAATGTAAAAGGATAATAAACACAGAACTATTCATTTAGATCCTTAAATAACAATAATTTCCATTCATTTGATTTCATTTTGGAAATAATTTATCATCTTCTGTCAGAATCTGGTTTGTACTAAAGGCAACATGGTCTTGTATGTAGTCTATGTCTGTTATTTTGTATTATAATCGTTCTATTCAAAAGAAGCTTTTCAGCACAGTTTTCAGTTCATGTCCAGAATCTCTCTCACAATCCTCATTCAGAGAAGCTTTGTCTACTTCCTGCCTTCTCATCAAAAGCTCAAACCAATCACATAATGGCAGTGGCTTTGCACCGAAAGATCAATCAACTTCAGTACTGACAGCATCTTTTAAAATGGTCACAAGGCAAATGGTTTCCTTCAGGCATAGCTCAAGGTTCTACATAAACATTGATAAAGCATAACAGTGTGGCTGAGTGCCTGGTGCAATGTTGTCCCAAATGTTGCTGAAAATAACTGAATACTTGGAAAACAAAACTGAATGAATTGGACTCAGGTTAAGCAATATGGTTCAAGGGTGAAGTAGAATGTCTAGTGTATGTCTAATTAGCAGATGTATTTTGAGTCCCACCAATGGATGATTTCCCAGTATTGTAACAGAAACTCTTTGCCATATCTGTGAATTCAATCTTTTATTTAAAGTACGGTTCTGACTCTAGAGGTTGGATTTCTCCCAGCTCGCAGTTGAGTTGTCAAAAAGAAGCAACCCATAGTTTTCATGGCAACAAGTCACAAATAGATAATCAAGCAACGTGGGCATATGGAATGTGACCTGGATCGTTTCAATACCCCCCATCACATTGCCTGCAATCACCATTCAAGATCATTCCTGATTTAACCCGTCTGGAAGAAAAGGGTCCAAGGCCTGGTCCTGCACATTCTGCAATGCAGCAGTGTGATCCGAGCAGCACTGAATCTCACATCCTGATGTGTGGAAATGCCCTGACAACTGCTAAGCAGGGGGCAGGCTGTACCGCCTGTAAAAGTTGTCACTAACTTTAAGTGCCTCTGACATCTGAAATACATTAATATTCAGCAATTTAAATAAATTAAGATTAGAATGGACAATAAAACAGTGAACTAAAAACAAATGAAAATAAGTGACTCAAGCAAACCGAACTAAACCAAAATAGTTTTTTTTAATAGCTTACATTTCCCTTTGCTTCTTAATCCTCTGTCATGCACACCATCATTGAACTCAATTCTGGCCTGGTGCGGGATGTAAGATGCAGTTTCCCTGCATAATCCAGGATCCCACATACAACTGTTGTCCTTCAGGAGTCTAGTGATGGAGCAAACTGGTAGCTCTACCCTTCTAAATTGGTCAATAGGTACCGTTCCTCAACTGGAAATCTGGGATTTATTTCAGCTTCAGCAGCTAAAAGCTGACATTCACTAGCAAGTGTCACTTATCAGCCTTTACTCTTTAAGACCAAGAGGACTTTTTTCACTTAATAATTATGTAAATTGTATAAATACAACATTCTCATGCAATACTTACTCTTCCATGTATTAAAGTCAAGGTTTATTGAGAAAGTAAGGAGGCATGGAATCCAAGGGGACATTGCTTTGTGAATCCAGAACTGCCTTGCCTACAGAAGGCAAAGAGTGGTTGTAAGCAGGTCATATTCTGCATGGAGCTCAGTCACCAGCAGAGTACCTCAGGGATCTGTTCTGGGACCCCTTGCTCTTCATGATATTTATAAATGACCTGGATGAGGAAGTGCAGGGATGGGTTAGTAAGTTTGCTGATGACACAAAGGTTGGAGGTGTTGTGGATAGTGTGGAGGGTTGTCAGAGGTTACAGCGGGATATTGTTAGGATTCAAAACTGGGCTGAGAAGTGGCAAATGGAGTTCAACCCAGTTAAGTGTGAAGTGGTTCATTTTGGTAGGTCAAATTTGATGGCAGAATATAATATTAATAACAAGACTCTTGGCAGTGTGGAGGATCAGAGGGATCTTGGGGTCCGAGTCCATAGGACGCTCAAAGCAGCTGTGCAGGTTGATTCTGTGGTTAAGAAGGTGTATGGTGTATTGGCCTTTATCAATCATGGAATTGAATTTAGGAGCCCAGAGGTAATGTTGCAGCTATATAGGATCCTGGTCAGACCCCACTTGGAGTACTGTGCACAGTTCTGGTCGCCTCACTACAGGATGGATATGGAAGCCATAGAGAGGGTGCAGAGGAGATTTACAAGGATGTTGCCTGGATTGGGGAGCATGCCTAATGAGAACAGGTTGAGTGAACTCAGCCTTTTCTCCTTGAGGATGAGAGGTGACCTGATAGAGGAGTCTAAGATGTTGATATTGATATTGATCGTGTGGATAGTCAGAGGCTTTTTCCCAGGGCTGAAATGGTTGCCATAAGAGGTAACAGGTTTAAGGTGCTAGGGAGTAGGTACAGAGGAGATGTCAGGGGTAAGTTTTTTACTCAGAGAGTGGTGAGTGCGTGGAATGGGCTGCCAGCAAAGGTGGTGGAGGCAGATGTGATAGGGTCTTTTAAGAGTCTTTTGGATAGGTACATGGAGCTTAGAAAAATAGAGGGCTATAGGTAAGCCTAGTAATTTCTAAGGTAGGGACATGTTTGGCACAACTTTGTGGGCCGAAGGGCCTTTATTGTGTTGTTGGTTTTCTATGTTTCTAAGGAATTTATGATGATAAGAATTACCCTCTGGAATACATTGACAGGAATCCCTTAATAAAAACAGGAAGTGCTGGGAATACCCAATGGACCAGGCAACAAAAACAGAGTTACGATATCATATTGATGTTTCTCTCTCCACAGATGTCGCCTGTGTATTCCCAGCATATTTTGTTTATATTTCAGATTTCCAATTGATGCAATTTCTTGCTTTTTGATTACTGTTGAGAGTTCGATGTTCAACCCGAGCTCAGTATATTTACACAGATATGCGACAATTGAAAACGAGCACCATAGAAGAGCAGGAGACATTACCTTCTTATGCAAGTGGCATTAGCTGCTGAAGAAGAGGTAATTATTCTGTGTAGAAGACTCAAAGAGTAGCAAGACATAAAGCAACACTGACAAGCTGCCAAAAGCATGCTAGGCAATTCATCACATGCTTAGTGTGGTGGTCCTTGCTGCTGCTGGTTCTGTCATTTCAAATAATACCTACGCGATTCACTGCTTTGAAAGGAAAATAAATTCCCCTACAAAACATTTTACAGAATTCACTTTGATTTAAAAATACAGAGAAAACCCGTAACCACTAGTATCTGTGTGACAGCTCATCTCTGCTATCAACCAACTCCGTGCATGCACTTACAATATGGAAATCCTGATTCCGATCACATCACTCATCACTTATATGACCCGCATTCTCATTAAAGAATTCTCTTGTGAGCACTCTTCAGGAATACCATCAGTAACATCCGAGGATGAAACACAGCATTGGCGATATGCTATTTAACAAGATGTGACTCTGTATCTAGGCACATTATATTTTCCGATTCCGTGAATGTAAACAAAATTTTCCTTTCTATGGTAATGAAGTAATGTTACCATTATAGATCTGCATTAAGAAAATTAAAGAAGCAAATAATATAATCAGTCTTTCAATCCATTTTAGCTACTTTGTCGATGTCTAAACATGACAGTCAAATAAATGCTGTTTCTTGTTCTCCTTTCTGATTAGATATTCTTTTGAAGTTATGTTTTACATACAAATACCAATTGCTCACCCATGACACTGCAGTGAATCAAGATCAAATGTACCCAAAAATAAAATAGTGCAAGGCTTGAACTTGGGAGCTACTTTGGATGTAGATACAATTCAATCTTAAATTTCAAACAATATATTGGGCCAGATCTTGCTGCCTAAATGGTTCCCCCAAACACTTCTCGCAGCTTTTGACAGGCATTAAAGCTGGAGGCAGAGTTTTGCCAACTGTAAATGCTGTGACTTTAATTATTTTCAAAATATCTCTGGCAGGTAAAAATAATGAACAGTCAAATAATTAAAAACCTTACAATAGTTATAAGTTCATTAAACAACAATCAGTAAATATGGTGCTAATCAGAAAGAGGGGCAACTGCCAGTTACATCTGGCCTTTTTTAAAAACTTTCTTTCTTTCTATTTATAGCTAATTAGATTGCAACTGGGTGACCATCGAATGCTATTCATTATTGTTAAAAGTGTACTCAGGCATCCATCTGGGTAATGCTAGAATAGTTGTCTGCGCCTTTAAGTGGAGATGGTGATGTCATTACGCACGTGCGGGATAGTGGGGAGACCATTTTGTTTTCTGCGGCAGAAGCTGGTGGAGCGTTGGAATCGAGTTCCCTTCCCCACCCCCAGAGGTACTGGGCTTGGTGAGGAAAGGTGAGCATTAATTTACAATATCCATGTGAATTCATTTATGCTTGTTGGCGAATCGAGAATATCGGTAATTTGACATGTTTTACATGTGGATGCTTTAGATTTTCACTAGTAAAGAACTCAATGCTGGATAGCGTTGCTTGCAAAGTTCCCCACTGGCCAAGTAGGTCAGTCTTTCTGTAACTTAACTACCAGGCAATATCTTGTAAAAGTTGTGCCAAAGTGTAGCTTTTGTCTAACTTTATTGTATCATGACAGTGCATGTAACTGCGTAACGTGAATGTTTAGTCGCTGTTCGGGCGTTCAACACCTGTGTACTAAAAAGTAGTAGACATCTTAGATCAGGTGTATTCGCTTACATTTTTCGCTGCTAAGTATAGGGGATTCGAACGTTTGTATTGTGTTCCTTCAGAATTGCCACTACCATGTTAGTACTGTATTAGTTTTGGGCGGTTTTCTTTATGTATTTTTATTTTGCATACGCAATCCGTCACTACACAAGTGTGTGGATCGAAGGTTACATGGAGATTGTAATGACAGGACCTCATCGTAAAATCGTTCGTTTTGTTTTAAGACCCTCTTCTGGCACCTAAACATCTAAAACAGATAAAGGAATTAAAACCCAAAAAAGTATTTGTTGTCCCGAGTGTGTACTTTTCCCCAGGCTACAAAATTACAAAGTAAATAAAACGAAATATTTTAAAAAATAACTTACTATTTTGCTTCCTAAATCACTGCTAAATAATCTTTATTAAAATCAGTGTGCTTTTGGATCCTGTGGTAGTTCTGATCCAGTGCGGAATCAGAGAGGTGATTCCCCCAAAATTATCTGGGAAGTTCCAGCAAGGTTTGGCTCCACCATTGGTCTACAGAGTCCCCTACCAAGCAAGCTGACTGATTTTACCTTCTTCCATAAGAAATTAATTCAGGAGTCAGCCATGAAGCCACCTGAGATTGTTGCACTTCTATGCGAAACCATGATTGATCGGTTTCTACATCTGCATGTAAGTGTAGAACACCACTGACTGATGACTGGAAACACTGAGAATAAACATTTAGATCTGGCCCATGATGTTCCTTACCATTATAAATTATTATGCATGCAATTACATTAGGAGCAGAGTGTTGTCAGCCTTTGTGGAATGTAACTTCATCATCATCCCTTTCAGCAACTCCACTGGCAGGAGAATGCATTGGAAGCTATTATATTTGCATAATTATGACATAAACATTGAGTCTTGTTTTATAGCAAAACTCTAATAATCTGGACTGCTCGCGAGGCTGGTGGTGTTGGACTGGTAGAGTTTCCAGATTATTGCATTCTCTAACATGCATTTAATTCCCTTTACTTAATGACGTATGTTATTTTAGTAAATTTCCCAGTGACCCTGACAGGTTTAAGAGCTTTGTATGAACTGGGAATCGTGTTAGCTTCAAGGATTACTGCAACCAGGACTCCAATGAGTTGAAACAGAGTACGCAGGCATCATCTGATGAGCCATATGCCAAAACCAGGATTTTTGATTACTCAGATAACAAATCATTGCTGTATAATGAAAAATTTTACAGTATTTTCTATTTTAGAATTAATTACTCCATTAATGAATTTGATAAGATGTCTTTTCACAAAAATCTTACCCACTGTTGAAAGGATTTTCACCAGGAATCGCATGAGTGCTATCCTTGCCGATGAGGAACTTGACTCTGTCATAGAATGAGCGAAGATTCTGTTGTGAAGATGGAATGCGAGTCTGCTGAATAATGTCAAGAGGATCCGGTGATCCGAGGCATAGGGGATTACTGTGACATAATGTCTGAAGGCAGCAGTCAGGATCCATGCAATCTATTAAGCTATCTGATATAAAAAAAGAACAAAGGCAACTTTAACAAATTAATTAATAAAGCAAAAATAGATTCACTAGCATGATGTAAACTGAAAGCAGACTAACAAAGGACTTGTTCCCGACAATGAATTTTCTTGCAACAAGAGGAAAATTAAAATTTGGAAGAACTTAATTGGATGGTGAAAATTTATCTAGAAGCTAATCATTTTTGTTCACCATCCGCTTTCAAGTTCACATTGCTGATGGAAGTAAAAAACTCATTGCAGCCAGGATGTGTACATGAAGCACACTACGGGAAAGTGAAGATCCCATACTTTTAGAAATTACAAAGGGGAAAGAGGGAGAGTCAGGCAGCACAGGCAATATCACAAGATCTCAAAGTTCATAAACTAGTATCAAGCATAAGGAGAAAAAAGTCAATAGAATGTATGTAGTGTTATGAGCATTACATACAGTTGAAAACAGGAGAACTAAATTGGTTTAGTTGGGGAGAGAAACCTGATCTGGCATTAGGACCTTGTAACACCTATCAATTACGTCTGCTATGGGTAAATACACCAAGGTAATAATAGAATTTTTACTTAGCTTTTCCTCTGTGAGGTTCATTGTGCTTTTTGAAGTCGTGTTCAATTATCTTCATATTTTTACCATATTCATAGAAAGGGCTGTAACCCTGTTGTTTGCTGTGGAATTTTGCCTTAGAGGCACAATTGATTCTACGTCAGAAAACCCAGAGCTTTATTCAATGATGAGAGTTCTGTTAATATTTGCAGGTGTTTCTCTCAAGGTCACAAAATGATGTGAAAGTTAATGAAAATACTATTAATCTTACCCATTACATTCCTAAAGCAAGGGGATCCTTTGCTGCATTGTCAATAAAGAACCTGAGAACTTCTGAAGAAACAGATTTCATTTCTGGTTGTCTGAGACTTGATTAAGGTTTGAAGCTAAATTCATATAAATATTTATGAATGGCTAGTACTGTAATCATGAAAGTTTCAACACAAGTAACTGTTGACTTATTCTCACCAACTCTAAGTCAGGTATTTTAATTGTATCACTCCAGTTTTAAAATATGCAAAACAGCTTCTTACCTCCATCATTATCTTTTCCATCTCCACAAGCAGTTTCCATGGAAGTGTCACACCCTGCACCCCTCCAGCCCAGCTGGCATACGCAATGCCAACCATTTTGGTCCAGTGTGCATCGGCCATTTCCATTGCATAAACCTGGGCAACCCTCTGTAAACAGACAAGGGTACACATCAGATTCTTTAAATTTCAAATAACACAGTTTAAGGTGACACATATCGGTGTAAATGTGGAATTTAAATGAGTTATCAAAAGAAATGTTAAGATATTGGTAGACTAACATATCTTTTTCCACTTCCCAATGTCAGTAGAGTTAATTGTAGGCCAAGATCTACGAACTATGCTTCCACAACCCAAAATCTCATTTGTTCTACATAAGATTAATTAATGCTACCTTTTTATACATGAATGGTAAACAATGTTACAGGAGACTTAACCACTTCTGTCTAGCTATATGTATTTTTCACTTAGCTGAAGGAGAGAGGTTCTCCATTACTTGAATATTTTTGCAATTGAATATTTACTGTACCTCTATAGAACATAGAACAGCACAACACTGGAACACGTCCTTTGGCCAACGATGTCTGTGCCAACCATGACACCAATTAAACTAACCCCATCTCCCTGCACCTGTTCATGCATCTGTCCAAACACCTCTTAAATGTTACAGTCATATCTGCTTTTGTCACCTCCCCTGGCAGCATATTCCTGGCACCTAACACTCTGTGAAAAATTTGTCTCATAATTATTTTTTAAACTCTTCTACTGAAAACTAAGGGTCTTGGCCTGAAACGTTGACTGTACTTCTGCCTATAGATGCCGCCTGACCTGCTACATTCCACCAGCATTTTGTGTGTGCTGCTTGAATTTCCAGCAACTGCAGATTTCCTCGTGTTTGCCCTGTGGTATTTGACATTTTTACCCTGGCTCTTTACCCCATCTATACCTCTCACAATTTTATATACATTTACCGTGTTGTTCCTCAAGCTCTGACACACCAGAGAACAATTTAAGATTATCTAACCAAGTTTATTTTCCTTTTTGAATTGTATTTGGTTATTAGCTTTCCACATTAGATTGCAACAGACTCTGGTTATTCACTACTCCCTGTTAGATTGTATTCTGGAGTTATAGTATAGAGCAAATACTAACTCCAACAGCAATCAGTCTTCAGACATGAATATAGATTGTAGATCGAGTTTAGAAGGCACCCAGAAGAATGGTGATCTTGGAGCCTGCAGACTGGGCTGATTGCAAACAAAAAAACATTCCATTTGTCCTCAGATGCCTGCATATGGAAGTGTTTGAAAATTATATGTAATTCAATGGAAGCATCGTGGATACAGTGTAACTATAGAATGGCCCTGCTGTTACGTTTGATCTGCAGCATATAAAAGGGTCAGGGAGGCCTCATCTACCAAGAGTGTCTCCAGTATGACGCCCGCCGCTTGCTTTGCCGAATAAAGACTTCTATATCACCAGCTTCACTGTCTCCCTGTTGCCGTGGTTCACAGTCACACTTCCCCATACCCAATTGACTGCAGTGTAGATTTACTCACTGATGGTAAATGTGTATTTCTATGTTGATAGGAAGCTTTGAGTTTGACTTATTTGCATTTACCACCCCTTGATCCAGCCACCCTGATTTCTGGAAATCCTCCTCTGAACTTTCCTGCCTCCATCACTCTCACTGTTTTAATGACCCATTCAAAAATATTTGAGGTCAGTTTTCCTGCAATTTGATTTTAATAAACCAATGGAGGATTTTTTATATACTGATTCATTTATAGCAATACAAGTTGTCGTTAGCTTTCTTCTTAGAAAAACCACTCTCCGGACTATAATCTTACACCAATCTAGGCAAAACCCATTTAGCCTAAATTGTTGATTCATAATCATCCAAATTTCCATCTGTGCTGCAACAATCTAATTGTAGTTTTTCACCTGTTCCAAAATATCTTGGATACGACCTATCTGGCATTTATCCCCAAATTCTAACATATTAAGGACCCCCCAGCACCCAGGGCATGCCCTTTTCTCACTGTTACCATCAGGTAGGAGGTACAGAAGCCTGAAGGCACACACTCAGTGTTTCAGAAACAGCTTCTTCCCCTCTGCCATCCGATTCCTAAATGGACATTGAATCTTTGAACACTACCTCACTTTTTTAATATACAGTATTTCTGTTTTTGCACAATTTTTAATCTATTCAATATACATATACAGAAATTGATTTACTTATTTATTTTTTAGTATTTTTTTCTTCTATATCACGTACTGCTAAGTGAACAAATTTCATGACACATGCTGGTGATAATAAACCTGACTCTGGTATTCCCTCCGCTCTTCTGACTTTTTCTTTTCAAATATCTTCGAAACAGTCCTCCTCTCCCCTCAATATATCACTCACTGCCAAGCTCACTTTTTTTTACATGAAACGTAATGGGAAAGGTTCCAGAATTCCTCATGATGATTTCAGCCAGTTTATGATAATATGCGGGTGGCAGGGTGGAGATGTGTCTCTGCCAGAGGAGGTACAAGGCACTCCTTCCCTCTGCTAGCCTGCAGGTTGCCCTTGGGCAAGGTGTAGCACCTACTTATCAACCCACGTGAAGCCATGGGAAGAGGTGAGGAATGGTCGTATGGGCAGGTTCTGGTAATGCGACCATTGACTCCAGGCAGACTCTCTCTGAAGAGTATTGATAATGGTTGGGGTCGCCCATCTTGTAAAGACACTGCCCAGAAGAAAGCAAGGGCAAACCACTTCTGTAGAAAAATCTGCCGAGAACAATCATGGTCACCATGATCACCCTTGATGTAAGACGTAGCACATAATGATGATGATGAAATTTCATGACCATCATTCAATAACGTATTATATCCTCGCCTTTTATTGTCTCATTTTCATCAGGAGGGTTTCATTTCACCCCATTTTCTTTTTTACCTGGCAATTTTCCTGTATTCACTCTTGGTAAAAGCTAGCAAATGGATCACACTAATTCTTGGGTGTACACATTCCTTTAAATTTATTTATTTATTTAGCGATGGAGCGGGGAGTAGGCCCCACTGCCCAGCAACCCACAACCCCGATTAACCTTAGCCTCACCACAGGACAATTTACATTAATCAGTTAGCCTACCTGGTAGGTCTTTGGACTGTGGGAGGAAAGCAGAGCACTTGGGGAAACCCAGTATTCCACAGGGAAGATGTACAGGGCCTCCTTACAGAACAGTGCCAGTACTGAACTCCGAACTCTGAACAGTAACAGCGATGTGCTAACCGCTATGCGACTATGGCACGCTGACTCGTTATTTCATATCCCACACTAGGTTGGTTCTTAGCACCAGCGCTAAACTACACAGTGACTAGAAATAAGATGCCAGTGACTTACCACCTACCAACAGCTGTACAAAGAGTCACAGAGGAGTGCAGTACATAACTGACCCTTTGGCCCATCTAGTCCATGCCAAGTGGTTACTCTACCTTATTCCATCTACCCGCACTCGGACTATAACCCTCCAGACCCCTCTTTCTCCATGTAACTATCTAAATTCATCTTAGATGTTCCAACTGAACCTGCATCTACCACTTCCACTGGCAGCTGGTTCCACATCTGCAGCACCCTGTGAACGAAGAATTTCCCCCTTAGGTTCCTCTTAAAGATTTCACCTTTCCCCCGAAACCTATAACCTCTAGCAGTAGTCTTACCCAACCTCAAGGTAAAACGCTTGCATATATTTACCCAAACTATACCCTCCATAATTTTGTATACTTGTATAAGATCTCCCTTCATTCTCCTGTGCTCCAGGGAACAACACTGTAAGCTAATCAAGATTTCTTTATAACTCAGGTCCTTAAATCTCAGCGAGAACCTTACATCACTGATGGTGGATTGCAGGAGACACAGAGAGAGGCTCGCCCTTATTGACATTAGTGAGACTGCAGTTGAGAGGGTGAGTACTTTCAAGTTCCTTGGTGTACACGTCACAGAGGATCTCACCTGGACTGTACATACGGCTGTGTGGTGAAAAATTCACAACAGCATTTCTTTCTTCAGCATGGCTGAAGAAGTCTGGCACAAGTCCCTAAATCCTCAGGACTTTCCACAGGGGCACCATCGAGAGCATCCTGACTGGCTGTGTCACCACCTGGTCTGGGAACGGTACCTCCCTCAATCGCAGGGCACTGCAGATAGTGGCGCGGAGAGCCAGTGCATCTGTGGATGTGAACTTCCCTCTATTTAGGACACTTACAACAGCAGGTGCATAGAAAGGGCCTGGAGGATCATCAGGGACTCCAGCCACCCCAACCACAAACTGTTTCAGCTGCTACCGTCTGGCAAATGGTAGCACAGCATTAAGCCCAGGACCAACAGACTCTGGGACAGCTTCCTTCACCAGGATATCAGATTTAGCAATAGCCATCGATTTGATTGCATATCTGACTGTACATTGTATTGAACTGAATTGACTTGATTACTTACATCCTTCATATACACAAGGAGTAAAAATCTTTATGTTATGCCTCCGTCTAAATTTGCAATGTGCAATTTATAGTAATTTATAACAGTCAATATAACATAGAAATACAATTGTATCAGCATGAATTAATCAAACTGAAGCTGTTCCAGAGCGTTTTTGTCCTGGCTTTCATGCTGTGGTATCGTTTTCCGGATGGTAGCAGCTGGAACAGCTTGTGGTTGGGGTGACTTGGGTCTCCAATGATCCTTCTGGCCCTTTTTACATACCTGTCTTCGTAAATGTCCTGAATAGTGGGAAGCTCACAACTACAGATGCACTTCACTGTCCACACCACTCTCTGCGGAGTCATAGAAACATAGAAAACATACAGCACAATACAGGCCCTTCGGCCCACAAAGCGGAGCTGAACTTGTCCCTACCTTAAAATTACCTAGGCTTTACCCATAGCCATCTATTCTTCTAAGCTCCATGTAGCCATCCAGGAGTTTCTTAAAAGACCCTATCGTTTCCGCCTCAACCGTTGTCGGCAGCCCATTCCACACACTCACCACTCTCTGCGTAAAAAAAACTTACCCCTGACATCTCCTCTGTACCTACTTCCAAGCATCTTAAAACTATGCCCTCTTGTGCTAGCCATTTCAGCCCTGGGAAAAAGCCTCTGACTATCCACATAATCAATGCCTCTCATTATCTTGTACACCTCTATCAAGTCACCTCTCATCCTCTGTTGCTCCAAGGAGAAAAGGCCAAGTTCATTCAACCTATTCTCATAAGGTATGCTCCCCAATCCAGGCAAAGTCCTTGTAAATCTCCTCTGCACCCTTTCTATGGTTTCCACATCCTTCCTGTAGTGAGGTGACCAGAACTGGGCACAGTTCTCCAAGTGGGGTCTGACTAGGGTCCAAGGTAACTGCAACATTACCTCTTGGTTCCTAAACTCAGTCCCACGATTGATGAAGGCCAATGCACCATAAGCCTTCTTAACCACAGAGTCAACTTGTGTAGCAGCTTTGACTGTCCTATGGACTCAGACTCCAAGATCCCTCGAATCACCTACACTGCCAAGAGTCTTACCATTAATTCTATATTCTGCCATCATATTTGACCTTCCAAATGAACCATCTCACACTCATCTGGGTTGAACTCCACTTGTCACTTCTCAGCCCAGTTTTGCATCTTATCAATGTGCCATTGTAACCTCTGACAGCCCTCTGCACTATCCACAACACTCCCAACATTTGCGCCATCAGCGAATTTACAAGCCACCCTTCCACCTCTTCATCCAGGTCATTTATAAAAATCCCAAAGAGTAGGGGTCCCAGAACAGATCCCTGAGGCACACCACTGGTCACTGACCACCATGCAGAATATGACCTGTCTATAGCCACTCATTGCCTGCTGTGGGCAAGCCAGTTCTGGATCCACAAAGCAATGTCCCCTTGGATCCCATGCCTCCTTACTTTCTCAATAAGCTTTGCATGGGGTACCTTATCAAATGCCTTGCTGAAATCCATATACACTACATCTATGGCTCTACCTTCATCAATGTGCTTAGTCACATCCTCAAAAAAATCATTAAGGCTCATAAGGCACAACCTGTCTTTGACAAAGACATGCTGACTATTCCTAATCATATTATACCTCTCCAAATGTTCATAAATACTGCCTGTCAGGATCTTCTCCATCAACTTACCAATCACTGAAGTAAGACTCACTGGTCTATAATTTCCTGGGCTATCCCTACTCCCTTTCTTGAATAAGGGAACAACATCCGCATCCCTCCAATCTTCTGGAACATCTCCCGTCCTCATTGATGATGCAAAGATCATTGCCAGATGCTCAGCAATCTCCTCCCTCACTTCCCACAGTAGCCTGGGGTGCATCCCATCTGGTCCCGGTTACTTATCCAACTTGATGCTTTGCAAAAGTTCCAGCACATCCTCTTTCTTAATATCTACATTCTCAAGCTTTTCAGTCCACTGCAAGTCATCCCTACAATCGCCAAGATCCTTTTCCGTAGTGAATACTGAAGCAAAGTATTCGTTAAGTACCTCCGCTATTTCCTCCGGTTCCTTGCACACTTTTCCACTGTCACACTTGATTGGTTCTATTCTCTCACGCTTTATCCTCTTGCTCTTCACATACTTGTAGAATGCCTTGGGGTTTTCCTTAATCCTGCTCACCAAGGCCTTCTCATGGCCCCTTCTGGCTCTCCTAATTTCATTCTTAAGATCATTCCTGCTAGATTTATTATCTTCTAGATTCATATCATTACCTAGTTTTTTGAACCTTTTGTAAGCTCTTCTTTTCTTCTTGACTAGATTTACAACAGCCTTTGTGCACCACGGATCTTGTATCCTACCATCCTTTCCATGTCTCATTGGAATGTACCTACTCAGAATCCCATGCAAATATTGCCTGAACATTTGCCACATTTCTTCTGTATGTTTCCCTGAGAACATCTGTTTCCAATTCATGCTTGCAAGTTCCTGCCTGATAGCCTCATATTTCCTCTTACTCCAATTAAACGTTCTCTAACTTGTCTGTTCCTACCCCTCTCCAATGCTATGGTAAAGGAGATAGAATTGTGATCACTATCTCCAAAATGCTCTCCCACTGAGAGACCTGACACCTGACCAGGTTCATTTCCCAATACCAAATCAAGTACAGCCTCTTCTCTTGTAGGCTTATCTACATATTGTGTCAAGAAACCTTCCTGAACACACCTAACAAAGTCCACCCCATCTAAACCCCTCACTCTAGGGAGGTGCCAATCAATATTTGGGAAATAAAAATCTCCCAAGACAACAACCATTTTATTATTACTCCTTTCCAGAAACTGTCTCCCTATCTGCTCCTCGATGCCCCTGTTGCTATTGGGTGGTCTATAAAAAACACCCAGTAGAGTTATTGACCCCCTTCCTATTCCTAACCTCCACCCGCAGAGAGTCCGTAGACAACCCCTGCATGACTTCCTCCTTTTCTGCAGCCATCACACTATCCCCGATCAGCATTGCCACACCCCCACCTCTTTTGCCTCCCTCCCTCCCTATCCTTTCTGGAACATCTAAAGCCTGGCACTTGAAGTAGCCATTCCTGCCCCTGCACCATCCAAGTCTCTGTAATGGCTACAACATCATAGTTCCAAGTGCTGATCCATGCTCTAAGCTCAACCGCTTTATTCATGATATTCCTTGTATTAAAATAGACACATTTTAAACCAATGGACTGAGCACGTCCCTTCTCTTTCACCTGCCTATCCTCCCTTTCATACTGTCTCCAAACTTTCTCTATTTGTGAGCCAACCCCCCTTTCCTCCGTCACTTCAGTTCAGTTCCTACCCCACCCCCCCAGCAATTTTAGTCTAAACTCTCCCCAGTAGCCTTAGCAAACCTTCCTGCCAGGATATTGGTCCCCCTGGGATTCAAGTGCAACCCATCTTTTTCGTACAGGTCACACCTGCTCCAGAAGAGGTCCAGAAATCTGAATCCCTGCCCCCTGCTCCAATCCCTCAACCACACATTTATTGTCCACCTCATTCTATTTCTACACTCACTGTCGCGTGGCACAGGCAGTAATCCCAAGATTACTAACTTTGAGGTCTTGCTTCTCAACTTCTTTCCTAACTCCTTGTAGTCTTTTTTCAGGATCTCCTCCCTTTTCCTAACTATGTTGCTGGTACCAATATGCACCATGACCTCTGGCTGTTCTCTTTCCCACTTCAAGATATTGTGGGCGCGATCAGAAACATCCCGGACCCTGACACCTGGGAGGCAAACTACCATCTGCTTTTCTTTCCTGTGTCCACAGAATCGCCTATCTGACCCCCTGACTATAGAGTCCCCTATCACTACTGCCTTCCTCTTCCTTTCCCTATCTATCTGAATCACAGGGCCAGTCTCTTTGCCAGAGGTGCAACCACTGTTGCTTCCCCCAGGTAGGCCATCCTCCCCAGTAGTACTCAAACAGGAATACTTATTGTTATGGGGGACAGCCACTGGGGGTACTCTCTAGCACCTGCTTCTTGCCCTTCCCTCTCCTGACTGTTACCCACTTCTCTGTCTCCTGTGGTCCCAGGGTGACTACCTGCCTATAGCTCCTCTCTATCACCTCTTCACTCTCCCTGACCAGATGAAGGTAATTGAGCTGCAGCTCCGGTTCCCTAACGTAGTCTCTAAGTAGCTGCAGCTCGACGCACCTGGTGCAGATGTGGTCGTCTGGGAAAGCTGGGAGTCTTTAGGACTTCCCACATCTGACACCGAGCACAGAAAACCGGCCTCACACACATACTCTCTGTCTTTATTTTAAACAGATAACCTACCTCACCTCGACCCCTTATCACCTAAGCCCCGTTGAGCCAAAGACTTCCTACTCAGTCTCTACACCGTCGCCCGCTCCTCCAATGCCCATTCTGTAAATCTGTCTTCCTTTTAAACTCTTCCCGCTGTTCTCACTGGCCCACCTCCATGCCCTTGCGCAGTCGTGCCCCGTTCAAACTGCCGAAGAAATAACCTGCGACTGACAGAAGTACAGCTCCCACATTAAGCAGTGATGCAGCCAGTCAGGATGCTCTCAATCGTGCCCCAATTGTATCTGACTGTACACACATGTACACAAAACAATTCTAATTCTAATATTTTTCTTCAAAGCTCTCAACAACCCTATTTACCTGTGATGCCACTATGCATCTAAATTCCTGGATGCCTCTGTTCTACTGAAAAACTTAGTGCCCTACTACTCACAAAAATCTGAGCCTGGTAGAACTTTTGTTAGGTAATAATATTTAAACTATAGTTCCACAACATGATCAGCTCTGTACTTCCACCAGAAAACTTCTGCAGTACAATATTTATTTTGGCAAGAAGATACAAGTTCTGTTCTGATTGCAGAATTAGATTAATTGCATCAAGATTAATGTCTGAAAGTCATTTATGATATTTATTGCAAGTGATGCATATTGTAGACTACTATTCAAGTGATGTTGAAATCCTCAGGAAACTGGGTAGAAATTACAAGTTTGTGAAAATCGATAAGCTTATTTGAATAAGCAAAGATATTCTTTCTTTCTCATGAACACTATGCTCAATGTAATATTAATGTTGGTTAGAATTTTAAGAAATGCCTGAGGCAATACACTATAATGAATTACAATTTTGTAGCTGGTGTTATAAACAAATTAATTGCTTCGCATGTAGAGTATGCAAGGGTTGAGTGTTAAGATGCCAGTGGGGAAGGGGCAGGGAACAAAATACATCTAGAACTAAGGTTGATTTAAATCTTCATCATTTTCCAGCAATAACTTCACAAAACCATCCTGTGAAAAATAGGTACTTGACAAACAGCAACTGCATATTTCAAACTGTAAGATAAGGTATCCAAATTGGAATCAGTTATACTCTCATGTGGTGTGCAGAATAAACTGCCCATTTGCACTTTAAATTATTACAAATGATCTTCAATTGCAGTTTATTAATGTTCTATGTTAAGATATTGTAAATGTTAAAGTGAGACATTCAAGCTGAAAACAATGATAAACAGAATTTCAGCTCTCAAAGTTCAGTGAATTTGAAGAATGGTTCCATTCTGGGTATTTGAAATGAAGTAAGGTTTGACTTAATGAGCTAAGCATAGATTAAAAAGCAGAGAAAGAGTCAGGAGTTAGGGATAAACATCAGTGTTTCAGAGCTAATAACAGCAGCAGGCACTGAATGATTAATTACCAGACCGACAGCAACACATCCATCAATGTAAACAGTTTGTGACCGATCAACAATGTTTGGTAGGGAACTTTCAATTGATTCTGTTGGAAAATGTGCACCAAACAAGAACCACCTGTTCAGATTTGCATTTCTTGCTGAAAGAACTGATCCCAGTTAGTTGAGCAGGTAAGCATTATTCTCTGTCTTTAGAGGTACAGCAGTCAAAACTACCCAAAATTTGATTCTGTCTGTGGGTGCTGTGTACACAGAGGGTGCATGTACTGTCTGTGACCATGGGGTTTTTCTGAGAGTGTTCTTGTTCTGTCCCACATCTCAAATAAGTATTGACAGGTTAATTACTCCACAGGTGGCTGTGGAGGCCAAGTCTTTAAGTATATTTATGGCAGAGGTTGACAAGATTCTTGATTGGTCAGGCCATGAAGGGATATGGGGAGAAGGAAGGAGATTGGGGCTAGAGTAAAAATGGATCAGCAATGAATAAATGGCAGAGCAGACTCGATGGGAATAATAGCCAAATTTTGCTCCTGAAGCTTACGGCTTTTTAATTGGCAACTGGAAATGACTCCTTTGTGTAGGTTTGCATAGCAAAACTGTGGGCTGAATGGCCTTCAGTACTGATAAAATGTGAGATGAAATCTAACAGGAACCACAGGCACATATCTCATGGAAGTGATAAAGATAGGGCAATGGGATGTTGTATACAATGTATTAAATGAGGTCTTTTGTGGTAGGCTGATCCAGAAGGTTAAGTAAAATTGGTTTCATTGGTAGACTGGATTCAAAATTAGCTTGGGCATAGAAAAGAGAGGTTAATGGTGGAGGGGTGTTACTCTCACTGGAGCTTTGTTTTACAAGAATAAGTGTTGGAACCTCTTCTGTTCCTAATATTCAGTCTACGTTGGCATCATAATGTGTTTCAACACGTGGGTTGCCCCCACTTCGTAAGGTGTGTTGATTGATAACATAAATGACACATTTCACTATATGTTACAAAGTACACTTGATAAATAAACCTGAATCTAAAATTTAAATCTAAATGGTGATAATGAAAATATAGGTTGGCTGATGAGTAAGTTTGCAGATGCCACAAAAATGGGTGGACTTGTGAATACTGAGGAAGATAATCAAAGTAAACAGTAGGATATAGCTTAGCTGGAAACATGGGTAGAGAAATGGCAGATGGAGTTTACTCCAAACAAGCGTGTGGTGTTGCACTTTGGGATGTCAAATGTAAGAGAAGAGTGTACAGTAAATGACAGGAGTATTGATATACAGAGGGATCCTAGCATGCAAGTCCATAGTTCCCTGAAAGTGGCATCACAGAAATATACAGCAGCAAAGAAGGTGTATGGTGTATTTGCCTTTTTGAGTGTAAAAATGAGCAAGTCACGTTTCAGCTGCATAAAGCTTTAGTTAGGCCACATCTGAACTATTCTGGTTACTGCATTGTGGAAGAATGTGGAGGCTTTGGAGATAATGAGAAGAGCTTCACCATGGTGTAGCTATAAGGAGAGGCTGGAAAAATTTGTATTGTTTTCCCTGGAGTATCAGAGACAGAGGGCAACCAGATAGAAGAATATAAAACTTATGAAAAACATAGATAGGATAGATGGTCAGAGTAGTTTTTCTACGGCAGAAATGTCAAATACTAGAGGACATAGTTTTAAGGTGACAGGAGAAAAGTTTAAAGCAACTTTGTGAGGTAGTTGGCTGGAACAGTGGCAAAGAAGATGCTGGAAGCAGATATGATAGCAACATTTAGGCAGGCAGGGAATAGAGTGACGTGCAGGTTGATCGGATGAGTTTAAATCGGCATGGTGGTCAGCACAGACATTATGGGTCAAAGGGCTTGTTCCCGTGCTGCCCTGTCTCGTGTTCCATACAAGCTACCAACTGGGCTTGTCAGGGAGCCGAATGTAAGACAGAAATATACAATAAATAACAGGACCTTTAGGAGCATTGATATGCAGATTGATCTTGGGGTACAACTCCACAGATCCCTGAAAGTGCAAGATGGTGGCAAAGAAGGCGTATAGAATATGCCTTTTTTCAGTATAAAAATAGAAAGGTGGCAAAAATATTTCAGTCTTGAAAGGTGTGGTTTTCAGTATATCAGTTTTGAAGGGAAGATAAGGCAAGAACACCATATCTCCATAAGATATAGGAGCAGAATTAGGCCATTTGGCCCATTGAGTCTGCTCTGTCTTTTGACTGACTCATTTCTATCTCAACCGCATTCTCCTGCTTTCTCCCTGTAATCATTTAGCCCTTGTCTTATCAAGAATCTATCAACCTCCACCTTAAATACACCCAATGACCTGGCCTCCACAGCCGCCTGTGGCAGTGAATGCATCAGATTCACCAACCTCTGGCGAAAGAAATTCTTCCTCATTTCCATTCTAGATGGACGTCCTCTATTCTGAGGCTGTCCTAGACTGTCCCACTACAGGAAACATCCTCTCCACATCCACTTTATCTAGGCCTTTCAACGTTTGATAGGTTTCAATGAGATTCCCCCTTGTTCTTCTAAATTTCAGCAAGTACAGGCCCAGAGCCATCAAACACTCCTCATATGATAAACCTTTTATTTCTGGAATCATTTTTCTGAACCTTCTTTGAACCCTCTCCAATGTCAGCACATTCTTTCTTAGATTAGGGGCAAAAAAATGCTCACTATAATTCCAAATGAAGCCTCAAGAATGTTTTATAAAGCTTCAACATTACATCCTTGTTTTTACATTCTAATCCTCTTGAAATGAAGGCTAACATTACATTTGCATTCCTCAGCTCCAGGTCAACCTGTAAGTTCACCTTGAGGGAGTCCTGCATGAGTACTCTGATGATCCATTGCACCTCGGATTTTTTAGTTCTCTCCCCATTTAGACAACAGTCTATGCTTTTATTTCTTTTACCAAAGTGCATGACAATACACATTATGACACTGTATTCCATCTGCCACTTCTTTGCCCTATATCCTCAAGACGACCTGCCCCTCCACCTATCTTTGTATCAACCACAAACTTTCCACAAAGCCATCAATTCCATCATCCAAGTCATTGACATATAATGTAAAAAGAATTGGTTCCAACACAAACCCCTGCAGAAGACCACTAGTCACCCACAGCCAGTCAGGAAAGGCTCCCTTTATTCCCACACTTTGCCTCCTGCCAATGAGCTAATGCTCTATCCATGCTCATATCTTTCTTGTAATACCATGGACTCATGTGTGGCACCTTGTCAAAGGCCTTCTGAAAATCTAAGAGTACAACATCCACTGATTCTCCTTTGCCTATCTTGCTGCTAATTTGTTGAAGAGTTTTAGCAGATTTGTCAGGCAAGATTTTCCCTTGAGAAAAGTCAAGCTGACTTCGGCCCATTTTATCATGTGCCTCCAAGTACCCTGAAACCTCACCCTTAATAATTGACTCCAACATCTTCTCAAATACTTAAGTCAGGCTCACACTCCTATAATTTCCTTTTGACTGCCTCCCTCCCTTCTTGAAGTGTGGAGTAACAGTTGCAATTTTCCAATACAATATTGTTAATGCCTCCCCAATCTCTTCAGCTACCTCATTCAGAGCCCTTGCTGTAGTCTGTCTGGTTCAGGTGAAGTATCTACCTTTAGACTTTTCACCTTCCCAAGCACTTTCTCCCTATAATTGCAACTGCACTCACTTCTGCCTGATACTCTCAAACTTCTGGCATACTACAATTGTTTTCCACAGTGAAGACTGATGCTAAATATTTATTCAGTTCATCCACTATTTCTTTGTTCTCCATTACTACCTCTTCAGCATCACTTTCCATCAGTCCAATATCAACTCTTGCCTCTCTTTTACTTTTTGTATTGCTGAAAAAACATTTGTAATCCACTGATATAATTGGCTAGCTTACTTTCATATTTCATCTTTCCCCTTTTTAGTTGTTTTCTGTTGGTTTTTAAAAGCTCCCCAATCCTCTAATTTTCCATTAATTTTTGTTATTTTATATGCCCTCTCTTTTGCTGTTATGCTGTCTTTGATTTCCCTTGTCAGCTGCAGTTGCCTCATCCTCCCTTTAGGATACTTCTTCATCTTTGGGAATTATCTATCCTGCACCTTCCAAATTGCCCTGAAATCTCCAGCCACTGCTGTTCTGCTGTTATCTCTGATGTATTCCCTTCCAATCATCTTTGCCCAGCTCCTCTCCGATGCCTCTCTAAGTCCTTTTACTCCACTACAACACTGATACATCTAACTTTATATTCCCCCTCTCAAAATTCAGGGTGAATTCTATCATATATTGAATACTGCTTCCTAAGGGTCTTTTTACCTTAAGCTTCTTAATTAAATCTGGTTCATTACAGAACACCCAGTTCAGAACATCTGATCCGCTGGCGGGCTCAACTACAAGCTGCTTTAAAAAGCCATCTCATAAGCATTCTACAAATTCTTTCTCTTGGGATTTAAAATCCCAATTTTCCCAGCTAAGTGTATATTGAAATTGACTATCATAATGTTGACCTTTTGACATGCATTTTCTATCTCCCATTGTAATTTGTAGCCCACATCCTGGCTCCTGATTGGGGGGTCTGTATATATTTCCCATCAGGATCTTTTTACCCTTGCACTTCCTTAACTCTACCCACAGTGATTCTACAATTTCCGATCTTACCTTGCCGCTTTTCTGAAGGTTTGATTTCATTTGTTACCAACAGAACCACCCCAACCATCTGTCTAGCTGCCAATCTTGTCAATACATTGTGTATGCTTGGATGTTACACACCCAACCATAATCTTTCAGCCATAACTCAATAATACCCACAACATCATACTTGCTAATCTCCAACTGTGCTACAAGATCAACTACCTTATTCCATTTACTGTGTGCATTCAAATGTAACACCTTCAGCCCTGTATTCAACTCCCTGTTACACTGCAACTCATCCCACTGACTGCAATTTTGCCCTACCAACTACCTGTCCTTCTTGATAGTCTCATGACACACTGGATCTGCTTGTATACCATTTGTCCCATCTCAGCCTTATCACACAGTTTCCGATCCCCCCCTGCCAAATTAGTTTCAACCCTCTCCAACAGTTCAAGAAAACCTGCCCACACGGAAATTGGTCCCCCCTCAGGTTCAAATGTAACACGTTCCTTTTGTACAGGTCATGCAAGAGAGCTCCCAATGATCCAGAAACCTGAGCCCCTGCCCCCGGCACCCGTCCCTCTGCCATGCACTCATTTGCTATCCTCTTCTTACCCTCACTGGCACGAGGCACAGGCAGCAATCCAGAGAGTTCAAAGGTGCAAAGGAGTAGTGGAATCCTGTGACTGCATGGATTATTGAAAGTGCCAGTCAGCACTGGTAAATCAAGATAGCATACAACATACTATTCTTTATTAATTGTGGTTTGGAATATCAAACAGAAGGGCAAGGTAGAACAGTATAAAACATCAGTAGGACTAGCTGCTGCAGACAACCCTAACCACCACATTTCAAGATTGATGTGACTGCATTAAAGAGGGTGTCAAGAAAATTTATGGGAATGTTGCCAAGTGTGGGAAAAAATGTTAGTTTTAATTATAAATTGGATCGGGTTAATTTGTTTTCATTGTAACAGTGGAGGCCGAAGAGAGACTTAACTGCAATTTATTAAAGGCTCGAAAGGAAGGACATATTTATCTTTACAGGGAGGCCAATAAAGAGAGATACATTGAAGAAAATTAGGAGAATAGGTTTTACAAAGAACATGCTCTGTGTGAGTTTTAAATCATGATCCCATTTCAGAAAAGGCTTTGCCGAGTAAGTGATCACCTGTACAGATAAAGTGATTGGTGATTAAGGCAACTGAGTACCCAAGTTACCTTCTCTCATCCCACTTTTTATCATTCCCCAAACTCTTCTGACTGGGAAGTCACAGAGGCTGTAAATGTGCACTTTCAACTCTCTGCCGCCCATTCACTAGAACCAGATGACATTTACTGCGTTTACCCAGGAACTGGATGAAGACGGTAAAGGCGGAGAAGGTGAATGCACAGTGGTACTTTATCTTTCACTTGCAGCCAGCTCTCAGACAGGCACGGCGCGTATTTCAGGGGCTGGGAATGAGGAGGGGTCTACATGTGGTGAATAATTGGGTACTATAGTGTAGAAAGTAGAGAGGACAACAAAAGTTGCCAGATCAGAAGAGGGCAAGGATCTGCTCTGAAGGAATTTCATGTGTTCACATGCAGAAAGCATTTGATTGAGTTCAGATGTCCTCCTGCAAAGTATCTCAGAAAGATAGTGCTGAGAGCCAATCGTCATGGAGGACACTGGCTGATACTCAACACAGAGCTTGGCCCTCAATGCTGGTGAACTACACAGTTTTTCATAAATCCTATTGTATATCTTTATTTGCCTGTAAATACCTGCAACAAAATTAATCTCAGGTTAGTATATGTACTTTGATAATAACTTTACCTTGACTAAACAAATATTGACAAACAACCAATGCGCAAGATAAATTGTGCAAATAAATAAAAAACATTGAGATCATGAGTTGTGGCATCCTTGAAAGTGACTCTGAACATTGTAGAATCAATTCAGTGTTTTGGTGAGTGAAGTTATCCACGGTGTTTCAGGAACCCGACGGTTGTTGGGAAATAACTGTGCCTCAACCTGATGGTGCAGCACCTAATGATCCTATACCTCCTGCCTGATGGTTAAATTGATTTTAGTTTGTTTAAAAGTCACATATTGTGGGCTGATGGGCCTGTATGGTGCTGTAGTGTTCTATGTTAGAGTAAAATTTCATTTTCTCCTGTAGCTCTCAGCTGCATTATTAACAGATGTATTAGCTGTTCTGAAGATTAGCAAACTAAAGTGCAGCAATTGACTATTCATTTATAATACCCTCCAAACAGCAAAAGCACAAATTCACACTGATAAAGAATTAGCACAATTATAACACAATTACAGAATCAAATAGATTTTAAAAGGCACATTTTAAAACATTCCATGAAGAGTTTATAAAAGGGATAGGAAAGAAAATCATACCTTTCACTACCTTATCCAGATAGTGAGCTTGAGAGATAAAGCACACAAGAAATTCAGGAGAGATTGAAATAGCAAGATTTCTACTGAGGTTATTCAATCATTACATTACATTACAAAACAAAAGGAATCAGGACAGAAACATTAGCAGTAAAATGTCAATAAGAACAGTACATTTATGGTACAATAAAAGGGATTGTGCAAATACTTTATCTGGTGTTCTAGCTTTCATTCTATTTTTTCAATATCATACCAAGTATTTACATGTACAAAATAATAAACTCTTGAAAATTCTTGTGCAAAGAATATGCAGATTATATAGATGCTTCAATTTAACTTCCTGAGTTACCACTTTCCGTGAATTCTGGTCACATCGTCAAAATTAAATCTCTCCAATCCAGCAGCCATATATTCAAGTACTAACATCCAATGGCCTAGAAGTCATTGTCTAAACCTTTCTCTGACTGTTCCTTGCTCCTTAAAACATCTCTTCCTGACTAAACCTTTGGTCATGGGCAAATATCTGCTTGTGTGGCCAGATGTCACATGTTGTTTGATGATTAGCCTATAGAATAGTTTGCTTTCTTAAAGGTACTTTTAGTTTACATTGGAATCTGGATATCCTGTGCATACCCTTGTTTTACCATATGATTTTCAACCTTAAAGTTATATTTTTGGTTAGTCTCAATTTACCATTTTTATACAACTCTGTTTTATTCCCAATAGAAGATTTATATTAATTCCAATCTTTGAAATTACCAGGTAATAGTGCATGATTACTTTCTGCTGGTGAAGCTTAAGGAACAAGCATCAGTATCAAGCTCAATGCTAGAGGTTATTACTCATGTTTGATTGTTATAAACTGCAGAGATTGAAAGATAATGATAATTACATGGAAAAGATCTGCTGGAGTTTTAAGACTTAATGGAGGATTTATAATGGTGGAATCAAAGCCTGCACAGTAGAAATTCAGGAATATTTTTAGTTCTTTTGAGTAGTGAAAGCTGAATGTTTTGCACATGGTAAAGATTAACATTTTGTTAGGATACTCTATTAGCAAAGATTTAAATACAGAAGGTACCAATTCATTTAACTGAAGAATAATAAATACACAATCAGGAGAATTGATAACTGACATATGGATATAATTTCTAAAACCTTGATATATTCCATCTGTATTTGAAATGACTGGGCTGAGTGCCCATGAGGGTTACAATGATATAGGAAAGACATCATCAGGAAGTTTCTTGGAATATTGCATTTACTTCAAGAAGTTTGAAATTTCAAGAGTGGTAGCTGTATTTCAATAATGGAGAGTTTGATCAGACACACAGAATACTGCCACTCAATAAGGGGGGAGATATACTAATGTTTGAGAGGGCTCTAAAAGATTTCCAAAATTACTGCAGCTTTTACAAGTTGCTGTTCAGTAGAAGATAAAGTAATTTTTTCCAAATTCAGATGGTTTATTGTTATCAAATCTAGTGTTTTTGAAAGTGGAGCATATCCCTCAGGTGGATGTGGAATATTAAATTATGAGTTGCTATCTCTACTAAAATAAATGACTGTGCAGAACAATGAACTTATTATCAGGTCAACCACATTGTGAAATCACACAAAACAGTCCATAAAAACTGTTATACATGTGGGGCTGATTGAAATTTCTGAGATGGTATTAATAGATTTTTTTCAGAGGTTAGATTACATCAAAGGGCATTTAGCATATGGAATTAAGATGTAGATTATCCGTGATGTAATCACTGCAGGTTCATTTTGAGAGGCTGGGTGGTTAGCTACTGACTCAATGATTCTTTAATGTAAATAGAAGATTGAAGGAGGTAACAGCACAATTCACAATGGCAAATGGATTAGGTACATACACAATAAAAATAATCAGAATGATAATTACTTATTATGATTTAACTTTGAAAAGATTTGTGAATTTCCTCCTTCAGAGTCAGAATCATCATTTTACTTCTCAGCCAAGATGTAACCTGAATGGAGAAAGCATCCTTTGTACACTACTTGCGATGTGTATTTAGCACTCCAATCCATAGAATAATTTGGAAGACAGTTCTGTTCATTAGTACATTTATATATAGATTCAAACATATTAACATTTAAATTATCCTTACAAAATAATAAATAATTTATTGCCCTATCTGCTTCTATGCATTAAACAGCTTTGTTATGCAATGCTGTTGAACGGTATGTCTCTGTTAGGAAGCTAGTCTCACACTAATCTTAATACAAAAGTTTACAGAATGAAACAATTAATTTTCATGTTCAGTTATGCAAAATTAAACTGTTATGCTTATTTAGAAGCGGAAAAAAGAGACCAGGCTTCAGAAATATTTGTGCCCATTTGTAAAGCCAGTCACATATTGATACAGATAAAATCAGAGCAAAAGAAAACAAGGGCTAAGGAAAGACACAAATGGAAGGAGAAGCAATATTGTTAGCCAAGAGTGACAATAAGCATTTGTTTCTTTTTATTTTATGTCTATGAAGCATCCTCACTAGACACACCTTTATTTTATTTAAAATATTTTTGAATTGGAGACAATGCTTCAGTCAGAGTAAGTTATGTGTCTGCCTTTGGAAGGACAAACCAGGCTAGGTCATGCTTAGTGAACGGTAGGGCACTGAGAAGCATGGTAGACCAAAGGCATATGGGAATACAGATCATTAATTCCTTGAACATGGCATCACAGTCAAAGGAGCTTTGGGCACATTGGCCTTCATAAATTAAAGTATTGAGTTATGATGTTCTGTTGAAGTTTTTAACAAAGTTGGTGAGGTCAATTGGAGAATTGGGTGCAGTTCTGGTCACCTACCTAGAAGAAAGATGTCAGTAATATTGAAAGAGAACAGACAAAATTTACAAGGATGTTGTTGGTACCTGAGAAATTGAGTTATAAGGAAAGGTTGAATTAGTTAGGACTTTATTCCCTGGAATACAGCAGGATGAGCAGAGATTTGATAGGGGTATATAAAATTATTAGGGGTATAGATTGGGTAAATACAAGCAAGCTTTTTTCTATTGAGGTTCGATAGGACTGCCAATAGAGGTCATGAGTTAAGAGTGAGAGGTTAAATGTTAAGGGGAATCTGATGTGTAACTTCTCCATTCAGAGTGGAATGAGCCATCGGTGGAAGTGGTAGGTGCGGATTTGATTGCAACATTTAAAATAAGTTTGGATAAGCACATGGTTGGGAGGGGTATGGAGGGCTGTGGTCTAGGTGTGAGTCGATGGGACTAGGCAGTGGAACAAACTGGCACAAACAAAATGGACTGAAGGACCTGTTTCTGTTCTGTAGTGCTCTATGACTCTATGATATCAAATTAAACAAAAGGACTGGCCACTTTCACATTTACAAGGCATCTATTTCTATCTCCTGTCATGATCTTTTTGCCCTTAGAGCACAATAAAAGTCAAATAAAACTGAATAGAAAGTTGAGGAACAGCATCTCGATTTCTAACGTTGCATTTAACACTGAACATTGCATCAGATTTTACATCCGCTCTTGAACCAATTTTTGTGCTTTCTTTGTTCTCTTACCATGTTTTCTCTGAGCACCATTATCACTTCTGTCATTTAATCACCTGTATCTTCCTATCATAGATTATCCGCTTTGTTCTTCCTTCCTGCCTCAGTTTGTATTTACCTCAGGATTAAACCCTATTACATTCATAGTACTTCTAGCTCCCAACAGGTTAATGACCTATAATGATAACCTTTTTACCCGAGGGCACTTCTGGTTCTGATTTCAACCTTGTTATTTTTCTGTGTTACAATAGCAACTTGTCAAAGAAAATCTTGGGTTCACAGAATATGTATTGAGTGTAAATGGAAAGTTTTGCTCTGTATAAGTTGCAAATATACTTAAAAATTATGGCATTAAGTCTATTAAGTTTAGACACCACTTTCAAGGTAAGATTTTTTAATGCAACTTAACCTAGACAGGACACTTGGAGCAATCATTTAACTGGGGACTGAGGGTTGAGTTTCAGGATCAAATAAGCATATAGATCAGAACCAACTTGGATTCATGCCTGGACATTAAGTCATGGATTAGGGTCTGAGTCAAGATAAGGCATGGAGTGCATACAATCAAGATAAGGCATGGATTAGGGCGGGGGTCGGCAACCTGCGGCTCCGGAGCCACATGTGGCTCTTTTACGTCTGTGCTGCGGCTCCCTGTTGCTTTGGGAAATAATTGGTTGTGGCGACCCTTTTCCTGGCACATCCGAACCTGCTCACAATTAGATAGCCTACGGGGGTTTGCGAGCACAGAGCTTTGGAGCCTTTGCGCCAGGGGGGGCAGGTTGAGGGAGGCTTAAAAGCGAGGCTGAAGATTTCGAATAAAGTTTTTTCCTTCGACTGCAGTTACCGACTCCGTGTCGTAATTTTAGCGCTGCGTGTAGCACACCGCTACATGGTCAGTATTTAATTAAAATGTATTTTATGTTAGTTTGTTAGTTTTTGAAATGTAAATCTAAATTTGAAGATTATGGTGATCTTGTACAATCTAAATAAGACGTTGTGGCGACCCATTTCCTGACACATCCGAACCGGCTCACAATTAGCCAGCGTTCAGGCTAAGGGAGATAGCCTACGGGGGTTTGTGAGTACGTGTCTTTTGCAGCATCCGCGCCCATGGGGGGCGGGTTGAGGGAGGCTTAACAGCAAGGCTGTTTAGTTCGAATAAAGCTATCTTTGACTGCAGTTTACTGACTGCGTGTAGCACACCGCTACAATGTGTTTTTATCGCTGGCTGTCCAGAGGGGAGGTGCTGAAACGCTTTGTTGCGTGTCTGGAAGAAGTGAAAACTTTCCTGGGCAGCAAAGGGCTCAACTTTCCTGAGCTGGAACAGTCAGAGTGGCTGGAAAAGCTACACTTCATGGTAGACATGACAGCGCACCTGAACACGCTGAACACAGCTCTTCAGGGGAAAGGACGTACAGTCCTGCACATGTTGGAGGATGTTTTGGCATTCGAGCGCAAGTTGACAGTGCTTGCCAGAGATTTACAGAAAGGCACATTGTCTCACTTCCCCAATTTGAGAGAGTTCAAACAAGGTCACGACATGATAAATTCGGAGTATTTACATTCTGCAATCATCGCAATGCAAACATCGTTTGGGAAACGCTTCTGTGAGTTCAGAGAGGAAAAATACACATTATCCTTCCCGGTCACTCCCCTAAGCATCGATCCATCCCTACTGAATACGACTGCATTGTCAGGTGTGAGTCAACCTGACCAAGTATGATAAATATTTTAATTGCCTATTATTTTACGTATATTCATATGTTTTCATTGTTCAGTGAAATAGTCCTTTTATTTTTCAGGTTGACAGCCGGCTGACGTTATTTTTGGTTTGCTGCTGGCGGCAAATTTAAGTTTGGCGTTTTTCATAAATACAAGAAGGACTCAAATAGACGTTGAGTATTTTACTTAAAAGTAACCTTCAACCCAACTTCTTTTTTTTGGAGTTCAAAATGTTTTTGTTGCATGCAGAAATGTAATTTCGTTTTCTCTGCAGGAGTTCATCAATTTCATAAATGCAACACATTATAGTTTGTTTATACATAGCATAAAGGCAAAACAAAACATTGTATGCAGTGTTATTTCATTTTAAATGTCAAACGGGTTTTGCGGCTCCCAGTGTTTTCTTTTCTGTGGGAAACGGGTCCAAGTGGCTTTTTCAGTGGTAAAGGTTGCTGACCCCTGGATTAGGGACTCAGTCAAGGTAAAGCATAGAGTGGAGACAATCAAGATAAGGCATGGATTAGGGACTCAGTCAAGCAGCTAAGTAAATTAACCAGTGCAAGGCCAATTTAGGGTTAGGTTAGAGAGGACCTCTGTAGATTGAGGCCATATGAATTAATTTCACCCATAAATTCTAAAGTGACATTGTGCAGTGAATGTTATTATTAAACAGGAAGGTAATTCAGAAACTAGAGTTGCAAGGACACTTGGGAGTCCTCACAGAGAATTCTCTACAGATTAACTTGCAGCTTGAGGAAGGACAGTAAGACAGTAAGGAAGGTAAATGCAAAGAGCGTTCATTTCAAAAGGACTGGAAAATAAAAGAAAGGAGATAATTCTGAAGCTACATAAGGCATTGTCAGACTGCACTTGATATACTGTGAACAGTTTTGCACTACTTGTCTAAGGAAGGATGTGCTGGTATTGCAGAGGTTCCAAAGGAGATTCATGAGAATGATCCCAGGAGTGAAAGGGTTAACATATGAGGAACATTCGATGATCTTGGGCCTATGCAATAAGGTTGGAGGTGGGGAATCTCATTGACACCTATTGAATATTCATTAACCAGAAGGTGGTGAATCTGTGTAATTCATTGCCACATATGGCTGTGGAACCAAAGCCATTGAATATACTTAAAGCAGAGGTTAATAGGTTCTCGATTAGTCAGGACATCAAAGGTTACAGGGAGAAGGCTTGGAGTTGAGAGGGATAATATTTCGGCCATGATGGAGTGGTAAAGGAGAATCAATGGGCCCCATGGCCTAATTCTGCATCTATGTCTTATGGTCACAAGTGCAAGACAGTTACAGAAAGTGAATAATTGGAACTAGTGTGATTTGATACAAAAGTGTCTAATTAATTTTGTAGTGGCATGATGCCACCCAGAGATTCCTGTAATCCCATTCTTATCCAGGTATATTTGAGTTTCATTGCAATATAGTTGAAAAATTGTGCTATATGTCTTAAATTTCTGGACAACGTTTCTGCAGTTTATAGATTTGACTATCTATTGATAATAAGGAATTAGTTTCTTGAGGATTTGAACAGAACAAGTACTGCCCTGTTGGTAAAATAGTTTCAAAAGTTCTCCCAAAAATTAAAATATAACTAAAAGTGAATCCATTATGATTTTGATTTTAATCTAAAATTTAATGATTTAAGACAGATGGAAATATCCTACTTTAGTTGACAATTTTAGCATGCCTCATACTTCTGACCAATGTCGCACAATTAATTATTAGAATTTATTAGAATTGAACGACGACATCTTACTACAATGATGCAGTGATGGAAAGAGTAGAAGAGTGCAGAGCATAGGATAATGCAAAGTAAATTTAACAACACAATGGACTAAGTGCTCCTACTTTTCTGGCTGCAAAAGAACAATAAACCACAAATGAAAAATCACAACAAAAGTTTAAAATTCCATTTAACGATCTGCTCATGCTAGACAGCAATACAAACAGATAAAATGTGCTTTTCTTAAATCTTACCAATAGTGCAGTGCTCTCCATTCCACCCGGGGCTGCATTCACATTTGCCATTCTTACAAGTCCCATGCTCCTTGCAGCGTGGGTGACACGCTCGCTGATCACAGGCACTGCCCATCCATCCTTCGTCACAGCGGCAGGTGCCTCCAATGCAGATCCCATGGCTGCTACAGTCTACTGCACAAATCTCTGTGGGGGACACGGGAAAATGCCTGTATTATTATCAAAGACATAGCAGTTCAGTGACCTGTTCAGCAAGAGTAAAAGGAGCTTCTTTACACCCTCGACGGTTAATTCCTTTCAACAAAAGGGATTTAATAAGAAGATTACAATAAAATAGAGATTACAGAGAGCACCTTTAAAAGGTCCACCTACTTCACTTACAGGCTCCTGCTAACTGATGTTTCATCACTGTTCTTTTGAGATAAAAATGGATGGTTGATAGATTCTGCAGGGAATGTATGAAATATTACATTTAATTAAAAGATCGTCAACCTTGAACAGATGGGGAGTAATTTGACACCCACTTAAAACATTAAAGCACACAAATGGCACTAGAGAAGTAAAATCTAATATCGATAGTAAAGAATTAATATATTGCCTCATCTTATGAAAAACCCCTTCAATTTTTCAGTTAGGATTTGGGAGATCAAAAAATGCTAAATATTTCTTCTCTTCAGGATCCAACATTTCAAAGTTTACATACTTATAAAATATATTTTCATCAAAATTAGAAACATAGAAAACCTACAGCACAATACAGGTCCTTCGGCTCATAATGCTGTGCCGAACATGTACTTACTTTAGAAATTACTTAGGGTTACCTGTAGCCCTCTATTTTTCTAAATCAGACTTTCTTATACTTCCATTTGATGTGTTTTAGCAAAATTCGCATTGTACAATAATAGACATTTCTCTGTTGTTTTAATGAATAATTAACTGTTAAATCAAGAGGTAACAGTCATATTAAAGGGAGGGGAATTTTATGAGAATTTGTTGTCTTTTAAAAATGGGTAGTGTATTAACTTGCTTATTTGAAATAAGTTAACAGTTCAACATTACAGCAAACAATTTTACTAAATGAGCTAGCATTTAGCTAGAGGGAGAACAGATCAGTGGGTGAAGACTTGAAATAATATAATACTATTCAAGATGTTCATACCTGTGAGTTAAAACTTGAAAATGTGTCTTTCAAAGTAAAAATATTGCTCAGTGCTCTGTGCAATACAGTGTGTAACTTGCACCACTGTGCAGCCATCTGGAAATAAAAGCTTTTAGGTTTTAAACAGATCATTCTCAAATTATCAATTTTTAATTATAGAATGTCTTGGTTTCATGCTTCAGTTATATCTGAGCATGTGGTTTTCATCGTGGACTTATTTCTATTATAATTCAAATGACTGATGTTGGGTTAATTACCTCTACTGCTTGAATGCAGATAATTTGAATGATGTAAACATATCTGTTGTAATTTATTGTATTAATCAGACAGATACAGATCTCCACAAATCCAAACTTCAAGCTGGTGTAAATTAAACCAATTACATAAAGAAATAAATATCGGTTTGGTCATGCCCTTAAAATTGTGTAGGTAATAATCGGAATGTTAAAATAAACTTGCGAGAAGAAATGTGGAGAAACAGAATATTGAAGATAAAGTTGGAGATATATTCTAAATTTTTGTAGATTCATTTGTGGATCTTTGTGAAGGTTTTACATCAATTTTTATAAGATAGTTTCTAAATAATTGAAATACAATCTCAACAAATATATTCACAGAAGCTGGATGCTAGAAGTTCTTAAGACAAATCTGCATGTAAGGTTAAAATCTGAAGGATCAGTTTCCAATGATAAATTGACAAATTAGTTGCAAAGATATTGTGATGAAGAAAGTTGACATGGGTTTTAGAATTTTTCCAGATTGTTTCTTGTAGGAAGCTCAGGATCTGCATCAATGTGCATCTGCCTAGGACCTGATGAATTTTGAACACCCAGCAACGTCACATAGCCTTATACATTCAAGCTAAATCTGTTCTAAAATGAAAAAAATCATGGCGAAACAATGAACAGTTCCTAACAATCAGGATTAATTAAACAGCATTATAAATTGTGGGAACAGAAAATTAAAATTTAATATTGTGGATTGAGGTCTGAAGTTCTATTAAGCAATGACAGAGTAAATGTCACTAGTCAATAGACAATAGGTGCAGAAGTAGACCATTCGGCCCCTCGAGTCTGCACCGCCATTCTGAGATCATGGCTGATCATTCACTATCAATACCCAGTCACAGCATTATGTTTTAAAAAAAGGGGGATGTATTAAGTTTCAGTTTATAGGTTCTGCCTTGCTGCAACTTAATACTTGAGAAAGACAGCATTTCGTATATCCAAAAGAAATTCTGCCGATGCTGGAAATGCAAAGCAAAACACACAAAATGCTGGAGGAAGTCAGCAGGCCAGGCAGCATCTCTGGAAATGAATTAACAGTCGACGTTTTGGGCTGCAATCCTTTGCTTTCGATCTCAACCATTTGTCTCTCCTGAACACTTCAAAATTAAGTAATATACTGAGTTGAAAATCAAAATGCAATCACACGTGTAAAATATCATACAATGAATGAAATGATAACACTAAGTTATTACAGCTCACAGGCAAGGCTAACAAGTCTTGCTAATTCAGAACAGAAAGTTCAAGGAAGGGAAAGTGAATCAAAAACTGTGATATTGTGGCGACCCATTTCCTGGCGCATCCGAACCGACTCACAATTAGATAGCCTACGGGGGTTTGCGAGCACAGAGCTTTGGAGCCTCTGCGCCATGGGGGGCCGGTTGAGGGAGGCTTAAAAGTGAGGCTGAAGTTTTCGAATAAAGTTTTTTCCTTCGACTGCAGTTACCGACTCCATGTCGTAATTTTAGCGCTGCGTGTAGCACACCGCTACAATATTTTTAAATGATTAAAGAGAATCTTTGTTCAATAAAATATTCAAATTCTAAACAGCCTTGTTGGGCATAGCAGCTCTAAAAGTGGAATGAATTTGAAAGAGCACATTTATTAAGATAAATTTGGTGTGAGACTGCATTGCCCAAGCAGCCAGTGTCCATATGTCACTGATTAGTGATTTCTCCATTTCAATTTGATTATTGTGAGAAGTCTTTGAGCATTAGCCAAGCACTTTGCTGCAGGGCGGGAAGGAAAATGTTGTTCCGCAGGTGAACATGAACCACTCCTAACAACCAATTTGCAAACAGCTGGTTGCAAATTGCTAATGCTGATTGCCTAGGAGCAGAAATTCTGCATTCTTCGTCAACTGTGAAATGATAAGAAGGTACAATGGGCCATGAAAAGGCAGAGGGCAAACAGATTAGAGATTTGAATTGCAGAGAAATGCACATAAAATTATGACACAAGTTTTTAATTTTCATTCCCATCGTAGAGATTATCCAATAGAAGCAGATAGTAGCATTTGGGTGGGAAGTCAATGCATTCAGTCTGTAGTTTGGACCAATTTGCTCACAAAAACACTTTATATTATTGTAAACACAAGAGATTCTGCAGATGCTGGAAACCCTGAGCAACACACACAAAACACTGGAGGAATTCAGTTAGCTAGGCAGCCTCTATGGAAGGGAATAAACTGTCTGTGTTTCAGGCCGAGGGCCCCATTTTTCACCGTCAGGTGAAAATTAGGACTAAACTCATTCTTTACTGTGGGTTGTTTCCGCCCAGAATACAGGGCTGGATACAGCAAAGTTGCACAGATGGAGGCGAGATGGACAGGTAAGAGGTATGAGCACTGGCTCAATCTCTACGGCACGTCTTTATGCTGCTATACTGCAGCTACCATGCAAATTGTTCTTTCAAACCGTACTCACTTCCTGGCGGACAACACTGCTCTGCTGCAGTATTTGTGAACTTCTCAGGCTGCTGCATTTGGAAAATATGCAGGGAAAGATTTTCCGGTTAAAACCACCCTAAATGACTTAATAATTGGGACTCTTATCAATTTATTGTTTTTCTAGTAAGTTCCATTTTGTGTTTGAATGTTGTGCATTCCAAAAAAAAGTAATCCCAGTTTCAAATTCCTGCTAAGCTAAAATGTCTGGCAATTTTACACATAGCAATAATTCAATTTATTTGAAGTTTGGTCTCTGTTTGAAAGAGCAAGTTTATCAGCAGCACACACCAATTATTCCTCCAGTATTTACTGGAGGAACTCAGCAGGTCAGGCAGCATCTATGAATAAAGGTTTCAGAAAGAGAAGGTTTTCCAGATTTTCCTGCCGAAGGGTTTTGGCCCAAAATGTCAAGTGTACTTTTTTCCATAGATTGCTGCCCGACCTGCTGAGTTCCTCCCGCATTTTGTGTGTGTTGCTTGGATTTCCAGCATCAGCATTTATTCTCTTGTTTAGGACTGGTTTCTCAGCAGCGTCAGCTGATAAGAAATGGATTAGACAGTATAAAACTCTCTGGCAGTCATTTTAACCTCTACTCGGGTAGGTAGGGAAGGGCTGTTAGGGATTTACACCCAAAAAAACCTTAATTATTGGTATTCTGTAAAGAAAACAAAGTGCTGGAAACACTCAGCAGCTGCAGAAAGAAAAATGTCAGATGAAGAGACTTTGATCAGAACTTTGTTTTTATTCCGCGGATGCCACCTGACCTACAATGCTGAGGTCTTTCAACATTTGTTTTTGAGAAGTGCACCCATTTTACTGCCTGTCTGATTTATCCTTCAAGTTGATTAAAAATGACAACTTAAAATTAAATTGAGAAGTTGCCTGATTGGTCTAAATTAATCCTCGTATTCCCTGCTTTGTTAGCCCACTTGAGCAGACGTTTGAAAAGCAGAAAAAGCACCAGTGCACAGTCCTGACCAGCATTCTGCAATCAGACCATTCGTTGCTGGAAATCCCAGACTGGGGATCTTGTCCTTTAATTTTCCGAGAAATTTAATATGTTGAAGTTTCCTGCAGCTATCAAAAGTCAGAGAGGAATATGCTTTCAGTAAAGTTGCAGAGGACCCATAAAGGAACTGTTGGAAGTGCTCAAGTAACATGGAAGCAAAATATTAACAATTCATTTGGGTAACTCGTAGAAACAAAGGGTGAGAAGAGAGACAGAATGAAGCAACTGGAAAATAAATTATCAGAAGATTTGCATTTCTAAAACAACCAAATAATTAATGACTAGTGATAGTTTTGAATTCAATTCTGAATATTGCAAAATTCTGACATGCTGGTTTCTTTTTAAATAAAGAAACAAATTAAATACCTGTGCCCTGATATAGAACATTACAGCACAGTCTAGGCCCTTTGACCTATGATGTTGTGCCAATCTTTAACCTACTCTAAGATCAATCTGATCTTTCCCTCCCACATAGCCCTCCATTTTTCTATCACCCATGTGCCTATTTAAGAGTTTCTCAAAAGTTTATAATTATCTGCCTTTACCACCACACCTGGCAGTGCGTTCCACACACCCACTCTGTGTGGAAAAAAAATTACTGCTGACATTCCCCTTATACCTTCTTCCAAACATCTTAAAATTATCCTCACCCCCCCCCCACCTCGTATTAGTCATTTTCACCCTTTGAAAGAGTTTCTGGTCGTCCACTTGATCTATGCCTTTTATCATCTTGTACTCCTGATAATATACTGGTAGTTCTGTCCAATAAACATCACAAAAGTTGCCAGAGACACTAACTGACTCAATCACAATGAAACGACAAGTAATTAAGTGATTATTCCTCTATTACAGTGGTTGGGCACAGTACCGATTGTGCAGTCGTGGCCTGTCCATCCAAGGTCACAGCTGCAGGTCCTTGAATCAGGCAGAAAAGTCCCATGTCCTGAGCACTGATCTTCACAAGCTGCCCTTGGAGTCTCGCAGTTTGGTCCACCCCAGCCAGTAGCACAGTGACATTCTCCACGGACACAAATTCCTCGCCCTGAACATGTTGAATCGAGGCAGTCCACTGAAAAAAAATAATGAAACAGCAATAGGAGTTAAATCTGTTTTACTCAAACTTTTTCAAAAAAGTATATCAATTAAATAACAGGTTCACTGCCTTGTCTCACTATTTCTCAGGGTCATAAAGCCATCAGCAACAATCAAATTTATGTTGGAAAAATATTATTTAAAAATGACAGCTGGGGAAACTCTGAGGTCAGAAGACTGCTTCGCTATTGGCCACGCTGCCCATTATGAGAGGCCAGCTTGAACTTCATTAGATCTGAGCATGTTTTGGACCCAAAGCATATCTTATTTTTTGTGAGAAAATTTGATTTTACAGCAAGCAAAAGATACAGGTGAAGAGTGAAAACTACCGTGCGAAGCAAAATATTTATAGCAATAATCGTGGAGTTGTGCTGAAGGCTTCCTGGAAAGCAGCTATGGACACTTATAGTTTCATTTTCTTTTTGATCCTGAAGACATTGCAAAGCAATTTATTTTTGTGAATTTCATGTTTGTCAAAATGACTGATATTACCACTGGCAAATTTTCATCTCTTTTTGCTGTGTTTTATTGTGGGTATTCATAGGAAGAGTTTTTTTTAGGTAAAAAGACTTGCCAAGGGTTTACACACATGAACGTCCAATCACTTGTCTGGTTTGGATATAAAACATGGGCACAGAAGTGAAGCTGCCATGTTAAAGCTAATTCTACTGTTCCACAGTACTCCCGCCAATTAAAAGGGCACCAGAGATTACCTAATTGAAAGGAAACTGAAAGTAGAAACATTAATTGATGCGACAGACTTGCTGAAAACCCAATTTTATGGCTGAGCAGATGGATATTGTTATTCACACGGTGGATTGTTCTGTTTGACATTCCATTAGTGTTCCCTGAGGTCAAAAGGAGGCCAAGAGCAATGCATAGCTTAGACGGACAATGTGAACTCAAAATTTGCAAGAAGGCAGGATTGAAATGAACAATATGCACGAAAGCAGCGCACCCAATAATGATGCCCTTCCTTTGTTGAAGCCTGATTCCAGACCTGTCCATCTTTGCTCTGCACCAGAACCTGGCGCAAAGCCCTCCTTAGGTCAATTTAGCCAAATGCACCTGCAAGTTTGTTGAAATGTAGCTATTGGCTTGTGGTCTTGTAATTTCCATCATGCTGCCTCACACTTCTGAGATCCCTCTTTCTTCAACAGGAACAAAATACATGAAGGAACACCAATACATCCCTATTTTCAGCTCGTTAGCCCATTAAGCATGACAGTAAGACTATAAAATACAGAAGCAAAATTAGGTCATTCAGCCCATCGAGTCTGAGGTAAGATATAACTCAAGCCTATGATTAACCAAATGTCATAGGAAAATTCTTGATAACAGCCCTTACAGCTAGTTACTTGACCTGCAGTGTTCCCTTTAATTTATGCCTTTATATTCAACAGCTACAGTTGAATTTTATACCCCTATTGTACACATGCATTTTTATAATATGCTTGACAGTAATTGCTTCTGTCTGATGCCATCTCCAAAATACATTAAAATTAGTCAGATGTTTCCTGTAACATTCAGAATCTCCACCAGAGAAGAATGATGTATTTCTAAATAGTGATTCAATGGATATTATGGGTAATACAAGTGTTAGGCCTGGCCATCAGTGCTGAGTGTGTGTTATGTGCCATCCTATCCCATGAGTTAGTATTCTCTGTCTCACTCCATCTCACAAATACTGGCTACTTCTGCCTTGGATGCACAATCAGGAATGCAGAAAAAGAGAGAGAGCATATTGATGATTATATCAGCAGGGAGCATATGAAAAGATTGGTGTCCGCTGGTCCTGACCAAGGGTCAGTAACCAGCAGAGAATGGCCTTGGAGGAGTTGGTGGACTGCATGGAGAGATTAGGCCAGTGGGATCCAGTAGAGGAGCTGCGGAGTGATGCATGAGGGGGAACCGTCAGGCAGGTAGCAGAGATGCTCCCCCACAACTCCAGTGATACAAGTTCGTTCCTGATCTCCAGTGCTATCTGTGTGGGCTGTGCATGTTCTGCCTGTGAATAGAGTGGTTTCCTCTGGGTGCTTTGGTTAATCCCTACATCCCAAACATGTACAGATTGGTAGGTCAGTGCAAACTGATCCCAGAACATGGGTGAGCAGTAGAATCTGAGGGAGGTTGGTGGAACATGGGGAGATAAATAAAAAGAACGGGATTAATGTAGTGTCAGCATAAATGGGCGCCTGAAGGTCAGGATGCACAGCAGGTCAAAGTGCCTTTTGCAATATACACAAAATGCTGGAGGAACTTGGCAGGTCAGGTGACTAAACAGTTGATGTTATGGGCCGAGACCTTTCTTCGGGTCTAGAAGGAAGGGGGAAGATGCCAGAATAAAGATGTGTGGGGGGGAGGGGAAAGGAGGCTAGCCGGAAGGCGATAGGTGGAGCCTGGTAGGTGGGAAATGTCAAAGGCTGGAGATGAAGGGATCTGATAGGAGAGGAGTGGATCATAGGAGAAAGGGAAGGAGGAGGGGACCTGGGGCAAGTAATAGGCAGGGGAGAAGAGGTAAAAGGTTAGAATGGGGAATAGAGGAAAAGCGGGTGGAGAGCCTTTTAACCTGTTGTGTGACTCTAAGCCTTCGCCAGCAGAACCAGTATGAGAGTCAGTGAATTTGCCTTGGTCTCCAAGCCATTGAAAGTTGCCCTGCTCACTCCCTAGTAATAACTACTAAAGGCTGAGGAAGGGCAGCAGCTGTTCTCACTAGGAAACACGATAGAATAGGCTCTAAAATGCCTTTAATGAGCATTAAAGGAATTTATGTTGTTTAAGCTGCTTGTCCCCATAAACAAACATGCCTATTTACTTTTTGCAAATTACTGTAATTAAGAGAAAATCAATATAATTTTCCACAATTTCATCAGTCTTGTTAACAACAAAACCACAATTTTGTTGTAATCCATTCTACAAATGGCTTATTGCAAGGCAAATCATAGCAAGAAGTCTCAATCCACACTTTGGCATTGAGAAGAATTTCAATTTAGTATAAGGTCTCCCCAGTGTTTATGGAAAAAATTCTCTCTGACTCCACATCGCTGCTTGCAGAGCAGTAAGCATGAAGTTGAAATTTGGATACGTTTATAGTGGCATGCAGAAGTTTGGGCACCTGTCAAAATTTCTGTAACTGTGAATAGCTAAGCGAGTAAAAGATGACCTGATTTCCAAAAGGCATAAAGTTAAAGATGACACATTTCTTTAATATTTTAAGCAAGATTACTTTTTTATTCCCATCTTTTACAGTATCAAAATAACAAAAAAGGAAAAGGGCCCGAAGTAAAAGTTTGGGCACCCTGCATGGTCATTACTTAATAACACCCCCTTTGGCAAGTATCACAGCTTGTAAACGCTTTCCGTAGCCAGCTAAGAGTCTTTCAATTCTTGTTTAGGCAATTTAGCCCATTCTTCCTTGCAAAAGGCTTCTAGTTCTGTGAGATTCTTGGGCCGTCTCACATGCACTGCTCTTTTGAGGTCTATCCACAGATTTTCGATGATGTTTAGGTCGATGACTACCTCTTGAGGTAGTCCATTGTGGATGCTGAGGTGTATTTAGGATCATTATCCTGTTGTAGAAGGCATCCTCTTTTCATCTTCAGCTTTTTTTTTACAGACGGTGTGATGTTTGCTTCCAGAATTTGCTGGTATTTAATTGAATTCATTCTTCCCTCTACCAGTGAAATGTTCCCCGTGCCACTGGCTGCAACACAAGCCCAAAGCATGATCGATCCACCCCTGTGCTGAACAGTTGGAGAGGTGTTCTTCTCATGAAATTCTGGACCCTCTTTTCTCCAAACATACCTTTGCTCATTGCGGCCAAAATGTTCAATTTTACCTTCATCAGTCCACAGGACTGGTTTCCAAAATGCATCAGGCTTGTTTAGATGTTCCTTTGCAAACTTCTGACGCTGAATTTTGTGGTGAGGACGCAGGACAGGTTTTCTTCTGATGACTCTTCCATGAAGGTCATATTTGTGCAGGTGTCACTGCACAGTAGAACAGTGCAGCACCACTCCAGAGTCTGCTAAATCTTCCTGAAGGTCTTTTGCAGTCAAACAGGGGCTTTGATTTGCCTTTCTAGCAATCTTACAAGCAGTTCTCTCAGAAAGTTTTCTTGGTCTTCCAGACCTCAACTTGACCTCTACTGTTCCTGTTAACTGCCATTTCCTAATTACATTACAAACTGAGGAAAGGGCTATCTGAAAAGGCTTTGCTATCTTCTTATAGCCTTCTCCTGCTTTGTGGGCATCATTTATTTTAATTTTCAGAGTGCTAGGCAGCTGCTTAGAGGAGCCCATGGCTGCTGATTGTTGGGACAAGTTTTGAGGAGTCAGGGTATTTATAAAGCTTTGAAATTTGCATCACCTGGCCTTCCCTAATGATGACTGTGAACAAGCCATAGCCCTAACAAGCTAATTAAGGTCTGAGACCTTGGTAAAAGCTATCTGAGAGCTCAAATCTCTTGGGGTGCCCAAACTTTTGCATGGTGCTCCTTTTCTTTTTTTCCACTCTAAAATTGTAGAAAAGAAAAATAATACACTAATCTTGCTTAAAATGTTGAAAAGAATGTTTAATCTTTAACATTATTATTCACAGTAACAGAAATTTTGACCGGGGTGCCCAAACTTTTGCATGCCACTGTATATCCTGAAGTTTTATGACTATTTGGTCAGAAATATCACTGGTTCTTACTAATTAATATACAGATGTTATTTATCAATAGGATACACAAATATATCCCTGCCTGAGTAAGATAAATTACCATTTTTCTCAATTAGACCTCCTCTGAATTGGAAAACCATTTTTTTCCCCAATTTACTGTCTTTGAAACAAGGAGACTTTGAAAATAACAAATTATATAGCAGAGATGAACAAATCAAATATTTCAACACCTTTAATATCATTTTCATAAAAGCAGTGTATAAGCTAGTTGTTTAAGTCACTAAAAGAATACAGTGGCAATGATGGAAGAGTAAACAAGATTACTTCCCAAAAGATGTAGCATGATGGAGAAACGAGACGGCTTTGGTGAGATCTGATAGGAGAGTTTAGAATTATGAAGGGATTTCGATAGGCCACATGCAAAAAAAAATCAGTTATTAGTTGATGCCATTTAAACTATGTTAATAATTTAAAACAGTTCATTTATGAAATACAAATTATGCCGAAAGTGCTGAATGATACTTCAGTCGGGTGTTTCTGCGTTGCATGAAGTACATCGTGAAACACCCAGAACATGTATATTGATGTTAATCCCCAAACAGGGCTTAATTAGAGGCTCCTTTGTGGAGCTGAATTAGCAATTCACACATTTCGCTGGTGAGCACTAACACTACATGGAGCAGTCAAACAGTCTTTGGAGCAGGATATACCCAGAATATGAGCTACGAGTGGTGATTGATAGGTTCGTGGCCTAAGGTAGAAGGAGATGAGTTATTAACTTCAACTTTCTGCATTTTCACTCAGAGTTGAAATGCTCTTGCATGTAACGAGAGCTATATAACTCATCACCTTCTACCTTAGGCCACAAACTTATGAATCACCCCTGCTATGGACCACTTCTACAAAGAAGGGATCTGTATGCTCCACAGCCGCTGGACTAAGTGTGTAAATGTAGGAGGGGACTATGTTGAAAAATAAATGTGCTAGGTTTTCTATAATTGACTCCTTCTTCCTTAGGCCACGAACTTATCAATCACCCCTCATACTTAAATAACTTATCACTCACTACCAGTTTTGTATGGTTATCACACAAAAAAAACAGTTGAGCTGAATAACAGGGATCTTAGAGGAAGCTGAGCAAATGTGGACGATAGAGGAGCAGCATGTGCTGAGTGTGGAGCATAAGCTCTGCCAAGAACCAGTCATGTCAACCTTCTGTTTCCACATAATATGTTGTATGCAGTGCCGTTTAATACTTTCCAGTATTCTCTGAACCCTGAGCTAGTTGTTCTCAGTTAGAATGCAGTTTTCTGCAAGAATCTTGTGAGTGAGCTAGATCTGATTATTGTCTGGCAACTGCTCTTTTGGAATCGAAGACTGGAGCAGAAACCTCACACCTCGTGGCAGATTCTTTGCTTAGACTTGGGCAAAAGTTAAATTAAACCATGGCATGGCTGGGTTCCATAAGCTGCAGTAAAAGAATCCTTGGCCTTATATTTTGACTGCCTTTGTAAGAGCTGAAAAAAATTGACAATACTAAAGTTGAGAGCCGTTTCATTTAGAGCTTTGGCTGATTCTGCCAACGCTGGCAAAGTGTTCTATCAAGAGTGATGTGTTAGCATTCTTATGGATTTAACAGAGTCATTACTTCAACAGTAAGATACAACCATGTTTAGATTACAACAAATCAAAAAAAAGCAACCCAGACAAGATGCTGGAGGAGCTCAGTAGGTCAGTCAGCATCTACGGAGGGAAATAGTCTAACTCTTCTTCAGGACTGGTAGGGAAGAGGACAGAAGCCAGAATAAAAAGCAGGGAGAGTGAGCACAAGCTGGCAGATGAAAGGTGAGTCCAAGTGAGGATTGAAGAAGGAACCTGATAGGAGCGAGGGAACCAAAGGGCAGAGGAGGGGAAGAGAAGCAGTGAGATGGCCATTAGAATGATGGAAAACAAAATGGGTGGGGCAGAGGGGAATGGTTACATGAAGTCAGAGAAATTGATGTTCATGTCTCGAGGTTGGATATACCAAAAATGGAATACAAGGTGCTGCTCCTCCAACCTGCACTTGGCCTCGTTGTGGCAGTAGAGGAGACAATGGACAGATATGTCAGTGTGGAAATGGGTGGCCACTGGCAGCTCCTGGGAAATCCTGGCTAAAAACAGAGGTTTAATTGAAAATCATCTTGCATTCAGTGATCACATGATGACAAAATTTAGCTCGTGAAAATAAATTTACAATTTTTCCACATCAACATTTCCATTTGTTATGTAGTGTGTTCTAATTAATGTCAGTAATCCTAATAACTGTTTACCACCAACTTAATGCACTGAATCAACAATGTAGTTTACCTGTCTTTTAAAAGTTACTATTCACAACTAAAATAGATTTCTGGAGCTGTAAAATATGATTATAAGTAGTACTTTGCATAATTTTTGTTGATAGTGTGCCATGCAAGTATTTCCTCTCTTTCCTCAAAGATCACTAGGATATAACCAGCAACATAGTTGGAATAGAAAACTGAAATTCTGCAGTTGGAAACTCAAACCTAGTAAGTTGACGAACACTGGAATTCTGGGTTAGCATTGGAAGGATGATCCTGAAAGGCTACTGGATTGTTTCAAGAGTTCGATTGGCTCACCACTGCTGAGTGGACTAGGGAATGTAGAATGAATCTCTTCATTCTGTTTATATTAATTTATTGAAGACCCACAGCTGATCTGTGAACTTGTTTGTGGATTTTTGTGCTGAACTGCTGGAGTCATTATGTGAAGGCTCACTAACAATGTGGGTTATTTCAGAATTACAAGCAACACTGATATAAATCCAGATGGTGTGCAACTGTGATTTTGTGATCTTACTGCTCTTGTTCATTTTTGGTTATCATAGAGGAACAAAATGTTGCCTTAATAACCATGTGCAGATGATAGCTATTGTAGCCATGTTGTGCTAATAGAGGAGTGGGTGTTCTCTCAGCCCAGTGGAGAGATTCTAATCAAGTGAAGCAATCTGTAAGGGATGTTGCATCTACTCAGTTAGGCACAAGGTGAATATTCATCCATACTCTTGACATGTGTTGTAAATTGTGAAGAGGGTTTAAGAGCTGGGAATTAAATCTCTAATCAAGATTTATTTTCCATCTTACTCTGCTAAACACGACAAGATTTGGGAACAATTATGACTGAACAACTGTTAGGTTCCTGAACTAGCATGGATAACTTCATTCACCATTACTCTGAACTGATCCTATGACCTACAGACTTACTTCCAAAGACTCCTTACAACTTATGTTCTCAGCATTATTTCTATTTGCTGTTTGTCTGCTTTTGCACATTAATTTGCCGGTCTTTGCTGTACGTGTAGTTTTTCCTATTTCTTTTATCCCTGTAAATGCCTGCAAGAAATATATCTCAAGGTAGTAGATGGTGACATATACATACTTCGGCAGTAAAATTTACTTTGAACATTGTTTTGACTGGATTCACAACACTTCTTATTTGTAGTAACCCCGTGATGTTGATAGAGGGTGGCTCAAAATGATGGGGATTACCAACACCAGTTTAGGCTCCAGAGCTCCAGTACGTACAGTACATCACGCACACAGAAGCACCCGACTGATATGTCATCCTGCACGCAAAGCATTATGTGCTATCATAGGCAGTTCATGAATGAATCTGAGTTCCAAAGTAATTGAACAATGTGACTGCAGTCAAGTGGATTCGGTTAATTGTTGGAGGTTTTTCTTGTGTGGGATATATATTACCTGCCACTTTTTCATTTGATGCTGGATGCCTGTCAGACCTTACTATGTGACAGAGTTATTGGGGCTTGAGAGTGGATCAGGAGATATGTAATCAATGTTGTTTCCTATTAAGTAGCTGAAGATAAATGGATGCAGGCAGTTGACCTAAAATGGATCCACCCAGGTTGGGCTCCTCAGTACTATGGTTGCTTCAGTGCTCCTTTGATCTTAGGGTGAGTTCCAGCCAGAATCAAGCCTTGAGATAAGTCTGTCTGCATGCACACCATAATGAGATGCAGACTGTCTTTGATGAAGCAAGTTATTGTGAGAAACTGCCATCAGCTAGTAACACTGAGAGAAGTTTCCACAGTGAGGGGGAGTGCTGATGTTATGATTTTGCTTATCTGCCTTTCAGTCAGCTTGCTGTTTGGAATTCAAGTTCGATATTTTTTTTGCCTCTGTGGCTGGAGCATAACTGCTCAGATATGGAGGTGTAATAACTGTACTGTAATGTTTGTTAAGGGAAGAACATAGTTTTGATGCTAAAATCAGAAATGAATTTATAAGAAGCTATTTATGACCTTGCTACACATAATGTGTAAGGAAACACTTTCCACAATTATTTATAGTACTGAACATTCATTTCAAAGACAACGTTCTTTAAACATCTTTGGCAATAAATCTCATCAGTTCAATGATAATTTTTAAAGGGTTTCCAGATTTTCCTGCTGAAAGGTCAATACTTTTTTTTAAATAGAAGCTGCCTGACCTGCTGTGTTCCTCCAGTACTGTGTATGTGTTGCCTGGATTTCCAGCATCTGCCGATTTTCACTTGTTAAGTGTCCAGATTTGCTTATTGCTTTCCAAAGCTCAAGCACAGAATACATCCCATCCAAAGCTTCCTTGGCAATTTCCTCAATATGTCATTAATGCAGTAAGCAAGAATTCTCCAGGCTTATTTCTTCATGCACTTTAATACTTTTATTTATGGATTGGGGTTACAGAAGGCTCCAACTGTTCCAGATGGCCAGACCTTTAATAACTCTCAATGGGGCTTCACAAAGGCAAAATCTTTTCCTTTAATAATCAACAAGAAAAATCTCTGCTACAGGGGTGAGAATGACGAGGGAACTATTTTCTTTCCTGAAGCTAGCAGCATCTGAGCACCCAGGCCTGGCACTGAATGGGAATCAAGCACCATGAGCTGCAATCTGACAGGACCCTTGTGCCGGGGACTTAGGATGCAAGTGCTCAGGTGCTGCCTCTAGTGGGATCCAAGCACTTACGTCTAGCTTCAGACTGGATCCATGCAACCAGGCCCATTATAGGGTAATGAAGAAAATGGAAAGAGACCTAGTGCTTTCCCAGCATATGTGAGAAATGAAGTCTTCTTAGGCTTCCAGCCGGGTACAGGTATCGATTTTAGTCAACATTTCAATGACAAACTCTGCCACCTTCATCAGAGATGATGCACAGGCATTTCTAGTCTGGTGGTATTTATACCCCCATCATCTGTCCCTCCTGATTGGGTAGTCCTCATCCAGTCAGGTTTATGCTGTCCCACCTTGTTTACAATCAAATTCCAGTTTTTAATTAGGGTGCGATCTTTGTCTTTGTTAAAATTCTTTTCCTCTAATTTTATTTCAATGGCTTCCTTCACCAGGTGGTTCCAAAAGCCACTGGCATGGCACTGTAGATTTGTGCCATCAAGGTCAATCCTATGTCCATTGCGAATGCAATGTTCTGCTAGCGCCGATTTCTCTGGATAACCCAAATGGATACACCCTCCCATGTTTATTGATGCGTGTTTCCACCATGTGTCCCATCAGACCGATATACAGTGCTCAGCATTCACAGGGAATCCTGTAAATGAAAGCCATTCTGAGTCCCAGATCATCTTTGACACACATAAGCTATGAGTTGAGCTTCTTTACAGGTTTGTGGATGGTATTAATCTGATATTTCTTCAGGATCCTGGTGAACCTTCCAGAAACCATGGAAATATCAGGAAGACAGGTGATAATGACGGGTTCCTCCTCATTGTTAGGTTTCCTGGCTGAACCTAACAACAAGGAAGAACCCATCGCCAGGATCCTCCGTGAATGTCCCAGTTAAGTTCCACCAGTCATTCTCTTGCCCACTTTCCCATTTGTTCTAAATTGTTTCAGCCTTCTTTACTCTGTCACACCACCAGTTGTGTCATCTGCAAACCTGTGAATCATGTCACCGAAATTCTGTTCCAAATTGTTGATATGACCAACCACAGTGGATCGGAAACAATCCCTGAGGAACAAACTAGTGCACAGGCCTCCAATCTGAAAAAGAACACTCCACTGCCATTCACTGCCTGATATCACCAAGCCAATTTTTTTATCCAAGTTGCTAGCTCATCCTAGACCCCATGTGTTCTAATCTCCCTAACCAGCTTACTATGACACTCTTATCAAAAACCTCACTAGAGTCCATGTAGGCGACATCTACCATCTTTCCCTCATCATTCCCCTTAAGCACCTCTTCGAATAACTCCCAAATATGAAACACGATACCCCATGAACAAAATCATGCATGTCTGCTTAGTCCTTGAATTTCCAAATGCAGATAAATTCTGCCTCTCAGAATCCCTTCCAATAACTTCCCCATCAGTAATGTAAGGTACATAGGGAAATAATGCAAGTCTGTCACTTCCCTGGCTTCTGCCTGTTTAAATAAAGACGCAACATTAGGCATCCTCCAATCTTCTGATACTTCACTGTTGGCTAATGAAGATACAAAAATCTCTGTTAGTGCTCTAGCAACTCTTTCACCTACTTCTAAAATTCTACTTGTGGGAAGAATCATACAGTTTAAAATGACCTGGGGTAGTGGGTTGGCAAGGCTAGGGATTGAGCAGGTGGAAAATGTGGACTTTGGGGCAGGTAGTGGGGAAATGATAGAGATAGTAGACATAATGGGAGACTCTAATTGGATATCTAGAGAAACATTATTGGTAATCTTTTCTTCCTGATAGGAACAAAATTTGTATTCATTACCCATTCTATTTTATCAGTAGGGAATATTACACATGAAGCAAAATGGTTTAGTTAGAGGAGTAAAGCTCTTATCATGGGATCCATATCATTTTTGGGAGTGGCTGATAGTAAGTGAAGACCTGACCAAACAACTGCCATGCACATCTGCATAAATAACAAAAAAAACGCTTGGAACAATGAGCAAAATAGAACTTGTGGAAGGGAAAGTTGCCAAGTTCTTGGAAACAACAAAGATGTTACATGAATGTATATGCTGAAACATTTGAACTCCTGTTTGCAAACAACTGCAATTCTCAGACTGGACTGTTTGAGAAGCAATGTAAACATTTCTAATGACAAAGAGGTTTCCTTAAAGATACATTTCAGGGATAAACTCTGTGGAATGACTTCTGAAGATGTAGATTTTCGAGCTATTACCACAAGATCTAAATTGGAATACAACAGATAGTGGTTCAGGCTGACTCTTGCTTAAACATCTCACTCGCATCTGAGGTCTTGGACACAAATGACCAGGTGTCTCACAATTTTGGATTGGATGTATTTAACCCAGTTACTGCTTTCCAAGCCAAAGCTCAAGAATTTTTCCAATAAATCAGAAGGTGAGGTGATTGGGATGGGATAGGATGGGAAATTTGTATTGCATTTTTTTTTGCCTGGTGCAGAAATCAGGGACTGGATTGGACCATTACATGACCATTCATGTCAGGGTGGGTGGAATTGAGATTTTTAAGAGAGAAGATGCATGGCTGAAGTGGGTGGTTCCAAAGATAAAGGCAAGTAATTTATATATCTGACAAACATTTTAGTCACTGCATTCGGAAAATCATAATGTTTTGTGAATACCCTTGTATAGGGACTACCATGACCACTTAGTGGAAGGTCACTCTGTGCAACTCTGCCATGGTAATTAGGATCTCAAGAGTGACTTATTATCGACAATAGACAAAAAGTGCAGAAGTAGACCATTTGGCCCTTCGAGCCTGCACCGCCATTTTGAGATCATGGCTGATCAAGGAAATGAATAGGAAATGAATTCGATAACTGGTGTAAATTCAAGGAAATGAATAGGAAATGAATTTTAGGAATTGAATTCGTTAACTGGTGTAAATGACCTACCAATAGGCATTACTGCATTTCGCTGCATTATTGCACCACACATCCTTGCATAAAATTGACTTCCCACCGCATTTTACTGTAAAAAATATTGTAATTTAATTTTGGAGCAATAATAATTAAATATACAAATCTCAGGTCATTTTATAGCACCATTAATAATAGAGAATAGCTTTCTTAATTGATTGTAATTTGTAATTCCCAATGAAGCGTGCTTGAAATCCTCTCTGAAAAACAACTACAGGCAAGAATGGATATTTACAACTTTGACAGTAATGCAAGCAGAATTCACTTATTTTTTTAAAGAAACAATTTATTTAAAATGCTGTTGACATCTTTTTTCAGATGATGACTTGCCAACTAAAGTTGATTGCTTGCTATGTTACCATGGAAACAGATTTTTTTGGTGGTGTTAAGTGCTGGCAGGTGCACATCAAATCAACAATTGAGGTGATAAAACAAACCCACATCCCAGAGCAATCACGAAGACCGGGATACTCCTGAGAATTTTTCTTCAAAGAAGGTGATAAAGATATTGAAGACTACATTCTCCAGGGCACATGGGGCACACTGTAATACTAGTTGTAATTTGTGGATAAAAAAGAATTGTGAAGTACTTTAGTAATAGATGGAAATGCCAAATGCTAGCAGTGCTAAGGGGTTTTAGGTTGGGGAGGCCTGTACTCAAAATAGACTCAACAGAGCCTTAATATTAAGGAGATAATGTAATGACATTACAATTGAAAAAAGAATGAAGTACAATATTCACAGGCTGTAGTTCCTCAACAGTTGACAGGTGTGCTCTGTCCCCAGAACAGACAGACAAAACATCAAATAACCAATCACACTAGAAGCACCAAGCTTTCCGAAAGATTTGTTTTGAATCATTAGGTGCAGTCCCTCTCTCCCTAGGTACATTAAATGAAACAGTGCATGTGACTCCATTGACGTCATAAATGATCATATTGTATTAAAAGAAGAGAAAGAAATGGAGGTTATAACTCTGATTAAGTAGTTACCTCAGCTATATCTACCTGTTACAGAATTAGCAATGACACTGCAGAGTGTAAGGCCATTTTAATATCTGCCTAAATCTCATTGTCAAAATCCAAAACCTCACTTACTGGGCTAGATTTGTTCCATTACCACCTACTGCTGTGAAGATTTCAGCCACTAAATGGGTAGTATAGATATCTCACATGATGGAATCTGCAGATGCTGGAAATTCAAACAACACACACAAAATGCTGGTGGAACACATCAGGGCAGGCAGCATCTATAGGGAGAAGCATTGTCGACGTTTTGGGCCGAGACCCTTTGTCAGGATTGGTCCTGGTTCTGACAAAGGGTCTCAGCCCGAAATGTCAACAGTACTTCTCCTTATAGATGCTGCCTGGCCTGTTGTGTTCCACCAGCATTTTGGAAGTCTAGATATCTATTCTATTTCAGAACAAGCCTATTGTTAAATAGCAGCTGGGATCTTACAACTTCCCAAAACAGCAATGTACGAGATTTTCTATTTCCTTCACAGATATTTACAACTTAGTAGCACAAGCAGTATCCCTTAAGGAGGCCATTAACAATCCTGTCCACAGAAATAGCATCACATTTTGTCAATATGTCATGATTTGATTGACTCTGCACTCCTGGAAACTTCAGGGAATAAGAACATTTGCTGCTTTCAAATATTTTTCCTTGTTACTTTTAACAACGGTGAATCTACAGTGAAAGATCTGTGAAGCAAAGATTCTACGGTGTAGTGGATCAGCCCTAAGACCATTTATAATGTTCCTACAGATCACTCAATAAAGTGAACAAAATTAAGCTTTGTCATTACAATACTATGCAAAACATGACATCTGAGATGCTATGCTAGCTGTGTTTAAGTTCTTCGTGAGTTCAAAGTTGGGCATGTATTACAGAGATTTTTTTCAGAAGTGCTAATTAATTCTTTGCCACATGGAATTTACTTGGTTTGACTCAGTTGTACACAGGCATTTTTAAAAAATACTTCAAGACAGACTGAATTAGCATCTGGCATGATATTAGTTACACAATACTATTCACTTCCTTACATTCCACAGTCAGAGGTTAAATTAATTCTGTTTTAGTTAATAAGAGCCTGTGACATTGAAATCTTTGGAGATTAATTTACTTCTGCAGGAACAAAGCTGAAAATATTACACTTAAATCAATACAAGATGTTTAGTAGTCATCTGTTGAATGTGATATTAAACCTATATCCTTAAAAGAAAATATGAACATAAAATTTTGTGTAGATGACTCATTCTGATTTACAACATTAGAAACCAGCAGAAAAGTGCAATAATAACAGGGTTGTCATGGTGGGAGATTTTAATTTCCCCTATATTGATTGGCATCTCCCTAGAGCAAGGGATTCAGATGGGGTGGTGTTTGTTAGGTGTGTGCAGGAAGGTTTCCTGACACAATATGTAGATAAGCCTACAAGAGGAGAGGCTGTACTTGATTTGGTATTGGAAAATGAGATAGCCCAGGAAATTACAGACCAGTGAGTCTTACTTCAATGGTTGGTAAGTTGATGGAGAAGATCCTGAGAGGCAGGATTTATGAACATTTGGAGAGGTATAATATGATTAGGAATAGTCAGCATGGCTTTGTCAAAGGCAGGTCGTGCCTTAAGCGCCTGATTGAATTTTTTGAGGATGTGACTAAACACATTGTTGAAGGTAGAGCAGTATATGTAATGTATATGGATTTCAGTAAAGCATTTGATAAGGTACCCCATGCAAAGCTTATAAGCAAGTAAAGAGGCATGGGATCCAAGGGGACCTTGCTTTGTGGATCCCGAATTGGCTTTCCCACAGAAAGCAAAGAGTGCTTGTAAAATGGGTCATATTCTGCATGGAGGTCAGTGACCAGTGGTGTGCTCTGTTCCGGGTCCCCTTCTCTTCATGATTTTTATAAATGACCTGGATGAGGAAGTGGAGGGATAGGTTAGTAAATTTGCTGATGACTCAACAGTTGGAGGTGTTGTGGATAGTGTGGAAGGCTGTCAGAGATTACAGCAGGACATCGACAGGATGCAAAACTGGGCTGAGAAATGGCAGATGGAGTTCAACCCAGATAAGTGTGAGGTGGTTCATTTTGGTAGGTCAAATATGATGGCAGAATCTAGTATTAATTGTAAGACTCTTAGCAGTGTGGAGCATTACTGGGATCTTGGGGTCTGAGTTCATAGGACACTCAGAGCTGCTGAGCAGGTTGACTGTATGGTGAAGAAGGCATGTGGTGCATGGGCCTTCATCAACTGTGGGATTGAGTTCAAGAGCTGAGAGGTAATGTTACAGCTGCATCAAATCGTTTAATGTCATTTCAACCATAAACTGCTCGTACAGTACACAGTAAAAATGAAACAATGTTCCTCCATGACCCTGGTGCTATATGAAACAACACAAAACTACACTAGACAATGTGAGACAGCACAAGGCTACACTAGACTACGTAAAAACAACATAAAAAACTGCACTAGACTGCAGACCTGCACATGACTACATAAAGTGCACAAAGCAGTGCAGGGCAGTACAATAATTAATAAACAAGACAACAGGCACAGTGGAGGACAAATTACAATACAATAATAAATTATGTAGATGTCAGTCTAGACTCTTGAGTATTGAGGAGTCTGATGGCTTGGGGGAAGGACCCTGGTCAGACCCCACTTGAGTACTGTGCTCAGTTCTGGTTACCTCACTACAGGAAGAACGTGGAAACTATAGAAAGGGTGCAGAGGAGATTTACAAGGATGTTGCCTGGATTGGGGAGCATGCCTTATGAGAATAGTTTGAGTGAACTCAGCTTGTTTTCCTTGAATTGACGGAGGATGGGAAGGCAGAGTTTTAAGGTGCTTGGAAGTAGGTACAGAGGAGATGTCAGGGGTAAGCTTTTTATGCAGAGAGTGGTGAGTGCGTGAAATGGGCTGCTGGCAATGGTGGTGGAGGCAGATACAATAGGGTGTTTTAAGACACTCCTGGATAGGTACATGGAGCTTAGAAAAATAGAGGGCTATCGGTAACCCCAGTTAATTTCTAAAGTCAGTACATGTTCAGCACAGCATTGTGGGCCGAAGGGCCTGTATTGTGCTGTGGGTTTTCTATGTTTCTCTTTCACTGAGTGCACTGAAATATTGGTCTATTTTTAATGATTTGTTGGTGATTCTTTAGTAATGAAATTGTTAAAAAGGGTAACTCCTAATAAGTGACCAATTATTCCAATATAGAATAGGGGTATTTTGGGTTTTGAAAATGTTTTGAACTGCTTATTATGTTCAAGTGAAATTTCTTCCAATCAATTGAGCAAGAAAGCAATTACCAGTTTGGTCACTCTCAAAGCAATAAAGTCACCAGGTACTGTATATCTACTGGCTGCTATGTATAAGGGTGACGCCAGTGACAGGTTTTAATTGAATTTACGCAATGTAAAATATTGTGGATGCATTACTCTATTCAAGGAGTTCTTAGCATAATCTCTCAACACTTTGGTTCTCGATACACAATGTGAACAAACTTCTGATACTTGTGCTTATTTCTTATTTCTTTTGATTCTCATTTTGATGTTAAAAAGGTTTTCTTTATCCCAGAGGGTCACTGCCTTTTGGAGTAATGCCATTGGCTTGCAGACGAGTTTCTGAGGAGGAATGTATTACTGTAGTCTGAAGACGCATGGGATACATTGTACATTTTGATCTTCTGGAACTCCCATCTGATCTGATTTCTGAAATTTATTTATTTTCCTTTAAATATGGCTGTTTTAAAATCTAAACACCTCGGGAATTTTATGTGGCTGCTGGTATGAGGATAGGAAGTAGGAGTGTAGAGTAGTCCTATGCATGTTGCAGTGGCAGAGTAAGGGACACCCAGCAATCTCAGTGTGTCTCCATGGCAACCTTTCTCAATCTTCTTGCCCTGGAGGAACCCTTGAAATAATTTTCAGGTCTCAGGAGGCCCCCGCATAAAAGGTATTACATTTAGATCTCACAGTGCATTAGTGTGATCAGTAAGTTGTGGATATAATAATCTAAAAATAATTGTCAATGCTTTTTTGAGTACAGCATGAATTTTTGGCCAACCTTTCTTGAAAGAAAGATAGCTAAGCTTAGCTTAGCTTTCTTGAAATTACTCTTTCTTTCTCTTTCATAAATTTTAAAAACTCATAAGGCAAACATAATAAATTTCTCAATTCTGGGTTGAACTTGAGATGAGCACACACTGACTTCAGCTTCAACTGAAATGAGACGATTTCTATCTTTGCTTTTGCTGCTTGTTAAACAAGAAAAAGCTTGCTCACGCATGTAAGAAGTTAAAACTGCAGCAAAATGTTCATTGCTTTCCTATGAATGTCACGATTCTCTTTCACAGGAATCCAGAACTTGTCCAGGGGCAGGCCAGTAAATTTCATCTTGAGTGCATGATCAGAGAGCAGCTCACAAAGTTCTTCCTTCTCTCTCGTCAAGTTCTCAGGCTGAGCAGAAGATTCAGAGAAAGGGTCCCTCATCCAGTGATACACTTGTGTTCAAAGAGGGAAAACACTGTTCAATTTTGTTCTGCAGTCCTTCCAGGTGGTTTTCAATAAGACTCGAGACTTTCTGATATCCTTCCTCACTCTCAAGCCCAAGCAGCAGTGTGGAAACATTTCAAGATTTCATTTGCAGCATGATTTTCCAAAAGATTCAGTTTCCTTTTCAATCCAAGAATCTTGTCACTTGAAGTCAAAACATTTTCTCTAGGGCCTTGCAGAGGCTTGTTCATATAAAGAAAAATGTCTGCCAGTTAGGCTAGTTTCTGCAGCCAATCTTCATCTTCAAAGCACCTTGCAAAATCTGGCCTACTATTTTCTGGAAAGTACTCCTGCAATTCACCTTTCTGCTCAAACACCCCGATGAGAACTCTTCCTCTGCTAAGCCACCGTACTTCTGTATGTAGCTGAAGATTGCTGTGTTCTTTGTCCAGGTTTTCCCACATTTTTAAACATTCTCGAGTCAACCGGTCTTAATGCTATTAAATAACTTACTTCCTGAGTTCTTTTACAAACTATGACTTTATTTTCAAAAGCTTTAATGTTTGTTTTGAGATTCCAATAGTGGTATAAAATAATCAGCCCTTTTACATGTCTTGTGGCTGTGATCTGTAGTATCTTTTCAACTTTGCTGGAGCCATTGTTGCATCTGCAAGCTGTTTGCCACAGACGAGGCACAATGGAACAGGACAATGTGGATCACCAGTCCATGTAAAACTCATTGATAAGTAGCTCTCATTGTAAAGATTTGGTACCAGCTGATTACTTTTGTGTCGCCCATTGCCTATGTCTCTAGGACCCCGAAGAGACAGGTGGACTTTTGCTGGGGGAACAGGAGATACTGGCTCTCTGCTATGGTCCTGAGTTTTCTAATCACAGAGGGTGGTCAGTCACTGGTGTGTGTGCACACACACCCAGCTAGCAACTCTCCACCTCAGGACCCTGCAGAGGTACCTGTACAGTAACCACTCTCCAAGAAGGCATATGCTGGTGATGCATGTTCTCCGATAGGGACACTGCCTGCAGGAGGGCACAGGGCTTCCAGCCAGCAACATCAGCCACTCTGCTTTGAGGGATCTGCCTGTGGGGTCTAATTTCATCCAGGCAGGGTGACCCTGTGCCGGTGGGGGACGGTGCTCTGGCTGTGAAGGGGACTGGTCCTCATCCTATCATGGTGGGTGCTGAGGGGTCTCGGGGAAGTGGAGGGTTCTGGCTGCACCGCCACCTGATTGGCTGGAATTGCCTGTCACGCGGGACAGGGTCCCGTGTAACTTGAGCCATCTAGTGGGATGCCCACCATGGCGTTCCAAAGTGTTTCTCCTAAAGGTTGCTCTTACACACCTTTCACTTCTTGCCTTGGTCTGCCAACCAGACTTGGCTTGGCAGTCTGCTTTACCATCTGGCAGTGCAGGAAATCTCCTTATGCAGAGATCTTTCCCCGTACACTGGGGACCTGGGCGGAAGGTACTGCAAAGGGCAGTATCATGCAATCAGCCTTTAAGCAGGTTCACCTGTCCATTCTGTGGCCGAGTGGAGTCAGTGAATCACATTTATATGGAGTGTGAGACGTTGCAGCCCCTGTTTGAGTATCTGAAGGGGCTGCTGCTCAGGTTCCGGTTCTACTTCTGCCCTGCACTCCTCACATCCGGGCACCCAGTACAGAAGGGGACGGGTTGCGAGCAAGATTTACTGGCAGACTTGGCCAAGATGGCCATTCACAGGTCCAGACAGTGAAAACTGAAGGTCTCTGCCAGGGCCAACTGCCTGCCCCTCTTTCATTACCGGCTAACCTTGGAGAGGAAGCATGCAGTCACAGAGGGGATTTCCAGGAGTGGTGGGCCCCCACTTTATAGAAAATGACTGCTCTATAGAAAATAGCAATCTTATTTTAATTTGAATTTATTCACTGTCTTGTACATACCTAATGTTTGTACTTTGTGTATTTGATGTGTAAATAAACTTACAGTTCTGTAAAAAGAAAAGACAGAATTTTTTGTGTCTGTTGTTGCACAATTTCAGGGAAGAGACTCAGAATGTTGTAATTCGTCATCTCTTCCATCTCAGATCTCCTCTTCAAAAGATCACCACACTGGGACATCCTTAGAATGAAAAAAATTTACTCCTATAAGTCAGTCATAAGTAATTCGGGAGGGAGAGGCTGACGTCACAGCCCAAGTTGGGCGAGTCCATTCAATGCTCAGAAAATGCATTGCCCACTCCACATCAGCCTATCGTCCTCCCCTCCATACAATACAGCACTCACCATCAGCCTATCGTACTCCTCTCTGAGCAATACAGCACTCACCATCAGCCTACCGTCCACCCCACTGAGCAATACAGCACTCACCATCAGCCTATCGTCCACCCCTCTGAGCAATACAGCACTCACCATCAGCCTATCGTCCACCCCACTGAGCAATACAGCACTCACCATCAGCCTATCGTCCACCCCACTGAGCAATACAGCACTCGCCATCAGCCTATCGTCCTCCCCACTGAGCAATACAGCACTCACCATCAGCCTACCGTCCACCCCTCTGAGCAATACAGTACTCACCATCATCCTATCGTCCTGCCCTCTGAGCAATACAGTACTCACCATCATCCTATCGTCCTCCCCTCTGAGCAATACAGCACTCACCATCAGCCTATCGTCCTCCTCACTGAGCAATACAGCACTCACCATCAGCCTATCGTCCTCCCCTCTGAGCAATACAGCACTCACCATCAGCCTATCGTCCTCCCCTCTGAGCAATACAGCACTCACCATCAGCCTATCGTCCTCCCCACTGAGCAATACAGCAATCACCATCAGCCTATCGTCCTCCCCTCTGAGCAATACAGCACTCACCATCAGCCTATCGTCCACCCCACTGAGCAATACAGCACTCACCATCAGCCTACCGTCCTCCCCTCTGAGCAATACAGCACTCACCATCAGCCTACCGTCCTCCCCTCTGAGCAATACAGCACTCACCATTAGCCTATCGTCCTCCTCACTGAGCAATACAGCACTCACCATCAGCCTATCGTCCTCCCCTCTGAGCAATACAGCACTCACCATCAGCCTACCGTCCTCCCCTCTGAGCAATACAGCACTCACCATCAGCCTATCATCCACCCCACTGAGCAATACAGCACTCACCATCAGCCTATCGACCTCCCCTCTGAGCAATACAGCACTCACCATCAGCCTATCGTCCACCCCACTGAGCAATACAGCACTCACCATCAGCCTACCATCCACCCCTCTGTGCAATACAACACTCACCATCAGCCTTTCGTCCTCCCCTCTGAGCAATACAGCACTCACCATCAGCCTATCGTCTTCCCCAATGAGCAATACAGCACTCACCATCAGCCTATCGTCCTCCCCACTGGGCAATACAGCACTCACCATCAGCCTATCGTCCACCCCACTGAGCAATACAGCACTCACCATCAGCCTACCATCCACCCCTCTGAGCAATACAGCACTCACCATCAGCCTATCGTCCTCCCCACTGAGCAATACGGCACTCACCATCAGCCTTTCGTCCTCCCCTCTGAGCAATACAGCACTCACCATCAGCCTTTCGTCCTCCCCACTGAGCAATACAGCACTCACCATCAGCCTATCGTCTTCCCCAATGAGCAATACAGCACTCACCATCAGCCTATCGTCCTCCCCACTGAGCAATACAGCACTCACCATCAGCCTATCGTCCACCCCACTGAGCAATACAGCACTCACCATCAGCCTATCGTCCACCCCACTGAGAAATACAGCACTCACCATCAGCCTACCGTCCTCCCCACTGAGCAATACAGCACTCACCCTCAGCCTATCGTCCTCCCCTCTGAGCAATACAGCACTCACCATCAGCCTATCGTCCTCCCCTCTGAGCAATACAGCACTCACCATCAGCCTATCGTCCGCCCCACTGAGCAATACAGCACTCACCATCAGCCTATCGTCCACCCCTCTGAGCAATACAGCACTCACCATCAGCCTATCGTCCTCCCCACTGAGCAATACAGCACTCACCATCAGCCTACCATCCACCCCTCTGAGCAATACAGCACTCACCATCAGCCTATCGTCCACCCCTCTGAGCAATACAGCACTCACCATCAGCCTATCGTCCTCCCCACTGAGCAATACAGCACTCACCATCAGCCTATCGTCTTCCCCACTGAGCAATACGGCACTCACCATCAGCCTATCGTCCTCCCCACTGAGCAATACAGCACTCACCATCAGCCTACCGTCCTCCCCTCTGAGCAATACAGCACTCACCATCAGCCTACCGTCCTCCCCACTGAGCAATACAGCACTCACCATCAGCCTACCGTCCTCCCCTCTGAGCAATACAGCACTCACCATCAGCCTATCGTCCTCCCCTCTGAGCAATACAGCACTCACCATCAGCCTATCGTCCTCCCCACTGAGCAATACAGCACTCACCATCAGCCTACCATCCACCCCTCTGAGCAATACAGCACTCACCATCAGCCTATCGTCCACCCGTCTGAGCAATACAGCACTCACCATCAGCCTATCGTCCTCCCCACTGAGCAATACAGCACTCACCATCAGCCTACCGTCCTCCCCACTGAGCAATACAGCACTCACCATCAGCCTACCGTCCTCCCCTCTGAGCAATACAGCACTCACCATCAGCCTATCGTCCTCCCCTCTGAGCAATACAGCACTCACCATCAGCCTACCGTCCTCCCCTCTGAGCAATACAGCACTCACCATCAGCCTACCGTCCTCCCCACTGAGCAATACAGCACTCACCATCAGCCTACCGTCCTCCCCTCTGAGCAATACAGCACTCACCATCAGCCTATCGTCCTCCCCTCTGAGCAATACAGCACTCACCATCAGCCTATCGTCCTCCCCACTGAGCAATACAGCACTCACCATCAGCCTACCATCCACCCCTCTGAGCAATACAGCACTCACCATCAGCCTATCGTCCACCCCTCTGAGCAATACAGCACTCACCATCAGCCTTTCGTCCTCCCCTCTGAGCAATACAGCACTCACCATCAGCCTATCGTCCACCCCACTGAGCAATACAGCACTCACCATCAGCCTACCGTCCTCCCCTCTGAGCAATACAGCACTCACCATCAGCCTATCGTCCTCCCCTCTGAGCAATACAGCACTCACCATCAGCCTATCGTCCTCCCCACTGAGCAATACAGCACTCACCATCAGCCTACCATCCACCCCTCTGAGCAATACAGCACTCACCATCAGCCTATCGTCCTCCCCACTGAGCAATACAGCACTCACCATCAGCCTATCGTCCACCCCACTGAGCAATACAGCACTCACCATCAGCCTATCGTCCTCCCCACTGAGCAATACAGCACTCACCATCAGCCTATCGTCCACCCCACTGAGCAATACAGCACTCACCATCAGCCTATCGTCCTCCCCACTGAGCAATACAGCACTCACCATCAGCCTATCGTCCTCCCCTCTGAGCAATACAGCACTCACCATCAGCCTATCGTCCTCCCCACTGAGCAATACAGCACTCACCATCAGCCTACCATCCACCCCTCTGAGCAATACAGCACTCACCATCAGCCTATCGTCCTCCCCACTGAGCAATACAGCACTCACCATCAGCCTATCGTCCTCCCCTCTGAGCAATACAGCACTCACCATCAGCCTACCATCCACCCCTCTGAGCAATACAGCACTCACCATCAGCCTATCGTCCTCCCCACTGAGCAATACAGCACTCACCATCAGCCTACCGTCCTCCCCACTGAGCAATACGGCACTCACCATCAGCCTACCGTCCTCCCCTCTGAGCAATACAGCACTCACCATCAGCCTATCGTCCTCCCCTCTGAGCAATACAGCACTCACCATCAGCCTATCGTCCTCCCCTCTGAGCAATACAGCACTCACCATCAGCCTACCGTCCTCCCCACTGAGCAATACAGCACTCACCATCAGCCTATCGTCCTCCCCACTGAGCAATACAGCACTCACCATCAGCCTACCGTCCTCCCCTCTGAGCAATACAGCACTCACCATCAGCCTACCGTCCTCCCCACTGAGCAATACAGCACTCACCATCAGCCTACCGTCCTCCCCTCTGAGCAATACAGCACTCACCATCAGCCTATCGTCCTCCCCTCTGAGCAATACAGCACTCACCATCAGCCTATCGTCCTCCCCACTGAGCAATACAGCACTCACCATCAGCCTACCATCCACCCCTCTGAGCAATACAGCACACACCATCAGCCTATCGTCCACCCCTCTGAGCAATACAGCACTCACCATCAGCCTATCGTCCTCCCCACTGAGCAATACAGCACTCACCATCAGCCTACCGTCCTCCCCACTGAGCAATACAGCACTCACCATCAGCCTACCGTCCTCCCCTCTGAGCAATACAGCACTCACCATCAGCCTATCGTCCTCCCCTCTGAGCAATACAGCACTCACCATCAGCCTACCGTCCTCCCCTCTGAGCAATACAGCACTCACCATCAGCCTACCGTCCTCCCCACTGAGCAATACAGCACTCACCATCAGCCTACCGTCCTCCCCTCTGAGCAATACAGCACTCACCATCAGCCTATCGTCCTCCCCTCTGAGCAATACAGCACTCACCATCAGCCTATCGTCCTCCCCACTGAGCAATACAGCACTCACCATCAGCCTACCATCCACCCCTCTGAGCAATACAGCACTCACCATCAGCCTATCGTCCACCCCTCTGAGCAATACAGCACTCACCATCAGCCTTTCGTCCTCCCCTCTGAGCAATACAGCACTCACCATCAGCCTATCGTCCACCCCACTGAGCAATACAGCACTCACCATCAGCCTACCGTCCTCCCCTCTGAGCAATACAGCACTCACCATCAGCCTATCGTCCTCCCCTCTGAGCAATACAGCACTCACCATCAGCCTATCGTCCTCCCCACTGAGCAATACAGCACTCACCATCAGCCTACCATCCACCCCTCTGAGCAATACAGCACTCACCATCAGCCTATCGTCCTCCCCACTGAGCAATACAGCACTCACCATCAGCCTATCGTCCACCCCACTGAGCAATACAGCGCTCACCATCAGCCTATCGTCCTCCCCACTGAGCAATACAGCACTCACCATCAGCCTATCGTCCACCCCACTGAGCAATACAGCACTCACCATCAGCCTATCGTCCTCCCCACTGAGCAATACAGCACTCACCATCAGCCTATCGTCCTCCCCTCTGAGCAATACAGCACTCACCATCAGCCTATCGTCCTCCCCACTGAGCAATACAGCACTCACCATCAGCCTACCATCCACCCCTCTGAGCAATACAGCACTCACCATCAGCCTATCGTCCACCCCTCTGAGCAATACAGCACTCACCATCAGCCTATCGTCCTCCCCACTGAGCAATACAGCACTCACCATCAGCCTACCGTCCTCCCCACTGAGCAATACAGCACTCACCATCAGCCTACCGTCCTCCCCTCTGAGCAATACAGCACTCACCATCAGCCTATCGTCCTCCCCTCTGAGCAATACAACACTCACCATCAGCCTATCGTCCTCCCCTCTGAGCAATACAGCACTCACCATCAGCCTATCGTCCTCCCCACTGAGCAATACAGCACTCACCATCAGCCTATCGTCCTCCCCTCTGAGCAATACAGCACTCACCATCAGCCTACCATCCACCCCTCTGAGCAATACAGCACTCACCATCAGCCTATCGTCCTCCCCACTGAGCAATACAGCACTCACCATCAGCCTACCGTCCTCCCCACTGAGCAATACGGCACTCACCATCAGCCTTTCGTCCTCCCCTCTGAGCAATACAGCACTCACCATCAGCCTATCGTCCTCCCCACTGAGCAATACAGCACTCACCATCAGCCTACCATCCACCCCTCTGAGCAATACAGCACTCACCATCATCCTATCGTCCACCCCTCTGAGCAATACAGCACTCACCATCAGCCTATCGTCCTCCCCACTGAGCAATACGGCACTCACCATCAGCCTTTCGTCCTCCCCTCTGAGCAATACAGCACTCACCATCAGCCTATCGTCTTCCCCAATGAGCAATACAGCACTCACCATCAGCCTACCATCCACCCCTCTGAGCAATACAGCACTCACCATCAGCCTATCGTCCTCCCCTCTGAGCAATACAACACTCACCATCAGCCTATCGTGCTCCACACTGAGCAATACAGCACTCACCATCAGCCTATCGACCTCCCCTCTGAGCAATACAGCACTCACCATCAGCCTATCGACCTCCCCTCTGAGCAATACAGCACACACCATCAGCCTACCGTCCTCCCCTCTGAGCAATACAGCACTCACCATCAGCCTACCGTCCTCCCCTCTGAGCAATACAGCACACACCATCAGCCTATCGTCCACCCCACTGAGCAATACAGCACTCACCATCAGCCTACCGTCCTCCCCTCTGAGCAATACAGCACTCACCATCAGCCTACCGTCCTCCCCTCTGAACAATACAGCACTCACCCTCAGCCTATCGTCCTCCCCTCTGAGCAATACAGCACTCACCATCAGCCTACCGTCCTCCCCTCTGAGCAATACCGCACTCACCATCAGCCTATCGTCCACCCCTCTGAGCAATACAGCACTCACCATCAGCCTATCGTCCACCCCACTGAGCAATACAGCACTCGCCATCAGCCTACCGTCCTCCCCACTGAGCAATACAGCACTCACCATCAGCCTATCGTCCTCCCCTCTGAGCAATACAGCACTCACCATCAGCCTACCGTCCTCCCCTCTGAGCAATACAGCACTCACCATCAGCCTATCGTCCACCCCACTGAGCAATACAGCACTCACCATCAGCCTACCGTCCTCCCCTCTGAGCAATACAGCACTCACCATCAGCCTATCGTCCTCCCCTCCATACAATACATCACTCACCATCAGCCTACCGTCCACCCCACTGAGCAATACAGCACTCACCATCAGCCTATCTGAGCAAAAGAGCACTCACCATCAGCCTATCGTCCTCCCCTCTGAGCAATACAGCACTCACCATCAGCCTATCGTCCTCCCCTCTGAGCAATACAGCACTCACCATCAGCCTATCGTCCTCCCCTCTGAGCAATACAGCACTCACCATCAGCCTATCGTCCTCTCCTCTGAGCAATACAGCACTCACCATCAGCCTATTTTCCTCCCCTCTGAGCAATACAGCACTCACCATCAGCCTATCGTCCTCCCCTCTGAGCAATACAGCACTCACCATCAGCCTACCGTCCTCCACTCTGAGCAATACAGCACTCACCATCAGCCTACCGTCCTCCCCTCTGAGCAATACAGCACTCACCATCAGCCTATCGTCCTCCCCACTGAGCAATACGGCACTCACCATCAGCCTATCGTCCTCCCCACTGAGCAATACAGCACTCACCATCAGCCTACCGTCCTCCCCTCTGAGCAATACAGCACTCACCAACAGCCTATCGTCCTCCCCTCTGAGCAATACAACACTCACCATCAGCCTATCGTCCTCCCCACTGAGCAATACAGCACTCACCATCAGCCTATCGTCCTCCCCTCTGAGCAATACAGCACTCACCATCAGCCTATCGTCCTCCCCACTGAGCAATACAGCACTCACCATCAGCCTACCGTCCTCCCCTCTGAGCAATACAGCACTCACCATCAGTCTACCGTCCACCCCACTGAGCAATACAGCACTCACCATCAGCCTACTGTCCACCCCCCTGAGCAATACAGCACTCACCATCAGCCTATCGTCCACCCCCCTGAGCAATACAGCACTCACCATCAGCCTATCGTCCTCCCCTCTGAGCAATACAGCACTCACCATCAGCCTATCGTCCACACCTCTGAGCAATACAGCACTCACCATCAGCCTATCGTCCACACATCTGAGCAATACAGCACTCAACATCAGCCTATCGACCTCCCCTCTGAGCAATACAGCACTCACCATCAGCCTACCGTCCTCCCCTTTGAGCAATACAGCACTCACCATCAGCCTAACGTCCTCTCCAATGAGCAATACAGCACTCACCATCAGCCTACCGTCCACCCCTCTGAGCAATACAGCACTCACCATCAGCCTATCGTCCACCCCTCTGAGCAATACAGCACTCACCATCAGCCTATCGTCCTCCCCTCTGAGCAATACAGCACTCACCATCAGCCTATCGTCCTCCCCTCTGAGCAATACAGCACTCACCATCAGCCTATCGTCCTCCCCTCTGAGCAATACAGCACTCACCATCAGCCTATCGTCCTCCCCTCTGAGCAATACAGCACTCACCATCAGCCTAACGTCCTCTCCAATGAGCAATACAGCACTCACCATCAGCCTACCGTCCTCCCCTCTGAGCAATACAGCACTCACCATCAGCCTATCGTCCTCCCCTCTGAGCAATACAGCACTCACCATCAGCCTATCGTCCTCCCCTCTGAGCAATACAGCACTCACCATCAGCCTATCGTCCTCCCCTCTGAGCAATACAGCACTCACCATCAGCCTATCGTCCTCCCCTCTGAGCAATACAGCACTCACCATCAGCCTATCGTCCACCCCACTGAGCAATACAGCACTCACCATCAGCCTATCATCCACCCCACTGAGCAATACAGCACTCACCATCAGCCTATCGTCCACCCCACTGAGCAATACAGCACTCACCATCAGCCTATCGTCCACCCCTCTGAGCAATACAGCACTCACCATCAGCCTATCGTCCTCCCCTCTGAGCAATACAGCACTCACCATCAGCCTACCGTCCTCCCCACTGAGCAAGACAGCACTCACCATCAGCCTATCGTCCACCCCACTGAGCAATACAGCACTCACCATCAGCCTATCGTCCACCCCTCTGAGCAATACAGCACTCACCATCAGCCTATCGTCCACCTCTCTGAGCAATACAGCACTCACCAGCAGCCTATCGTCCTCCCCTCTGAGCAATACAGCACTCACCATCAGCCTATCGTCCTCCCCTCTGAGCAATACAGCACTCACCAGCAGCCTATCGTCCTCCCCTCTGAGCAATACAGCACTCACCATCAGCCTAACGTCCTCTCCAATGAGCAATACAGCACTCACCATCAGCCTACCGTCCTCCCCTCTGAGCAATACAGCACTCACCATCAGCCTATCGTCCTCCCCTCTGAGCAATACAGCACTCACCATCAGCCTATCGTCCTCCCCTCTGAGCAATACAGCACTCACCAGCAGCCTATCGTCCTCCCCTCTGAGCAATACAACACTCACCATCAGCCTATCGTCCACCCCACTGAGCAATACAGCACTCACCATCAGCCTATCGTCCACCCCACTGAGCAATACAGCACTCACCATCAGCCTACCGTCCTCCCCACTGAGCAATACAGCACTCACCATCAGCCTACCGTCCTCCCCTCTGAGCAATACAGCACTCACCATCAGCCTATCGTCCTCCCCTCTGAGCAATACAGCACTCACCATCAGCCTATCGTCCTCCCCACTGAGCAATACAGCACTCACCATCAGCCTACCATCCACCCCTCTGAGCAATACAGCACTCACCATCAGCCTATCGTCCACCCCTCTGAGCAATACAGCACTCACCATCAGCCTATCGTCCTCCCCACTGAGCAATACGGCACTCACCATCAGCCTTTCGTCCTCACCTCTGAGCAATACAGCACTCACCATCAGCCTATCGTCCTCCCCACTGAGCAATACAACACTCACCATCAGCCTATCGTCCACCCCACTGAGCAATACAGCACTCACCATCAGCCTACCATCCACCCCTCTGAGCAATACAGCACTCACCATCAGCCTACCATCCTCCCCACTGAGCAATACAGCACTCACCATCAGCCTATCGTCCTCCCCTCTGAGCAATACAGCACTCACCATCAGCCTACCGTCCTCCCCTCTGAGCAATACAGCACTCACCATCAGCCTATCGTCCTCCCCTCTGAGCAATACAGCACTCACCATCAGCCTATCGTCCTCCCCACTGAGCAATACAACACTCACCATCAGCCTATCGTCCACCCCACTGAGCAATACAGCACTCACCATCAGCCTACCATCCACCCCTCTGAGCAATACAGCACTCACCATCAGCCTACCATCCTCCCCACTGAGCAATACAGCACTCACCATCAGCCTATCGTCCTCCCCTCTGAGCAATACAGCACTCACCATCAGCCTATCGTCCTCCCCTCTGAGCAACACAACACTCACCATCAGCCTATCGTCCTCCACACTGAGCAATACAACACTCACCATCAGCCTATCGACCTCCCCTCTGAGCAATACAGCACTCACCATCAGCCTATCGACCTCCCCTCTGAGCAATACAGCACTCACCATCAGCCTACCGTCCTCCCCTCTGAGCAATACAGCACTCACCATCAGCCTACCGTCCTCCCCTCTGAGCAATACAGCACTCACCATCAGCCTACCGTCCTCCCCTCTGAGCAATACAGCACTCACCATCAGCCTATTGTCCTCCCCTCCATACAATACAACACTCACCATCAGCCTACCGTCCTCCCCACTGAGCAATACAGCACTCACCATCAGCCTACCGTCCTCCCCTCTGAGCAATACAGCACTCACCATCAGCCTATCGTCCACCCCTCTGAGCAATACAGCACTCACCATCAGCCTATTGTCCTCCCCTCCATACAATACATCACTCACCATGAGCCTACCGTCCTCCCCACTGAGCAATACAGCACTCACCATCAGCCTGTCGTCCTCCCCTCTGAGCAATACAGCACTCACCATCAGCCTATCGTCCTCCCCTCTGAGCAATACAGCACTCACCATCAGCCTATCGTCCTCCCCTCTGAGCAATACAGCACTCACCATCAGCCTATCGTCCTCCCCTCTGAGCAATACAACACTCACCATCAGCCTATCGTCCACCCCACTGAGCAATACAGCACTCACCATCAGCCTATCGTCCACCCCACTGAGCAATACAGCACTCACCATCAGCCTACCGTCCTCCCCACTGAGCAATACAGCACTCACCATCAGCCTACCGTCCTCCCCTCTGAGCAATACAGCACTCACCATCAGCCTATCGTCCTCCCCTCTGAGCAATACAGCACTCACCATCAGCCTATCGTCCTCCCCACTGAGCAATACAGCACTCACCATCAGCCTACCATCCACCCCTCTGAGCAATACAGCACTCACCATCAGCCTATCGTCCACCCCTCTGAGCAATACAGCACTCACCATCAGCCTATCGTCCTCCCCACTGAGCAATACGGCACTCACCATCAGCCTTTCGTCCTCACCTCTGAGCAATACAGCACTCACCATCAGCCTATCGTCCTCCCCACTGAGCAATACAACACTCACCATCAGCCTATCGTCCACCCCACTGAGCAATACAGCACTCACCATCAGCCTACCATCCACCCCTCTGAGCAATACAGCACTCACCATCAGCCTACCATCCTCCCCACTGAGCAATACAGCACTCACCATCAGCCTATCGTCCTCCCCTCTGAGCAATACAGCACTCACCATCAGCCTACCGTCCTCCCCTCTGAGCAATACAGCACTCACCATCAGCCTATCGTCCTCCCCTCTGAGCAATACAGCACTCACCATCAGCCTATCGTCCTCCCCACTGAGCAATACAACACTCACCATCAGCCTATCGTCCACCCCACTGAGCAATACAGCACTCACCATCAGCCTACCATCCACCCCTCTGAGCAATACAGCACTCACCATCAGCCTACCATCCTCCCCACTGAGCAATACAGCACTCACCATCAGCCTATCGTCCTCCCCTCTGAGCAATACAGCACTCACCATCAGCCTATCGTCCTCCCCTCTGAGCAACACAACACTCACCATCAGCCTATCGTCCTCCACACTGAGTAATACAACACTCACCATCAGCCTATCGACCTCCCCTCTGAGCAATACAGCACTCACCATCAGCCTATCGACCTCCCCTCTGAGCAATACAGCACTCACCATCAGCCTACCGTCCTCCCCTCTGAGCAATACAGCACTCACCATCAGCCTACCGTCCTCCCCTCTGAGCAATACAGCACTCACCATCAGCCTACCGTCCTCCCCTCTGAGCAATACAGCACTCACCATCAGCCTATTGTCCTCCCCTCCATACAATACAACACTCACCATCAGCCTACCGTCCTCCCCACTGAGCAATACAGCACTCACCATCAGCCTACCGTCCTCCCCTCTGAGCAATACAGCACTCACCATCAGCCTATCGTCCACCCCTCTGAGCAATACAGCACTCACCATCAGCCTATTGTCCTCCCCTCCATACAATACATCACTCACCATGAGCCTACCGTCCTCCCCACTGAGCAATACAGCACTCACCATCAGCCTGTCGTCCTCCCCTCTGAGCAATACAGCACTCACCATCAGCCTATCGTCCTCCCCTCTGAGCAATACAGCACTCACCATCAGCCTATCGTCCTCCCCTCTGAGCAATACAGCACTCACCATCAGCCTATCGTCCTCCCCTCTGAGCAATACAGCACTCACCATCAGCCTATCGTCCTCCACTCTGAGCAATACAGCACTCACCATCAGCCTATCGTCCTCCCCACTGAGCAATACGGCACTCACATCAGCCTACCGTCCTCCCCACTGAGCAATACAGCACTCACCATCAGCCTACCGTCCTCCCCTCTGAGCAATACAGCACTCACCATCAGCCTATCGTCCTCCCCACTGAGCAATCCGGCACTCACCATCAGCCTATCGTCCACCCCACTGAGCAATACAGCACTCACCCTCAGCCTATCGTCCACCCCTCCATACAATACATCACTCACCATCAGCCTACCGTCCTCCCCTCTGAGCAATACGGCACTCACCATCAGCCTATCGTCCTCCCCACTGAGCAATACAGCACTCACCATCAGCCTACCGTCCTCCCCACTGAGTAATACAGCACTCACCATCAGGCTACCGTCCTCCCCTCTGAGCAATACAGCACTCACCATCAGTCTACCGTCCACCCCACTGAGCAATACAGCACTCACCATCAGCCTATCGTCCACCCCACTGAGCAATACAGCACTCACCATCAGCCTACTGTCCACCCCCCTGAGCAATACAGCACTCACCATCAGACTACTGTCCACCCCCCTGAGCAATACAGCACTCACCATCAGCCTATCGTCCTCTCCTCTGAGCAATACAGCACTCACCATCAGCCTATTTTCCTCCCCTCTGAGCAATACAGCACTCACCATCAGCCTATCGTCCTCCCCTCTGAGCAATACAGCACTCACCATCAGCCTACCGTCCTCCACTCTGAGCAATACAGCACTCACCATCAGCCTACCGTCCTCCCCTCTGAGCAATACAGCACTCACCATCAGCCTATCGTCCTCCCCACTGAGCAATACGGCACTCACCATCAGCCTATCGTCCTCCCCACTGAGCAATACAGCACTCACCATCAGCCTACCGTCCTCCCCTCTGAGCAATACAGCACTCACCATCAGCCTATCGTCCACCCCACTGAGCAATACAGCACTCACCATCAGCCTATCGTCCTCCCCTCTGAGCAATACAGCACTCACCATCAGCCTATCGTCCTCCCCACTGAGCAATACAGCACTCACCATCAGCCTACCGTCCTCCCCTCTGAGCAATACAGCACTCACCATCAGTCTACCGTCCACCCCACTGAGCAATACAGCACTCACCATCAGCCTACTGTCCACCCCCCTGAGCAATACAGCACTCACCATCAGACTACTGTCCACCCCCCTGAGCAATACAGCACTCGCCATCAGCCTATCGTCCACCCCACTGAGCAATACAGCACTCACCATCAGCCTACCGTCCTCCCCACTGAGCAATACAGAACTCACCATCAGCCTATCGTCCTCCCCACTGAGCAATACAGCACTCAACATCAGCCTATCGACCTCCCCTCTGAGCAATACAGCACTCACCATCAGCCTACCGTCCTCCCCTTTGAGCAATACAGCACTCACCATCAGCCTAACGTCCTCTCCAATGAGCAATACAGCACTCACCATCAGCCTACCGTCCACCCCTCTGAGCAATACAGCACTCACCATCAGCCTATCGTCCACCCCTCTGAGCAATACAGCACTCACCATCAGCCTATCGTCCTCCCCTCTGAGCAATACAGCACTCACCATCAGCCTATCGTCCTCCCCTCTGAGCAATACAGCACTCACCATCAGCCTATCGTCCTCCCCTCTGAGCAATACAGCACTCACCATCAGGCTATCGTCCTCCCCTCTGAGCAATACAGCACTCACCATCAGCCTATCGTCCTCCCCTCTGAGCAATACAGCACTCACCATCAGCCTATCGTCCTCCACTCTGAGCAATACAGCACTCACCATCAGCCTATCGTCCTCCCCACTGAGCAATACGGCACTCACCATCAGCCTACCGTCCTCCCCACTGAGCAATACAGCACTCACCATCAGCCTACCGTCCTCCCCTCTGAGCAATACAGCACTCACCATCAGCCTATCGTCCTCCCCACTGAGCAATACGGCACTCACCATCAGCCTATCGTCCACCCCACTGAGCAATACAGCACTCACCCTCAGCCTATCGTCCACCCCTCCATACAATACATCACTCACCATCAGCCTACTGTCCTCCCCTCTGAGCAATACGGCACTCACCATCAGCCTATCGTCCTCCCCACTGAGCAATACAGCACTCACCATCAGCCTACCGTCCTCCCCACTGAGCAATACAGCACTCACCATCAGCCTACCGTCCTCCCCTCTGAGCAATACAGCACTCACCATCAGTCTACCGTCCACCCCACTGAGCAATACAGCACTCACCATCAGCCTATCGTCCACCCCACTGAGCAATACAGCACTCACCATCAGCCTACTGTCCACCCCCCTGAGCAATACAGCACTCACCATCAGACTACTGTCCACCCCCCTGAGCAATACAGCACTCACCATCAGACTACTGTCCACCCCGCTGAGCAATACAGCACTCACCATCAGCCTACTGTCCACCCCCCTGAGCAATACACCACACACCATCAGCCTATCGTCCACCCGTCTGGGCAATACAGCACTCGCCATCAGACTATCGTCCACCCCTCCATACAATACAGCACTCACCATCAGCCTATCATCCTCCCCACTGAGCAATACGGCACTCACCATCAGCCTATCGTCCTCCCCTCTGAGCAATACAGCACTCACCATCAGCCTACCGTCCTCCCCACTGAGCAATACAGCACTCACCATCAGCCTACCGTCCACCCCTCTGAGCAATACAGCACTCTCCATCAGCCTATCGTCCTCCCCACTGAGCAATACAGCACTCACCATCAGCCTATCGTCCTCCCCTCTGAGCAATACAGCACTCACCATCAGCCTACCGTCCTCCCCTCTGAGCAATACAGCACTCACCATCAGCCTACCGTCCTCCCCCTCTGAGCAATACAGCACTCACCATCAGCCTATCGTCCTCCCCTCTGAGCAATACAGCACTCACCATCAGCCTATCGTCCTCCCCTCTGAGCAACACAACACTCACCATCAGCCTATCGTCCTCCCCACTGAGCAATACAGCACTCACCATCAGCCTACCATCCTCCCCACTGAGCAATACAGCACTCACCATCAGCCTATCGTCCACCCCTCTGAGCAATACAGCACTCACCATCAGCCTATCGTCCTCCCCTCTGAGCAATACAGCACTCACCATCAGCCTACCGTCCTCCCCTCTGAGCAATACAGCACTCACCATCAGCCTATCGTCCACCCCTCTGAGCAATACAGCACTCACCATCAGCCTATCGTCCACCCCACTGAGCAATACAGCACTCACCATCAGCCTACCGTCCTCCCCTCTGAGCAATACAGCAGTCACCATCAGCCTATCGTCCTCCCCTCCATACAATACATCACTCACCATCAGCCTACCGTCCACCCCACTGAGCAATACAGCACTCACCATCAGCCTATCTGAGCAAAAGAGCACTCACCATCAGCCTATCGTCCTCCCCCTCCATATAATACATCACTCACCATCAGCCTACCGTCCTCCCCACTGAGCAATACAGCACACACCATCAGCCTATTGTCCTCCCCTCTGAGCAATACAACACTCACCATCAGCCTATCGTCTTCCGCTCTGAGCAATACAGCACTCACAATCAGCCTATCGTCCACCCCACTGAGCAATACAGCACTCACCATCAGCCTATCGTCCTCCCCTCTGAGCAATACAGCACTCACCATCAGCCTATCGTCCTCCCCTCTGAGCAATACAGCACTCACAATCAGCCTATCGTCCACCCCACTGAGCAATACAGCACACACCATCAGCCTATTGTCCTCCCCTCTGAGCAATACAGCACTCACCATCAGCCTACCGTCCACCCCTCTGAGCAATACAGGACTCACCATCAGCCTAACGTCCTCTCCAATGAGCAATACAGCAGTCACCATCACCCTAACGTCCTCCCCTCTGAGCAATACAGCACTCACCATCAGCCTATCGTCCACCCCTCTGAGCAATACAGCACTCACCATCAGCCTATTGTCCTCCCCTCTGAGCAATACAACACTCACCATCAGCCTATCGTCTTCCGCTCTGAGCAATACAGGACTCACCATCAGCCTAACGTCCTCTCCAATGAGCAATACAGCAGTCACCATCACCCTAACGTCCTCCCCTCTGAGCAATACAGCACTCACCATCACCCTAACGTCCTCCCCTCTGAGCAATACAGCACTCACCATCAGCCTATCGTCCAC